>NW_024037073.1:298751-668395 GCF_015706575.1 Patiria miniata
CCCCCCCCCCCCCCCCCCCCCCCCCCCCCCCCCCCCCCCCCCCCCCCCCCCCCCCCCCCCCCCCCCCCCCCCCCCCCCCCCCCCCCCCCCCCCCCCCCCCCCCCCCCCCCCCCCCCCCCCCCCCCCCCCCCCCCCCCCCCCCCCACTGAAAAATTCCTGGCTACGCCACTGCCCACACTGTCGGGAAATTAGTCAATTGTTTCATCCTTTGCTACCAGATATTTGCGTTAAGGTACTATAATTTGAGCAAGTAAAATCATTTGTATATATTTCACTTTTGGTAATACTAGGGAAATAAACAATTATTGAGGAAAAGCAAAATTCATTGGCCCCCTTTATGGAATCACCCATTTCCAAGGGCGGACCCATCCCAGGAGGCTACAGATGTGCCATGCCGGGGCCGAGCGGAGGGTGTGCCGCGGGGGGCGAAGGGGCTCTCTCTACTGAAAAAAATATCCTTCTCCAAGAACATTTCGATCTCTGCCGGGGTGGGGTACCCCCTCCACACCCTACTGGATCCGCCACTGATTTCAGTGTTTCCAAGGAGCAATAAAATGCCTTTACTTATTGATAAATGAGGATGCGCAAGAAAGGCGAAGAAGATAATGCCCCTGTTTACAAAATGGTCGAGCCGATGCATCAAAAATTAGGGCTAGCGCGCATATTGTCGCATACGATGAGTGCAGCTAGCAGCGTTTGGAGGTCTAATCGGAAAACTGCGGGTGGATTTGGTGAGAAAAATGCATATTTATTAGACAATAAAATACACCTTTGGAAAAAAAAAATAAAACATGAAAAGTGGCTGATTGTGTATCTTGGAATAACCAGCTCTATGCCCACTTCAGTACTTCACTTGTCATGCTACTGATTAACAATAACAGTAACATTGGCATTGTTGCAGTAATAAATTTCGTTTAGGTGGGCCTACCTACACATACATACATGTACATGTACATGTTCCAAGCTCCATGATGATACCTGTGCGAGGCCATAGAAAAAGGCTTAGCGTGATCCACCAATACTACACGTACTGCTAGTGCTAGCGATGGTGAAGTGTAGGGCCACCATTTACTTGTTTTGGTCAAAATTATTTATAGCATGTATAGTCAGGGATATCTTAATAAGTTTATCATTCCAAAATGGGAAAGAATGTGTATAGTTAGGCCTCCAGTAGTCCGAGTAACTTGGACCCAACTTATCGCCTTTTTTAACATTTGGACATGGTCTGGCGCTAGCTGGAGTTACCCAGCCCTGAGTTTTATCATTGGGTTGTAATCTAGGGCTGGAGCGAATTTTTCTCGTAACTTGTAGTATTTGCAAAAAAATTTGGAAAATGTTCAATTTTGTCCCCGTTACACACTAATTGCAACTGCAACTCACCCCAAACTTGCCTGGAATAACCATTACACAGGTCCTTGAAGTAAAAAACGATCCACGATGAAGATTCAGCCTACAATTGCAGTGAAAACAGGAGGAATAACCGCTAACTTGACAACCTTGCTGGATTGGCCAGGACCGCAATTGGTTTGTGCACAAAAAAATTGTGTACAATGAATGGCGGTCGATTAACAGGCACAGAGAGAGCGATCGCTGTCAACTACTCGTTTTGCCGGCTGCGCTGGCTGTTGGCGCATGACGTCACGCGGAAGCGTAACACCCGATGACTGTTTCATGCACTATTGGTTGCGGTTCCAGTACCAAAGCTGTGATGCGAGTGGTAAACCTCATATTAGTGCATGAAACAGTCATCGGGTGTTACGCTTCCGCGTAACGTCATGCGCCAACAGCCAGCGCAGCCGGCAAAAACGAGTAGTTGACAGCGATCGCTCTCTGTGCCTGTTAATCGACCGCCATTCATTGTACACAATTTTTTTTGTGCACAAACCAATTGCGGTCCTGGCCAATCCAGCAAGGTTGTCAAGTTAGCGGTTATTCCTCCTGTTTTCACTGCAATTGTAGGCTGAATCTTCATCGTGGATCGTTTTTTACTTCAAGGACCTGTGTAATGGTTATTCCAGGCAAGTTTGGGGTGAGTTGCAGTTGCAATTAGTGTGTAACGGGGACAAAATTGAACATTTTCCAAAAATTTTTGCAAATACTACAAGTTACGAGAAAAATTCGCTCCAGCCCTTATAGACAACCCAATGATAAAACTCAGGGCTGGGTAACTCCAGCTAGTCTGGCGCCAGACCATGTCCAAATGTTAAAAAAGGCGATAAGTTGGGTCCAAGTTACTCGGACTAGGCCTCCAGCATGTCGAGAATTAGACGCCACTTCAGCGGTTGTGTACAAAGCAAAGTCCAGGCCCCCATGAGGGTAAAGAAACTCACTCGACTCTCTATAGTCTAGAATATACACTGCCAAAGAAGTTGTGTTTATTTGTAAATTATTCATCAACCGTCAACCTTAGGTCATGTAGGTGTTTGTACGTTTAACGTTTTATGGAACAGAAACAGAAACAGAATAGACATAGTGACATGCAAGTACATACTTTCCCATACATTTGCCATACTTCTAATTCTAGAACTAGAACTTAGAAGTATCGTTCCCATTGTTCTTAATGTTGCTAGCCCCATAAATGTGGCCAATTTACTGGACTACCTCCGTGAACATAGGCCACATATCCACATGTATAAAAACGTGTCGCACTTTGCCAAATTTTGATTTTCACATTAGGATTAGTTTGTAGGTTTTTTTTGCTTTAGAAGCCTACCCACCCTCTTTATAGGCTAATCAGAAAGTGCTGCCTTTTTCAGATGTCTAATTTTTGTGAAATTTCATGTTGAAATTTTGATACGCAAACGTGTGCAAATGAATCTGGAAATTTCACAAAAAATAGACAAAAAGGCAGCACTTTCTGATTAGCCTATATAGAGGGTGAGTATGCTTCTAAAGCAAAAAAAACCTTACAAACTAAGCCTAAATGTGAAAATCAAAATTTGGCAAAGTGCGATACGTTTTTGTACATGTGGATGTGTGGCCTATGTTTACGGAGGTAGTCCAGTAAATAGGCCACATTTATGGGGCTAAATGTTGCCAACTAGTTTGGAAAATCAATAGGGGGGGGGGGGGACTAACTTTAAAATAAAAGTGGAGTTTTAATAACGGGGCCCTGCCTAGCCCATAAATGTTCCCAATTTACTGGACTTCCTCCGTAAATAAAGGCCACACTTCCACCATGTACAAAAACATGTCGAACTTTGTCAAATTTTGATTTTCACATTTAGGCTTAGTTTGTAGTTTATTTTTGCTTTAGAAGCATACTCACCCTCTTTGTGCTGCCTTTTTGAGATGTCTATTTTTTGTGAAATTCCCAGATTCGTTTACACACGTTTGCATATCAAAAGTTTAACAAAATTTCACAAAAAATAGACATCCGCCCCAAGGACGGGCTGGACTCGGTATTAAAACTGGGCACTAGAAGTCCCTTTTTTCAAAGTTTGTCTTTGTTTGGTCCATGGAGGCATTGTTTTTATTCCTCCATGGTTATTGATTTTAGCAACCAAAGACAAAAAGTATAAAAAGTGCAATGTGCATTCATTATGCGATATATGATCCCATTCTTTGCTGTGGTGCTTAAAGCCAAAGAGAAAGAGCGCCCTCTGCTGTTTGAGAACATAGCGTATAAGCTATGGAAGACACATGATCACTGTTCATGCACAAGTTTCCCTGTTACAGCAAAAGCATCCATTTAACGCTAACTAAACTCCCTAGCATGATTTACTAGGAACCACCCATCCTGGCAAATTCCAACACCATATGTGAAACTGCACGCACATATTTCTGACTTGGATTCTGGAGGTGTGCCAACCCAATGCAAAAGACTGCACGGCTCGTACAGTGTACAACCATGGCATGTGAACCTGCTCACCAAATGCACACACAAGTGGGTGTGATAGGCTGGAAGTTTACGCTAGAGTCTTTGGTTTTGTTCAAGCTGGTGTGTGGGTTTTTGTTTTGTTGGGTTAGTGGGTCGTACAAGGTTATCTGTGAGTGGGCAGTTCACTTTTACCACCAAGGCCAATTCACGGAGTTGTTAAGCATAATTGTGCCTAACACAGAAACCAAAAGTGTTGCTTTGCATGGTTACCTACCCGTACCAAGAATACAATGTAGCATGTTATATGCTGTGGGCAGTTCACTTTTACTACCAAGGCCAATTTCAGGAGTTTTTAAGCATAATTGTGCCTAACACAGAAACCAAAAGTGTTGCTTTGCTTATCTACCCATATCAAGAATATGAAGCATGTTAATGTGCTGTGTGTACAGCCCTGAGCTCAGTACATGCAAATTTGCAGGATCGTACGGGAAAGGAAAGAACGTTGCATTCTGACACCACTTTTTGCATTGTACGTTATTCAACGAAGCTCAGTCATCGCAGAAATGTTGAAAAGACATGAATTTGGGACTGAGAAACAATTCCAATTTTGTTAGAAAACATAAAATGACCTTTGAGCTGTAATAGTTCTTGTAAGAACTTTAAAATGCCTTAGAGACTTTTTTTCTAAACAAAATGTATTGGAATATCATAGTCAGAGGTGGAAGATTTAAAACCTTCTGGCATAAAACAAATGGCAAATCTCTAGAAATTTGGAGGATCGAGGTTACATGGCAAAAGTATGTTACTGATTTCATAGGATGCACTTTGTCAAGGTCTTAGGTCGGACCTTGTTTTGTTTTTGCTCAGCCATGCATAAATGTAGGCCTGGATTGTGCTTGAAATCCTCCGTACTGCTCCAGGATGTCACTGGCCAAGCCTCAACATATTGACAGTCACTGCAGCAGGATTTTGTAGGATTCAGGCAATGGTCACCCCACCATGGACTATAGTCAAGAAATAATGGAGGAATTTGCAGGATTGAGGCTGTGTTATTTTTCCATGAGACCAATTGGAGGATTTTGCAGGATTGAGGCTACATCCTACATGTACATGTAGCAAAAAGGCCAAGGGAGATAATGTTAATAACACTGACATGGGCTTGCTTGATTTAACATTGCCATGCACTTCGATATATGAAAATCCACAGGTAAACCAATTGAAGGGAATGTACAACATTTGCTTTTGCTGCAATTTTCAGAAATAAATGGATTTGGAGGATTAGTAGGCCTATGCTAAAGCAAATATTGTTAAACTGACTTGTTTCACGTTTTGGGCTTGTAGATGCTGCAAAAACCAAAAAACCTATCTATCTTGTTCTTGTAGTCTGGTTCCCTGACCCCACTTAACATGAAACGGAGCAATTAATAGACTTCGGGGAATTGTAAGGTCAGAGAATCAAGCAGGCTTGTACCCCTTCACAGGTGTGTAATCAATTGCAAAGAAAATGCGGAACAACTAAATATGAAAAAGTAGGAGCTGTTTTTGAACAAAATCCAGTTTTCTCCAACGCTGGTCGGCCGACCAGCGTTGGAAAAATACAAATTTTCTTGAAAATGTCAGCACACCAGGAGCCACGACTTTACAGGTTGCTTTAGACTGTCATTTCCTAGCAATCCAGTATGGTATTTCGTGATAATTTGATCATTTCATTTTTTGATGGTTGCAAATGTTGTATCTTCCCTTTTAAGTTAAACTGGATTTGAATACCACTAAAACTTGGTGGTTGAAAATGTCCATGCGTGCACTACAACGTGTTTGTTAGGCTACTCAAAGTTACCACCCTGGCTGACTGTAGGGGACGTGATATAGGGCATAGAAATTGAACAAAGACGACAACATCCATTGCAACATCTGAACACTGAACAGTTTAGTTGTATTTCCACGTGCATTGTTGTAATAAGGCAAAAAAAAATAATAGTTCTGCTTCCGGTTTCCCTACCTACCCTATTCTGACAGCCCCTACCCTAACTTTTTTATTGGAAAAATGAGGAAAAATTACCCAAAACCATCAATTTCTACCTTTTGCCCTTGACTACACGCAGACGCTTCAATATGATTGTACACACAAAAAATTAGCAAAAAAAAATAATTTACCTACCTACCTACCCTATTTTGGAATGCCATGTAATCGGAAGCAGAACTATTTTTTTTTTGGCCTAACCAATATACCAGAATTTACAAGAGGGGGAAAAATGCTGCCTCGCTAATTGACAACTAAATGATTTTTGGCTGAATGTGTAACCTATCTTGTTCATTAGTAATAATGAAAGCATAAGAACAGTCTTGGCAATGATTGGATGGGCCAAGTTGGAGGGACTTATTGTTTTGGAAAGGACATGTTATGTTTAGGCCAAAAAAAAAAAGTCTCCGGTTTCTGGTATGGAGCTTGTCCAAAAAGTGGTGCGGCGACGCGTTTTTTTTTTTTTTTTTACCCGACTTTTTTGCTTCAAATGTCGGCTGATGACTGCAAATGGTGCCCGACTAAACTTAGTGCAAATATATGGGAGTCCAGAGAGGCCACATAAAGCTTATTCTCGATCATAACCCCATCTAAAAACACGTTAAAATTGTGCAGCAGCAGGATTCTATTCAATTTCAAACCAGTGAGTTTGGCGGTTTTGAGACATCATCTTTCATTGAAAAAAAAAATTTTTCATTTTGCCGACGCGCATGGCTACGGCGACGCGCGCGCATACCAGAAACCGGAGACTTTTTTTTGGCCTTACTGTCTATACCATGGGTATGAACTGTCTAAAACGAAAAAACACTATTTGGAATATCCCACAGTGGTTGGTTTGCCAACAACATGCCCGTTATTAACTCCAGCATACAGGAACAAGCAAGCAAACTTCCTCTTTTGAAATTTATAAAAGGAAGTTTAGCGTGGGTTGAAAATTGGAAGTCTGTGTTTAGTTAGTGGGGTTGTTGTTGGTCTGAAGTGCTGGGGCTGTTCATGTCACACGCACTGTCAGCCATGCGGAACGCCTGTGCAGCGACGACGCCTTTGTGTTATTCTAGACCTCAAGGCTCCAAGTATTACTTTTTCCTGTTTCATTAAATTTCATTTTTATGGAAGTCCTTCGGATAATGCGTCGAGGCCAAAGTTGGGAACTATGGTTGTAATATTTGCAAACAAATTCAACCTGTATGGAGCGCTAACAAGATTAGTTAAGCCCAGTCAACCTGCCAGAGTGCACGCAATTCCATTCAATTGATTCTCTGAATAGCTTTTTTACCTAAAATTCTTTTCATAATTTTGGTCTAGACAGTTGACCAGATTTCCCCATTCATTACAGGGCGAGTCAAAGGTGACCGAATTAAAAAAAAGACATTTTCAAAAAAATGTTGCTCGCTCCATTTCATAAAAGTAACAAAGGGAAAAAGTACTTGTAATTCACCAGTAACAGTGAAAGTTTCACCGAATTTGCATGTATTCCCAAGTTATGTCTATATAAATAAAAGAAATTCACAAAATTCTGCTGTCTGGCCACTGATCATTTCCCATTCTACAAACTGATGAATAAACATTTCACACAATGAATATGGATGTTTTCCCACCTCCATGAATGAACGAAAACTTGCAAAGGAAAACAGACCCAAAACGCCCGCAATATTTCAGGAAAACAAAAAGTTGACTTATTCCACATATGTATTCAAAACAAAAAATCTGACTGTTCAAAAATGTGTCTTGACTCAAATGAACAAAATCTCATTTGTATTTGAATGTTTGTGTGTAATTCTCAATCAGCGGCTCATAGCTTCCAAAGTTACAATGGCAGTCCACGGATTGCTGTAAAAATAGGTTCTTTCGGTAAAACATGCATAACTTCTAATAGCATGTATAAATTTCAGTAATTCCTTTTTTAGATGAGTGGAAGAACATGCTCTTTTTACTTATTAATACTTCATTTGTATTGGTGTTTTTTTTAAAGAAATAAATCATGTTACTGGGCCATCCTTTACAAGAGCACAGCCCCACTCACAAGTGACAATCTACACTCAACCAAAAAAGAAAGCCCCCCTTCCAATACTTTTTGTCTAACTCAAAAACTACTGAGCACCTCTCGCTCAAATAACGACTAATCAGTACAGAAATTCCTTAGCAATCCAGCCACATTTTATTTGGCCCAAAACAGTGATAACGTGTACAAATTTAAGCAATTTATGACAAATGATACTGAAAACAGTTGCACTTTTGTATATGTGCAAGTTGTGGTTCACGCTCGCCTTGCACGTATACAAAAGTGCAACTTTTTTTCGGTACCATTTGTCATAAATTGCCAAATTGTGTACACATTATCACTGTTTTCGGCCAAAGAGTATGGCTGGATTGCTAAGGGATTTCTGTTCTGATCAGTCGTCATTTTAGCAAGATGTGCCCATTAGTTTTTGAGTTAGACAAACAAGTATTAAGGGGGGGGGGGACTTTCTTTTTGGTTTGTACTTCTATAATGCATGATATGGTCTAAATAGCACAAAGATCATGTAGCGGGTATAGCTGCTCGTCTTAGCGTGCACGCAGCGTCCAATAGATCAAAAGGGATGGGATGAAAATACATGGTGAATGGCACCAAACATGCATGCTTATGACGTAGGCCGGCCCTGCAATGGTCCATGGTTCGATTAATGAATGCTGCTTGACCTATAATCCTCCAATCAACTGACAAGTACATGTATTTTCTTGGGTGTTATATTGGGTGGGGGGGGGGGGTAAGAGATAATACATGTTTCTCTGTTCTGGCTGGGAATTTGATGAATTGGTGTGGTCCACGTCTTTTGGCTACTGGTCTGTTGGTATTGTGGGTTGGATTGACTGGAATAAACACATCTGACTCTCACTGACTCACTATCAGTCAGTGTGTCAGCGAGATACCATAGGTATGACTTGAGGCAGCCCTCGGGGACCAACATAAATAACTATGTCTTCTGAAATTACCCAGAATTTGGCCACAAAATGGTAATTTACAACATTTGCAAAAAAAGAAAAAATGCCAAATTATTAATGGAAATATGTAACTTGACTGTGAGTGCATAATAGTCTCTAGCATCCTGTGAAATCATGGCACCTGGTGTGCTGTCATTTTCAAAATAAGTGGAATTTTTGTTTCAATTTCCAACGATTGTCGGCCAACCATCGTTGGAAAAAAACTGCCTTTTTTCAAATACTGCCCCTAATTTACCAAATTTAGTTAGTCCACATTTTGTTTGCAATCGGGTGCAAGTCAGGTACAATAGTCTGGTTCACTGACCCACATTGTAACAATTCCCCAATTCTTGGTTTTTCCAACATATATAAACACACAAAACTTTAAACATTGTAACAATATTTGTTATAAAATACTAACCCCCGAATCAATCCATTTCTGAAAATTACAGCAAAAGCAAACCGGTATATTACATTGAACTCTTCTTTGATCAAGCTTCGTGTTTTCTTTTAAAACTTTTCAGATCTTTTGTTGACGAAGCTGTGAAGAAATAAGAAACTTCAAGATGGTGGAAGGGTGTGCCAAGTGCATCAAGTATCTGGTGTTCATCTTCAACCTCCTGTTCTTTGTAAGTTGATGTTTATCCAAGAATTCATTGTTGTTGGAAAACTCACGAGCCAAATTTACAGGCCAGTTACAATGGCCACTTTGGAAGCCAACATATGTTATGTAAGCCACTTGACCCAGCAAAAAGCATCAACTAAGATACAATTTTTACGTATTTTGACTTAAGAGGAAAATATGACAGCCAGTTTACACAAGCCAACTATTTATATACATTTCTATTCATTCAAATAGCAAGCCATTTAACAAGCCAATTTACTTGTCAACCAAATGAATAACAGGTCAGAGAATGGCAATTCTCTTTAGCTGGTAATTATAGCAATCATTTCACAAGAACATTTAGCGGCCATTTCACTGACCACTTTAGCAGCCATTTCACCAGCCATTTTAATTACCATTTTAGCAGCCACTTCAATCACCAATTTAGCACCTAATTTGGGCATCCATTTATGAGCATGTTTGGCAGCCATTTCACAAGCCAATCTGGTAGATACTTAAGCAAGTACTTTCCCCCAATTTAGCAGCTGTTTCATCAGTCAGTGTAGCAGCCATTTTAGCAGCCAAGCAACCAGTCGGTTGACCAGGTAAAACACAGGCCACATGTTCCGTATCTTCCTTTGTATCGTTCACAGATCTCGGGCTGTGCCATTCTGGCCCTGGGTATCGTCCTTCATGTCAAGGAAGGCGGTTTTGCCACGCTGATTCCAGACCTGCCGTTCCTGAACGCCGCCAATGTTTGCATCGCAGCCGGTATCATCGTCATGTTTGTGGCCTTCTTGGGATGCTGCGGTGCCATCAAGGAGAGTGCTTGCCTGCTCCTGCTGGTGAGTAACACCCAGCTTAGGTTGGGTCAAAGAGTGGAATTGGAATTCTTTTCAGTGCTGAAGTGAATTCGTCGGGGTAATGGGGAGTGTCACAATGAAAATTCAGTAGTTGACGTCATGAAATTAGTTTCACTTTTGTGTGAAGTATACCGACAGTAGTGAACATTACGCAATTTGAATAACCCTCCTAGCCTATGCAAACATCCATTCTATGCCAAGTTGTCCTTGCAGTCAAAATCAATCAAGTGACCGTTTTCAACAGTTGAGAGCTCCCAGCCTACATAAAGCAGGATTGACTGGCTGGGACTGTTTAAAC
Organism: Patiria miniata; assembly: GCF_015706575.1. Lineage (NCBI taxonomy): Eukaryota > Metazoa > Echinodermata > Asteroidea > Valvatida > Asterinidae > Patiria > Patiria miniata. Next base: position 309,321 of record NW_024037073.1, read on the forward strand.
TTAATACAGCTATGCTTTGACTCCAGGGTGAGTGATAAAACAGCTGTGCCCACAACGTGCCTGCTTTATCGGTTAACCCAGTTCAAATGACTAGTCACAGTGCTTGCTTGACACTATGATCTGAAAAGCATAGCAGGGGAAGTGTAAGTGAATTTCGACTGTCTGTGACTGCTTAAATATCAGGAGGTTTTTAATTTGTGGTTGTTTTACTTGAAAATAAGCCCTACCGTCTAGGTTAACCAGACACTTGCCAGCTGTAAGGTAGCCAATCACGAGAAAACCTGATGGCCATGTTGTACTTTGATGTCATGCAATCGGAACCTTTAGTGGAATCCGGCGACCAGAATGAGAAGCTTTTACTGCGGTGGTGTCACGCTCACGCACATGCTGCATGCATTCTTAAAGACGAGGCGCACACACATTTTACTATTCCTATTGGTCAAAGGAGCCCGGAGTGCATGTGCTACCTGAGTGCAACTCATGCAAGCTTTGCGCCACCGCAGAGAATGGCTTCTGCCGGATTTGTCTATAGGCCTACCGCAACTTCTCCTGGATGCTTACGGAGCTGCCTTCTTGAGTCCTGTTTCCTTTCTCTCCTTGTAGTTCTTCATCTTCCTGCTGCTGATCTTCCTTCTGGAGGTTGTGGCCGGCATCGTTGGTTTCATCTACAAGGGACAGGTGGAGACTGTAGTGACTGATGACCTGGCCAATGGAATGAAGAATTATGGCAAGGATGGCCAGGCGGGGCTTACATCTGGCTGGGATAGGCTGCAGACGGAGGTAAGACCCAGTGGTTGCAGTCAAAAAAAGCAGAACCCAAACCCCAAAAAACATATTTCATATTTGAAAAAATATGTAGCACCATACATAATAATGACTGGAAATCCTATCTCATAAGCTACTTTTAGAGAAAAATTACTGAAATTGCTCAATCCGCTCAAAGAATATCACCATTTAAACGCAATAACCCTAAAAGCTGTTTCATCCAACAACAAAAAAGCAGTTCAGTGTATATTCTGAATGTTTGGAACAAGAAAGAAAATGACACAGAATACTTGTTTTAACAACTGTCGACAAGTGTGGTACACAATATCTTGGTTAGGCAAACAATATGATATATAAATCCAGATTTTTTAAAAGACGGGCCTTCAAAAGGACTTTGTTGAATATTTTTTACTTTTAAACAGAGGTTTTATAGCTGGTGATGTTGGAAGACAATTGTGACAATAATTCTTGAAATCGCATTTTTGGACGAAAGAGGTTTTAGGGTCATTGTGTGTAAATGGTGATATTCTTTGAACGGATTGAGTAATTTCAGTAATTTTTTCATCTAACAATAGATGAAATTGGCTTTCCAGTCAATATTATGTTTGGTGCTACATATTTTTAAAAAAATGAAATGTGATTTTCGGGGTTTGGGTTCCGCTTTTGTTGACTCGCCCTGTACTACCATAGGTAATTCTGTGGGTTGTAGGTTCCAGTCCAGCCTGGGGTTCTGGTATGTGTGCCCATGGGCAAGGCACTTTGTCACTCATTGCTTGTCTCCACCCAGGAGTAAATGGGTACCTGTGAGGGCAGAGATGGTTATTGTGGTTGAATTAGCTTCCTTGCGCCTAACAGGCAGCATCGAGCTGTATACTCCCCAGGGATCTGAGATGGTATTTGGATATTTAATTAGTGCAAAGATCAGGGGTTATAATAATGTAAAGCGCTTTGAAAAATAGAAGGCTTTTAGCTCCCCAATTTTATCCAAATTTCACAAAAATTGCTCAAATACTGAAGAATTTGAGGGCATGCAAATCGTGATTAGGCCCGATCTCGGACCGATTTTACTGGCCTGCCAGCTTTGATCGAGTGGAACACTTTGAGGAATATCCCATCTCATCCAAGAGATTTAGAAATAGCCCAGTACCCTATTTCACCAGACTCATCAATAGCTCAACATAGAATTTATATCTGGTTAAATGTTTTAATTACTATTATCCAAGAGTGATTTATATTTAGAATAATGGATTGTATTTGCGGATGTTTAATTTCTCTTGAATTGTGTTTAATTTTTAATATTTTTACCTTTTCATTGTAAATCACTGTGCTGTGCAATTCATCTTTTGAGCTGCTATATGGTGATCGTAAACCATAACGATCATAATTATAATAATAATTCAAGAGCCTTGTGAAGCACTATTATGCATGACTAAATTTATTCTGAGTGTACATACAGCGTCATTGCGTGAGCGTCGGGCATCGTTGGCAATGCGTTAAAGGGCAACCCCACTGTCACTCACCTTACATATGCAATGAGGCTACTTTGACCTCTCACTGCTTCAAAGGTATTTGATCAAGCTGAATTAAACCTATATTCCATCATTTGCAGCCATCCGAAAAGTAACTGGCATAATTAATGTTGAAGAACATACTTGGTTGAAAGATAGTAAGTGGACTAAACTCCCTGTGAAATTATTCTTTCTGGCAAGCTGTCATTTTGAAGTAATCAACAAAAGAAGGCCTTTCCAACGGTGCGTCTTAAGAAGCACCGTAGGAAACTTTAAATTAGTAGTTCACTTTGTTATTCAGCGAAGTGCGCGCAAGCATTGGCACGACGCACGCGCGGTTGCTATAATTCGTCGGATCGGTACGTGACATTGCATATAGCTGCAATCGGCTCAGTGAGAACGCGTCTCGGATGCTGAATTCAGGCCCAATTTAAAACATGATTCAGCAACTTTTGATTTGAAATTGAGATCCTAGAATGCTGTTTTTCTCGGAATATACAGCTGAAGCTGAGCTGAAACTTCATCAGGTTAGTTGTTCAGTATCCTTCATTAGATTTTGATCACTTTTGTTGCTTCAAACGAAAAAAATGCACAAATCACAAATGATGGACTATATCTTTAAACCAGCCATACAACAACCTTGGCGTAAGGTGTACTAAAAAATGGACAGAAAAATTCAATCCATTCATTCACCGTTTTTGAAAACATGTGTTTTGTTGGCCGCAACTTAAATTACAAAAAAGGACATGAAAAATTGTCCTGCAATTGTGCTGTTACAGTCTTCTCAAACTGTAGTCTGCAACACAGAAGTAACATTACTTTACCTTTCATTCAACCCATAGCTAGATATAAAAACTCATTTTGAATCAAACAAGCGTGTATTTTAGATGCAAGGGACGTTAGATTACAGGGAGGTACCATCACTCACGTTACGTCACTCACGTTAAGTCACTCACATTACGTCACATTACGTCACTCACGTTACTTTGTCTTCATGTTTTCTAACACGCTTAAAATCTGAGTTTGATGAACTGCAACATAAAGAAACTCTTCTCTTATGATATGAGACTTTCTCTCTGCCTTAATCACACAAACGCTCAATAAGGCCAAAAAAAAAAATATTCGGTTTCTGGTCAGACCAAAGTTCCGGAATTGACGCAGCGACGCGGCTTTTTTTTTTTTTTTTGCTTTTTTTTTCTTTTCTTCAAGCTTGGATTGTACAGACAAGGTGGGGTACTATTTTGCTTTGTTGGTGTCCTCATGTACATTGGTGTCCTCCATAATTTGCCTTGGTGCTCTCGATCATTTGCTTTGGTGCAATTTCCCATTCCTTGGTGCTCTTTGGTAAAAAAAAATTGAGGAGGTGCGGCAATAGAGGGCGCTGTTGGAGCTACCGCGGAACATTTTGGGGAAAAAAAAGATTGACGCGCATGATTAAAATCGACACGCGCGCTGACCAGAGACCGACTTATTTTTTTTTTTTTGCCCAACAGTCACATTTTGGGTGTTAAAACAAGGTGCCAAAATGACTACCAAAACTCCACAATTTTAGCCAACTTTTTTTGACCGAAAATCACACTTACACATGTAAGTAACTAGATTCCATCTCATTGGCACACCACTCAAATGAAAGATCTTGTCGTCCCCTTTAATTTGACACATTTGATGGTGATGCTTGTAGTTTTGGAATATTTCGTACATTTTGCAGCTGTGGTCACTTTTGTGTGATAGTGCCCTATAAAGGCATCAAAGAAAATCGGGGGGAGATCGACCACTGAATACATTGCCTGAATCGCACACAAAGATATATCAGGTGCAGATTCCAAATGACATAAATTATTGAACTGCACACAAACAGAGCTCCCTTGAAAGCCCGCAAAAGTCCTACTTTTGTCCAAAACAGGTAGTGTGGGAAAAGTGCAAGCACAATAAGGCCAAGTAAAAAAAAAATTTAAAAAAAAAACATGTTTAGTGTCCTGCCTTTTTCCACCAAAATGGTCGCCCGACTGGGCTATATTTTAAGATGGCCATTTTTTTTTTAAATGGCCGCCACTTGGATTCAGGAAATGACATACCAGCTTTATATGGGCGAGATGCAACAGACAAAGAGGCCAAAATGATGTCACTCCAAGGCGGCCTCCAAAAAGGAAGCAGGCGGGGACACTAAGCATGTTTTTTTTTCAATTTGGCCTAAGTTGCTTTACAGTAACACCCACGCACCTGAAGCGTCAGCGAAGAAAACAAAAACCATCAAGAGACAACAATCACGATAAAGAACGAGAAAACAAGAACATGTGTGATTGTCTAAAAACTGGACAATAACAAGGAACACTAGATATAACTAAATGAACCTTAGATTCGTGTTGGCCATTGACTTAATAGTATGCGCCCTGCCTGCTACACATATGTCACCATGTGAGGAATTCCATAGCTGTATGGCACTGGGCAAGAAACAACGCTGGAACTGGCTGGTGCGACATCTCATCGGCTGCAGAGTAAGCGGATACTGAGACGATGCAAGCCGAGTGTTCCTTGCTGGCACATACAGCTCAGGGACATAATCGTACATTGGATGAAGCGGATTGGATATCTTGTACAGCATACATGTATACATTACTGACATTGACCCAGATCACACAGAGCATTGCTGTCACAAAGAAACCGAGCAGTTGATTCTAAAGTCAGGCTCCGTATACATATTAATGTTATTTTGATTTTGTGTATGTGTACAGTTCGAGTGTTGTGGCGTGAATGGCATCAGCGACTGGTCAACCAACCATGATAGCTACATACTTAACTCAACCCCAGATTCTTGCTGCGTAGAGGCTCTGCGCACGGATAGATGTGGGATAAATCCTACATTTATTGGAAAATACTCTAAGGTATGTTCAATTTGAAATAATCTCATTTCAATGTCTCCCTAATTCCACTTGGAGGCAAAAATATTATTGTCGCAAATAGGCTATAGATCGATTGCTTGTGGTCCAATTAGTAAAAATACCGAAATTGGGGGTACATGTAGGATAAGGTAAAATTAGAGTTAGGGGTTATTTGGAAATAAATGTGTCGGCACAAGTTTAAGGGAATGTCCCCTAATACCCAATTATCGGTAATTATTGTTATTATTGTTATTATTATTATTATTATTATTCTGAAGGGTTGCAAAGAAGCGCTGATCAAGAAACTGGAAGATTCCATCTACTACATCGCTGCTGGGGGAATTGCTATCGGTTTATTCCAGGTAGGTTAGGATCGTCTCAATTATCACTGATATCAGGGACGAGTTCTTAATAACAAGTTGCAGACATGGTATCGGGTATTCTGAACAACATCCTGCAACATTCTGGCCACAAAGTTGTAAGTATTGACGAGTCGGGGTCCGCTCATAAGTCCGACGCCTCATAGGTCCGACGCCTCATAAATCCGACAAAATCGTATCCCCTATAAAGGCCCATAAGTCCGACGCCTCATAGGTCCGACGCCTCATAAGTCCGACGCCTCATAGCTCCGACGCCTCGTAAGTCCGACAAATGAAACACCTCGTTTTTCCGTTGTCGGACTTATGAGGCGTCGGACTTATGAGGCGTCGGACCTATGAGGCGGAATAAATAAATGTTATGCCTCATAAGTCCGACGCCTCATAAGTCCGAAATTTCGGACTCATGAGGCGTCGGACCTATGAGGCGTCGGACTTATGATACGGCCCCGATGAGTCAAGCAGTTGCTGATGAGAATTGTAACGGAACATGTCCGGGACAAATACAGAAGTTCTTCTAGTGTGGGTCCTCGATGTACACCATAAACACACCCATGCAGACACGCATGTTTGTTTTACATACCTACGATAGTGTAGACATTCCTTTCTTTTTTGTGTAGTTGTTTGTTTTTTGTGTAGTGTAGAAAAACCAGTAAAACAAATCGTTGTTCTCAAACTGTGAAAACACTTTCAACCCAATTTTTTTTCTATGATTCCCTTTTTAGTGTTTCTCTTCATTTTGCCACAGATAACCTAACCCAAAAATGCCTCTGAACCAGTTTTCCAGAGAGGAAAAACTTGTGTGGACGTGGGCAAGTCCACACAACGTCGCTGCTACATGTACATGTGCCTGGTTTATGTGGACATCTTTTGTTCGGATGTCCACACAGTGAATGTAATGCTTGTTCACCTTTTTGACGTTATTTTCTAGCAGTATTTTTCCTTGTATTTTCAATATCCACAGATCCTGGGCATGGTGTTTGCTATGGTGCTGTACTGCAACATCAAGCGTGAAAACGCCAAGGCTTAAACAACGCGTGGGTAGTTATGATGGGTCTGAAACCAGACATGCCTATCCCTGGTACCCGGCCGTGCTGGCGGTAGCCAGTCTAAGCAACAAAACAAAAATTATGTCAAAGGGATTTTCAAATTTTAAAAAATGGACGTGATGAGCTATAACTTTCTTTTTGTTACGGGTTAAAATTTTTATGAAATTGACGTGGCTTTCAACTTGGCTACTCCGCTCTTGAGTAAAAGGATTGGTTAACGTCGGCTATAGGGTGCCCTCTATCTGTATCGTGGTACCAGGGATGCGATTGGTTGATGATATTGTCAGATTTTACCTGTTCATAATAATGTGTATGCGCTGAAGATAAAATATTACACGTCTTGTATACCATCCCTGATCCAACTATTTCACTTCTTTGGGGTATTAAATCAGTGGCAGGGAAATATACCCACCATTCAATATATCTATTTATTCTATTCACAAGATGGATTTGTGTCGACGTGGTGTAATCCATATTAAGTTTTGCCCTTCACCGATGTTTAAACACTGTATACTCAGTGTGTTACCTTCCGAGCGAAAGTTGGAAAAATAACTCGGGTGGGACTCGAACCCACGACCTCCTGCCTTCTAGTGCAGATGTCTTACCACTCGACCACCAAGCTCGCCAGAATGGATTAGCTGATACAAATCTGATGTAGCAGCGGGTACCGCAATTAAACTTTTCATAAGATGGAATTTGTATTGGGGTGATGTAAATCAATATTAGGTTTTGCCTTTCACCGACGTATAAACACTGTGAACTCGGTGTGTCATTTAGTATTCGTAAGTGGAAACTGATGTCTGCTTAGTTATAAACCCCGATGATGATATTTTTCGGTAAAGGTCTAAACAGTACTACAAAGAAAGAATATTTCAACTGAACTTTTTTTGAAAATTATTAATGGATTTCAAATTGTTGGATCATGGATGCCGTGTGTAAATTGTGTTGGTTTTGTAACCACTGGATTGTTTAGCATAAAATAGAAAGTACTACTCTGCAGTTTGTCTCGGAGTCTGTGGTTCCAGGTTTGCCAAAAGTGTTGGGAAAAAATGTTAATCACTGGCAAATATGGTGTTGATTCATTTGTAAAAGTTGCTGGAATGTCTCTGAAGAAATTTGATTGGCTGAGTGAATTACTGGTGCCCTGCATTTGTGTTTAAAACTCTTAGAATAATGATTGGGTTACCAGCCAGTTGACCTCAGGTCAGCATTACTTAATGATTCAGGATTGGCTAAAAGTCACATTTTGAATGTGGCTGGAACCATAGACTCGAAACAAAAGTTACTTTATAGCTAGCGACAAGACCTAGTCCGTGTAGTTTTAGGCAAATATCGCACGTGTAGCTCTGCTTGTATATTTATTAAAGGTTTTTGTAATTTACAGCAAGATGTTTTTGCACCCTTATGATGTGGTAATAAATATTTTGAGAGCTGTCGTAATACTGTTATTTCATTGAAATTAAAAATTGACATGGGCATAGGATAACAAGGTAAAAATCAGGCAAGAATTTGAATATTAAATTAGCTCATTAGCATATTGTATGAGTTTGATCAGTCACAATTCGAGGTATTATTTGTTGAGGCTGAAAAAGCCAACTTTTGTATGTGTACACCAAAAAGCAATTATCTTGGTAGGGAGGATATATTAATATGACTGTAAAACTGGGGTGGGGTGGTTTGTGCATAGATTTGCATGTGTTTGCATAAATTTGCATAAGGTTGTGTTTTAGGGTCAGTCACCACCATTCCTTTACGGTATATCCAGTCAGAAGTGCAGAATTGGTTGTTTTTATACTGCATGCAGTGGCTGCAGTAATTTATGCATACATTTGCATATTTACATATGCATTACACATAACAGATTCATATTTTTAGGAACTAGGAAAAGTTTTTTTACATTTTTGGGGGCATGTACAGAAAATGTGTTGTACATCAAGGTCAGAATATTACAAGACTTTTTTTTTTTCAAAACAATCTGCTTTTTTTCGCTTGAGGCTTTTAGTTTGCTTTTCCTCCCTTTACCTCTACAAAGTATAACCGTGCGTTTATTTGAAACTTTGTAGATTTTATGACTGTAGTATATTGGTCATATATGTCATTTAACTTATATCTTTATAGTATTAAATATGTATTCTTATTTTTTCATATCTATTTTCTTAGATGACAGGTGTAAATGGCAAACGGGACTAATAGAAATTCAACTTTTGAAACAGATTTTAAAGAGACTCCCCCAATCTGTGGTCTTGAGTGGTCTGCATGAAAAGGCTGTTTCCAAATTTGTTTGCCCCTTTAACTTCACATATGGAAGTGATGTTATGGAGGGCATTATGGATCTTTATATCCTTTTTATAACTTTTTTTTGTTCACCTGAAATATCATAAGGAAAAAACACTTGAAATGTAGTTGGGGGAAAAAATTGCGGCTACAATGGGTCATTAACTCTTGGGGCCTAAATTGAGTGAAAGTACTAAGCAGTTAGAGTACTAGTAAGCAAATTTACTTTGCAGAGATTAGCTGGTAAACGTCCTTCACTGCCTGCAAGCAGTATAGCATGTTGGCTGGTAACCAGAAAGCCAAATTCTCTTTTAACAAATTTGTCTAATAAGCAGCTATGAGTACTACTTCCTTTGTCAAGTCTTGGGCACTGCACAAAGTTTTGCCATCATTTTTGTTTGCATGCTGAAAAGAATGCCTTGAAAAGAACTGTTTCTTGCACAGATTTGTATTATATTCTTTGTTATTATAACCTGATCTTGGATATGTCAATATTTTCAAGGAAAATCATTTTGCCTAATTCCACTTAGAAAATCATTGTGATGATGAAGCTTGCTTAAATCATTCCTATTTGCGTAAATGTTGTCTCATGTGCACGCCGTACTCTGCTAGTCTCCCACACCAGTCGCTTTGATTTATCACCACCTTCTGCTGATAGAAACGTACTGAAGGCACGAGCATTGAAAAGTTTTGCAAGGAGTCTATGCAACGTGTGGATACATGTACTACTTATGCATGACGTGAAACTCGAGAAGAAAAATGTATGAATCATAGAAAATGACGAATTTATTGATATTAATTCTGCAAAACTATGACGAAATCGACAAGTTGTTCCCTTCTACAAAGAAACGTTGTTGGTTTTATCTTTGGAATCATATTTTCTTATAAAAAACCTTCATATTTTCGTACTGTATAGCCGATTCATATACCTACCTTGTTTATTGGAATTGTACTATTTTACTAGGGTAAGTTTTGTCTTCTGTAATATGACATAATTTTGGACCATTTTTCCACAGGTTTTTGCAGTGTGTATTTTGCTGAAATTTGGAAAGTGAACATTGTTTATAATTGTTTATGCATGTGAGTCACATTCACAGTCGGCAGTCTCTGTTACTCAGACCCCGCCCATAATTGTGTTTCATTGGCCCATACGTCTTCATCTCATGACGTCATGGAAGCTGATGTCAGCGTGGAATATATTTGCAATGTATGAATGTTAAATTAAAACCGAAACTTTAACAATTGTACTTTTCCCGACGAAGGTTTAAGCATAATTGCCAGAGGTTTTCCTCAACGAGCAAAAAAGTACGGTACTTTGGATTGTTGAATTGAAGCAGCTTGTTGTCAAACCGTGCTTTCTTCATTTCTGATGGTGAGCAGTGACTGTTGGGTCGTAGAATAATGATCATAGTCGGTAGATGTAATTGCTAGGAATTGTGAGGTGGTTAATCAGTGGTCAATAAACACGAGTCTCTTCGTAGTTCCGAATAGTCTTGTCACTCATTAAATTGTTGGTGTCCGTACTTTTAGCACAAAGCGATGCTCGATGAATGTTTAACTCCCCCATCGATGAAATATTTAACTCCCCCACCTTATAGTCTGTTGGCGATTCGCAATTATGATTGGTTGACTGTTGCTCAATCAGGGTGAAGTGAACTAATTCAAGTGAGAATTTCTACGCGAGCTGATTAGCATAAAAAGTGACCCCACAGTTTCTTTTGAAAACGGAGACCGTTTGGCTTTAAAAACGGTGGAATTATTGTGTAATTTGTACAGTAGCCAAGGATCCCCCCCCCCGGGTTTGGGGCTTCCATCCGAGGGCAGGCTTGATAAAATTACGGTTGAAAAATGGGTCCTATTTGCCCGAGAAAGTGGAAGGATGCCACTTGTAAAACGGCTACATGCAGGCCAGGCTTGGGAACTATCACTTTTCGGGAGGTGATATTGTTTTGGTGTGAATATTTAAAAATGTAATCGGCTAGTCTACCCAAAATTGAAAAGAAATGAAATGATGAAGTTTAAGACAATAATTTAATTTTTGGTTAGGAAACCCCAGTGATGTCGGCTTGCATGTTATTTGGCCCTGAACTTTGTTGATTTTATACTGTTTTCAATGGGGCTTGAATTGGTTCAGTGCACCCATCAACGCTCGCGCGCGCGCGTGCGTAAATACATGTAAGCCAACCAATCAAACGATGTCAAAAGAAGGATCGTCACGACGCAACAACCAATGAGAAGTCAGATCTTTGCAAGCCCTGGCCTACCCTCATTCAGTGAGATCCCATCTCCAGTCTATTCCTAGGTAACAACTCGAAGGAAAAGGGAAATTTTTCATCACTTCGAAGTTCCTGTATAGGAGAAAGCTTGAAGTGCGCACAATACACAGAACAAGTCTGAAAACGTAGCTCTGTATTTCACACGAAGTTTACCTTTGGAGCATGCGCATAGGCCTATGGAACGAGTAAAGAATAAGCAGAGATAAGGCATTTTGGTTTCCGGAGCAGGACTACGTGGGTAAGTTTTGTTTTCTTCGTGATTTTTAAAAAGCCGAACCTGAAATTATTAGTAAACAAACCGTATTGCTTATGGACTTGAGTACATGTATAGGCGTATGATGTGTCGCTGAATTTATTCAAGATTTTCAGGTTTAAAGAAGTCCGATCCTAAATAGGCCTTTATGACAAGTGCGTTTGTGATCCATCTAGAAAATCGTTGTAACAAATCAGTGAGCTCTATGTCAAACTTAAACTTCCAAACTAATTACCAACAACTTTATGATTTCACGTGTAAATGTCAACTTTGGGGAGCTGAATGTAATGTTTTCTTGAGTGACTACTTCGAATGAATTTCAATCGAAAAGAATCCGCATATCTTTAAAACCTAGTTCACTCGAGTACAAGGATTTTTTTCTAGTCTGCGTGAGTTACTGAAACAACTGCGTAAAACGTTCATTCTTTGCCGTATAAATATTTCTTCCCCAAATAACAGTTATAGTTCCGTTCTTGTGACTTAATCTTTTGAAGAAAAAAGAAAGAAAAAACATGTCTCGTAAAAAAACTAACATCTAAGACAAACCACTTGCTATTGTTTTCCTATTAAAACGTGAAGGAAAGGGCGTAGGCTTATAGTTTGTAACAAAATACTGTGAACGGGTTATTTATCATTGCGCTTCCTTTTTCAATTTTCCGCCCATGCATTTCCACTTGTATATGACGGTTACTGCATGCATTTTGTGGGGTATTTTTTGCACTGTTGATGGGATTGTAGTTTCGCATTGAAAGGGGGATTTGCATAGAATGTATACAGTGACAATAATTATGGCCTCATTAAAAATTATGAGGTACATGTCTGGGTTTTTTTCACGCATGCAACGATACTTTGTTCTGACGCACCTTTTAGTGTAAACCCGGATGACGGTATTAAATACGCTGACGTCATCAGTGTAGCTTGGTTTTAATCCACGGTTTTAATGTTAGCATTTGGGAAGAGTAAATTGTGTCAGTTGGGGAAAGGGCCAGGCTAGGCAGACCCAACGAGTAGTAGATTTACTGCATCCGATCTACATGACTCATGGCATGCAATACAAACTTCACCGAAATAGTGTCTACAGGACTTCACTTTCTTTTGCAGAAGAATGCTTTAAGAAATTTCCTACAATGGACAGTTAACAATAAATTGATCCCAGAAAGGTAAGGCGAAAGCTCAAGAACAACACAATATGTATACTAGCAGTGGCGAAACTGGAGTACAATATTTTGCAGGGGGAGGGGGCACTTATATGGGGGCGTCATTTCACCCACGTGCAGGGAGGGGGAGGGGAAGGCTTCGAGCGGAAGGGGGGGGGACCTCCAATTCCCCGGCCTCACGTACGCCACTGTCTACTTGAATAAGCCTTGAAGTATTATTTTTGGCGGCACTTTTTTTTTTTTTATAGGTTATACCTTTTAGCTGCAGGAAGTCGATTTGCCGATTTTCAAGATGGTGCTTACCGGTTGCGCCAACTGTATGAAGTACTTGCTCTTCATCTTCAATCTTCTTTTCTTTGTAAGTAAGCCCCCTATTGGTAGCATTTTGAATCATGTATGCTCCGTACATTATACATACACTATAGAGGGCGCCATGTCACTTCACAGCGGGTGCGAAGATAGGCTGGTTCCCGATTAATCCAGTACTGCTTTCTGATGTTTGACGCTGGTCCACGTGCGCCATTACATTTACAGATACTGCAAACCAGGGAATAGTCCTTGGCAGTAATTGATTTTCATCGTCAGAAACGAGTTTACTTTATGGCGAAGTTGAACTGAAGTTTTTACAAGTAATCAAAATTTACATGAACTGCATAGTACTTTTCCAGATTATGGTTGATAAAGTGAGACGTAATGTTTTGAAGTGATTTCAGTACTGCGGTGTCACAGCATGATGAAGGGAGTTCCATCCCAAACTAAATTAGGATAAGTGTGTTGGAACTTGGAGGCTATCTAGATGAATTACACAGCATCACCAAATTATATCTTCAACAATTAATGGAGAATTTATTCAATCATCAGCAGAATCAGAGTACAAAAGATCCCGTATGGTAAAGATCGCTGAAAAAGATCCAGTATGGTAAAGATCCCCAGGTTGGAAAAGATCCCCAGGTGCAGTCTACTGCCTACGGAAAAATAAGACAAGACAACACTACGGTCAAAATACATGGTGAATGTGTACACACAATGGTGGTCAAAGGTCACACACACTCACAACGCGAGTTCATGCGCTGTGCATAGAAGTACAATACGGAAGCTTGAATTGCCTTCCGCGATACCGCGTTACTGCGATAATTTATCACAGAAATCCAGAAATCAAAGATAAATCATTCAACGATACCGCGTTACTGCGATAATTTATCACAGAAATCCAGAAATCAGAGATAATTCCTTCCGCGATACCGCGTTACCGTGATAATTTATCACAGAAATCCAGAAATCAGAGATACCTTTTCCTCGATACCGCGTTACTGTGATAATTTATCACAGAAATCCGGAATTCAAAGATACGTATTCCTCGATACCGCGTTACTGCGATAATTTATCACAGAAATCCGGAATTCAAAGATAATTCCTTCCGCGATACCGCGTTACTGTGATAATTTATCACGGTAACGCGGTATCGCTGAATGATTTATCTCTGAATTCCGGATTTCTGTGATAAATTGTCAGGGTAAGGCCAAAAAAAAAAAAATAAGTCGGTCTCTGGTCAGCGCGCGCGTCGATTTTAATCATGCGCGTCGATCTTTTTTTTCCCAAAATGTTCCGCGGTAGCTCCAACAGCGCCCTCTATTTCCGCACCTTCTCAATTTTTTTTTCACCACAGAGCACCAAGGAATGGGAAATTGCACCAAGGCAAATGATCGAAAGCACCTAGGCAAATTATGGAGGAAACTAATGTACATGAGGACACCAAAAAAGCAAAATAGTACCCACCTTGTCTGTACAATCCAAGCTTGAAGAAAAAGAAAAAGAAAGAAAAAAAAAGAAAAAAAAAGCCGCGTGGCCGCGTCAATTCCGGAACTTTGGTCTGACCAGAGACCGAATATTTTTTTTTTTGGCCTAACGCGGTATCGTTGAATGATTTATCTTTGAATTCTGGATTTCTGTGATAAATTATCACAGTAACGCGGTATCGAGGAAAAGGTTTCTCTGATTTCTGGATTTCTGTGATAAATTATCACAGTAACGCGGTATCGCGGAAGGAATTATCTCTGATTTCTGGATTTCTGTGATAAATTATCGCAGTAACGCGGTATCGTTGAATGATTTATCTTTGATTTCTGGATTTCTGTGATAAATTATCACAGTAACGCGGTATCGAGGAATACATATCTTTGAATTCTGGATTTCTGTGATAAATTATCGCAGTAACGCGGTATCGTTGAATGATTTATCTTTGATTTCTGGATTTCTGTGATAAATTATCACAGTAACGCGGTATCGAGGAATACATATCTTTGAATTCTGGATTTCTGTGATAAATTATCACAGTAACGCGGTATCGAGGAAAAGGTATCTCTGATTTCTGGATTTCTGTGATAAATTATCACAGTAACGCGGTATCGCGGAAGGAATTATCTCTGATTTCTGGATTTCTGTGATAAATTATCACAGTAACGCGGTATCGCGGAAGGAATTATCTCTGATTTCTGGATTTCTGTGATAAATTATCGCAGTAACGCGGTATCGTTGAATGATTTATCTTTGATTTCACGATTTCTGTGATAAATTATCGCAGTAACGCGGTATCGCGGAAGGAATTATCTCTGATTTCCTGATTTCTGCGATAAATTATCGCGGTAACGCGGTATCGCGGAAGGAATTATCTCTGATTTCTGGATTTCTGTGATAAATTATCGCAGTAACGCGGTATCGTTGAATGATTTATCTTTGATTTCACGATTTCTGTGATAAATTATCGCAGTAACGCGGTATCGCGGAAGGAATTATCTCTGATTTCCTGATTTCTGCGATAAATTATCGCGGTAACGCGGTATCGCGGAAGGAATTATCTCTGATTTCTGGATTTCTGTGATAAATTATCGCAGTAACGCGGTATCGTTGAACGATTTATCTTTGATTTCACGATTTCTGTGATAAATTATCGCAGTAACGCGGTATCGCGGAAGGCAATTCAAGCTTCCGTAGTACAACGTGGGTGTGTGTGGGAATATGCACAACTGTAGCTATGACGACGACGCTGCAAAATTGGAAAGTTCGTGAGTGAAAGTGTCACAAAAACGCAAGTTTCCCGCAAAGTTATAATAAAAAGGACACTCACCACAGGTTCTAGAGGCGCCCACCTTCCCTCTCAGCACATGATTATGCTGGCAAACAGCACAGGAAAGGTGAAATCTCACCGAGAAATTCCTGGCTACAAAATAAGCGACTGCCGTCCAAAAGTTGGAAGACAAGCAGTGCCTGTTTTACGTTTCGCGCGCTCCCGATCCCGCACGTGCACGATGCGGACACATCACCAAGTGTCTCTAAAATATTATTGCACCCTCAACAAAATGCTGTTACGGATTAGTTACACCCGTAAATGACATAATATACTCAAAGGAACTTCCACTTACACAAAATTGTCATTCTTATACAATTATAAGAAGAAATGTAGAAGAAAAAATTCTAAAACTATGGACCTACTTGTTTCAAGAGCGAAGGGGCATTGGGTAAACAAGCGCCACATTTGCATAGGTCACATGTAAACAACAACATGGGTCAATCTAAATATAACCTTGTATCCGGGCAGCAGGTACATGGATGGAGGTTACGTGCCCCCACAGTTTTATTTAATGGCTGATACTATCAGAATTGAATTGATTTGAACTTTGAATACAGGTTCCACTCAGCGATTCTCATTCTCATTTTAGCTATTTCATATGGTTTAAACAATAAATACGACAGAAACATTGGCAGTCTTTCAACATTAACTTCACACAAATCATAAAGACTTTTTATTTGAAAATGTATAAGTATTATCTCAGTAGAATAAAATGTTGCATATAGAAATGAACTTTGCGAATTTTGCTTTCCCTTCACTGAGAACTTTTCTTGAAATCTCCGAAAGCAACACATCACGTAAATAAAAAAGAAGAAGACTGTTCAGGAACAAAGGGGTTTCCTATGTGATCATGTTCTCCCATATTTCTGTCCGGTATTCCCCAGCTTTCCGGGGGAACAGTGTTAGCTGCAGGCGCCTATCTCTTCACGCGCGAAGGCCCGTTCGCCACCCTCCTCCCCAGTTTCCCGTTCCTGAATGCGGCGACTGTGACCATGATTGTGGGCGGGGTAATCATGCTCGTATCTTTTCTGGGATGCTGTGGGGCTATTCGCGAGAATGCCTGCATGGTGTTTACAGTAAGTAAGCAACTCACGAATTCCTTCAAGAATTGAAAAATTAAAGCAAATATCTCTCCGATTTGAAAGGGATGAGATGGCTCTGATTTTTGTCTTTTCGCAAAAGGAACACATCTCGTGGTGAAATTCGAAGACTGCACTTTAATAGAAGCTTATTGGATGGGGTTTCTGAACTGATTAGGCTTACACATTGAAAGGGTCGCATGAAAGTGTTAAAATGAAAAATAAACACTTAAGCACCTTTGGAATGTTTGGCTTTTGCGAGCCATACCTTTTAACCATTGCGTTTCTCCTTCCAATCCTTTCATGAGAGCTGCTGATGTCGTATTTCACAAACCAATAACAACGCATATAGTCCTGAGTAATTAGAATAAAAGCCGAGAGCATTAACTGATTAAATGACGCTTCTATCATAATGTGAGGAAAAAAAGTGGCCAGACTTTACACAGAAACCTGATTTGCCTGATATACTTTGCCAGTTTAAAATAGTTTTCTGGGTCAAATTATGACAATATGTTCGGTTTCCAGTTAAAAAATGACACGTAAAATGATCTAGAGAATTAGTGTCACATTGACTCGGGAAAGTGTCATATTGACTCGGGAAAGTGTCATACTGACTCGGGAAAGTGTCATATTGACACTGAAAAGGATAAGCTCATTCGCAGAGCCCGAATTCTGCGTCAAATTTGACTTCTAGACTGTGCTGATTATCACTCTCCTTTTACTCCCCTTTTGAGTATTTTGTCCTGATGTCTGGTATTCTGATCGTTGAGATGATAGCGGGCGGGCTAGGCATCGCTAATAGGAATCAGGTGGCAGCGTTCGTGGAGAAGGACCTAACCCAGAACGGCCTGCCGCTGTACGGTACGGTGGGGCAGCAGGGACTAAGCACGGCATGGGATCGAATGCAAAACTTCGTAAGTCTGGCAATAGCCGATAGAGGGCACCCTTTAGGGGATGTGGGTAGAGGGTTGGGAGCTCGTAGCCAAGAGCGTGGACAATTAAGGATGCAAAATCCCATAGACACCAGTGCTAAATGCCCATACCTAAAAATTCTTTTAACAATGCTCAGAACTCTCAAAGGTATTTAAGCTGCACATAATAATAATGATCAACATGCCATCTTTCATTTTCTTTGGTTGACGATTGACTTTCCGAGAAATTCTTACCCAAAGAAGACTACGACCCCTATTTTTCCCAAAACGGAAAAGTAGCCATCTTGACAAACGACCCCTCCACAACATGGCAAAATAGCGCCACCTTTGAGCCCAATCGCATCACAAAGTGCAATTTTTTTTATTATTAATGAATTACTGTTTAATTAAGAACTATTTTTAAACAAACAACTACAAATCATAAGCATCGGAGAATGCAAACATTTCGAATTCTGTTTTTGCGAAGTAGTCGAAAATGTCTTTTGCAAAAAAATGAATAACTTCAAATGTGATTATCTCGGGATTAACTTTTGCGAAATTCAGTTGAGGTTTTTTTGTCACTTCGTGAGCAATGCGACGAATTATTATGAATATATTTTACCTTCTTGTGTGAAGGGAGTTATTCTTTTCTCGGTTACATAACAAACTCTTGGATTCTTGTTGCCAGTTGTTGTGTTGCGGTGTTACCAATGCGACGGACTGGCAGCAGTTTCATCCGCGATTGTACGGGCGGGGGCAGACGCCTGATTCATGCTGCGTGACGCACATAGGAGGCTGTGGTATTGACCCGCTGGCGGACAAATGGGATAGGGTGAGTACAAAGTGGTGATGGTGGTGATTTATGGCTATTGTGGTGATTGTGATTTAATACTGTGCTTTCGGTGCTTACGGTGATCATGGTGATTGTAGTGACTACGTGATAATGGTAATTGTTGTGATTATGGTGATTGTGATGATTTTGGTGATTATGGTGATTGTGTTGAGAGTACAGGGATGGTGATAATGGTGATTATGGTTAGTGTGTGTTTTTGTGGTGATTAAAGTGATTATGGTGATGTGGTGATTATGGTGATTGTGATGATTATGGTGTTTTTGGTGATAATTGTGATTATGGTGATTGTGGTGATAATGATTCCGATAACTTCCAAGAGTGAAAGCAATATGGTGATAGTGTTGATACTGCACAAGTCATGATGGTGATTAGATTCTGATAACACGTTGATATAGGACCTAAAGATTTCACATTTATCGAAACTGAAGGATATTTTTGTTTTGTGACTTTGCAAGGGTTGTAAGGACGCTTTGGTTGAGGAACTACGGAGGCACATAGGGGCCGTCGGAGGCATTGGAATTGGCGTGGGTGTATTTCAGGTAAATCCATTAAACATCCTTTTTGAGAGTTCAAAACTTTCTTTTAAATTTCTCGGCTACTTTTTTCCTTCTAATTTCTGCTCCTTTAGGTAATTCTCTAATCTTTGCAATAAATCTCTCCTCGTTGATATTTCCCATTCCCGATCGGGCCGTCTTTTCTCAGATTCTTGGCATCGTCTTCGCCTTCATCATGTGGAGGTCCATCCGGAACGAGCACGGATCAACCTACGTGTAAACTGCACCCTCTGTCGGCGGAGGTATAAACAGCGCCAACTGTAAACAGCGCCAACAACTGGTGGCCTGGATGTGAAACGGCGGGAACTCTAAAACAAAAAAAACCCCAAAACAAGAGCCATGTAGAAAGCTGTCTAAGCTTCAGCTTTGAAGACAACTATTTTATCCATTCTTTCAAAAAGAAAAAGTTTTCAAACAGGAAATTTATAAAGGCTTTTCTGTTTTAAAGGCTTTTTAAAAAACATTTCATTGCCTTGTTTTTTTGTGGACAACCATTTTCCTTCTAGATCCTTCAAGTGCAGTAAAGAAAATAATTAGTTTTTCGTATTGTTTGATTTTGTAAAATATGTAGATTATAGTTTAGGTAATTTTTTTAATGACTTTGAAAATAGGCCATATTGTGCAATAAATTGTAAATTAATTAAATTTCAAATGAGAATGTAGATTTTTACCTTTGGGGGAAAGTACAAGACGAACAGGTGTAACCACTCTCACGCGCACACGTGCGCGCGTTGAATGTTCATTCGACCAATAAGGTGCTTGCAATTTACCAAAATACGCACACAAATGAAACGCGTGCGACGTGTACGCAAGCGTATTTTCCTCAGGACTTTTAGTGTGGTCGATGGTTTTCTCCAATTTTGTTTGAACAGTAATTTATGAGACATCTTGGCGGTAGTGTTGTTGTATAATAGGCTTACGAAATCAATAATGCTCATCTGGTGCTAATTAAATCGGTGGTAATAATTAGGTTGTGTCAAATGCTAAATCAACACTGTTTAATTTTCTATCAATAAAGCACTTTTGAAAGCATTGTCACGCGACCAAACGCTGTTTCAAACCCAAATTTCTGCGTACGCGAGAAAGTGTTTTGATTTATCGTAAAGTTCATTTATACTTTCAATTCCCTCACTAGGAGCGTTTATCGATTAAGGTTAAATAATTAGGTCTGTTTACTGAGGCAGACTGCATGTTTTGTTAACCTGTTCGTTTGGGTGATATATATATATATTTTTTTTCTCTGGATGTAATAAAGAAAATAGTAGTCACAAGACCGAACTACCAATTTGATATTTTGTTAAAGGGCCCATGACATGCATATTTCTGAGGAGCACATTGTGTGCAACTTTCTACTCCTCTTACACAATTTGACATCCCTTTTGGGTTAATTTTAGTCAAAAGTGCACTTCTTTAAACATTAAGAAATTCATTGCTTTTCCTGACAACAGTGGGCGCTGTAGCTGTGATGTCATCTCAGGAAAACACTGTTCGGTTCTGGGATTTTCTGTTCCAATTGTGAACCCAATAATTGGCTTACTAAAAACATTTTTGAGAAAAAATGCTGATGGTCTTACTGCCAAGTATTGGCACAACAACGACTCACCAAAGAAAAGAAAATTTACGACAACATAATTATCCAAAAATTCTGGTAACTTTTGGTGCTGAAATAGCTGTTACCTTGAGGATTTCTGCCATGACATCACACTTTTGATCATGTAAAATATGTAAATTCGCATTATAAAAACCAAAGAAAAAGTCATCAAAATACCCTTGAAAATGGCAAAATGAAAATTGAAATAAGGTTAAATAGGGCACAAATGTGTCTCTTCAAGGACTGCATTAATAATGCATTGCATGGGCCCAAGTTACAACAGTTCCACTAATGGCCACACTTGTCTTTTGTCCTCTAAAACGAGAGAAATATACATGTAACCCAAGTGAAATTGTGTAACCTTTTTAAGGAGAAAATTTCACAATGCGCACGACAATCACAGGCCTATATTCCTTGTGGTTTTTAAATTACATTTTCAAGAGGACTGTTTAAAAATGGAATTTTAAAAAGATGTAAGCACGATACACTGGAACAATAACTTATAAACGCTGAACCATAACGCGTCCTGTTATCTTTTACATCTAAATTCTTCCCGAGCTGAAGCGCTGGCGCGTTAATAACCCCCAAGCCGCCCGCTGAGAATTGAATATTAAATGTTTTTAATATTTCCCCATCTGCGTCTGATAACGTGTCCTTGCTCGCTTGGTATGAGTGCAAATTTCTTTGTCCTAGCTAAGGGGTCTTGTAGACAAAATGGCGACATGTTCCCAGCGTGGGGGCGGTGTAATTTTGTCGCCATCAGAGGGAGGCCATGTCATTTTCTAGCTGTATCGATTTTGATTGATTTTGCAATTTTGCATTTTGTCAGTCACGTTTTAATATCCTAATTTTTGATTGCGCTCAGTAACTTCAGTTCTATCTTTGAAGGGTGTTTTTCTTTTTTATTAGCTTTTACTTGGTGACTTTTGTTTTATTTGGTTAAATTTTTTCATGTTTTAAGCACAGATTCAAGTTTTTAACCACAGCTTGTTTGTTTACTTATTGATTTGATATTAAATTGTTATTTGCTGTTAGTACGTGTTCATAACATTTCCCTCAACAATTTCCCTCTTGATATTTTGTGCAACACTTATACATCTTCATTCTTATCTGGGGGGGGGGGGGGGAACAAAGGACTAATCAGTGGCCAAAATTATTGCTATTTCTCAACTGTACCCGTTGGCCACGATACATTAAAATCCATTTTCTGATGTGTTAATGGTGGCACCTTACTATACTGCACTATAGTCACTGTGACAGTGATTCATTTTGAGGAAAGTAGTTTCACACACCATAATTATATTAAATTGATCGCGCAGGCTTGTGCACTTCGTGGACACCTCATACAATCACAGACAGCCTTGGTTTTCTCACATCCAGAAGATGTTTTTCATTAGCCAAGTCACCGACTCTCAACCACCAATTCAAGAACGGAAAACTCCCGCGCAATCAAACTCCATTTTAGCTTTGATCGTCTGCTCACATACACACGCACGCGCGGTTACCGCAAATAAAAACGCGGGAGTAGCCATGGCGATGATGGAAGTTATTGCCTCATAAGGCACACTGCGTAATCAGGGAGCAAAAGCACGGAAGACCGGTGGGGTATCTCGTGAGCGTCACCTCGGGGAAAAGCAGCCCGGCAGACACAAATTGGAAGTCAATAACCGCGGGAAAATAACAACTTGATTCATTTTGTTTCTGCAACGATTGACGCGTTGTGGCAGCGAAGACAGACCGGAAAATGTCTCCGGTAATGATGTTGTAGAGTTGCTCCGTGGTACAGCGGTGAAGCATGTAAAGGCCCGCTGTCGTCAAGTTGAACTGTGAATGTTAATCTTCAAATAAGAGACCCATGGAGTTTTGAGGAAACGCCGGAAATCTGTAAGTATTCGTTTTACTTTCAGCAAATAAGTTATGCTCTGTTTTAAAAAAAAAATTATTGAACATTTTACTGCTCTTAAGCCGAGCGGTTAGAGCGTGGGGCTACGAAGTGGAAGGTTCGAATCCCCAAAACTGGAAAACTCTCTCTGACGACCCAACAGTGAAAAAATGGGTACTTGATTCGTTCAGGGAAGGTAAGACGGCGAGAGGAGAGGAGATGGGCACCGCCATTTATTATGCAGCGCGCCCAAGTCTCAGTGGACCTCTATAGAGGTCCACTGCCCCTACGGCCAGTAATGCTATGGGATACCTTTACCTTTACCTTAAGCTTTATCCGCTGATATGATGTTACTTTATTCGACTCCCATACTGTATACTAAGTTGTATTTATAATATTTGCTTAACAAATATGCATTAATCAAATAATGTTTTATCCCATTGTATTGAAATGAATTTTATTTGTAATGTATTGTATTTCTAATGTATTGTATATACGTGTTTGTAGTCATTATTTATTGTATGCAGGGCCCCAATGGAAACCAGTTTTAAACTGTTTGGGCATACCCTGGGTAAATAATGTAAAAAAATAAATAAATAAATACTGTTTGTGATAAGGCCTAACCCCTTTCATAAAACCCTAATTAGTTCAAAAATCGAGGTCGAAAATATAGAGAAAAATTAAAAAACAAGAACTTTCCTTTTCTAACAATCTTTGGCATGCTGAGATTACCAAGTGTCGGTAAAAATACGCGTACCGTATTATCCATGATCCTCAGCAGTTGCACATCATGCATGATGCGCACGCGTGTTTCATCCCTATATCAATCTTTGGCATCCATGCTGAGATTACCAAGTGCCGGTAGATTATAACGCGTACTGTTTATTTGTATCATGATCCTCAACAGTTGCACATCATGATGCGCATGCGTATTTCATCCCAAAGGTAATCTTGGCACGGGATCAATGTAATCTAGTTTCTCATGCTTTAATTCGAAGTCCAAATATATTCCAGTCACGTTCGAGGTTTCATAAAGTTTGGAATCATTATTCTGAACAAACTGTTCACTTTTTTCCAACAAATAAATCCTGAGTGCGCCACAAAGTAATGAGAAAGGCCTAACTCAACTTTTGAAGGGGAAATCATTGTATCAGAGGATTCAGAATTTGATGAAAATGTTGTTTTGCCCGCTACAAAGGGAAACGTAAAGGGTGAGACTGGGTCCATACCCCCCCCCCAAAAAAAAACCCCACTCCCCTCCCGCAAAAAAATAACAAATCTCAATTCCAATTTGGTATTCCTAAGTTCTTAAATCAAAGGTATTCTGGGATCATGTGACCCTTAAAATATGAAAATCGGATTCGTACGAAAATCGGACTCATTTTCCCTTTTATTGGTTAAACCCTCTCATGTGACTCGTTCTCTCCCAATTATCTATGCATGAGCATGCGCAATACCACCGATGAATCCGTATTTCATCAAACCTAAATTCACGCTACAACGGCACCTTTAACTGTTTCAAAGTATCTGGGGAAACCACTACACTGTGTGACATCTCAGTACATAATGTAATCAAAATAATCAAGCCCAGGTACATTATTCTTGCATACACGAGGATCATGTTGCTGTAACTCAATTCCAAATTGACATTTCGGGCGCGGACATCGTGCGTGACTAGAAACATAATTTGGAAAGACCTGAGAGTTATATTTGCAATAACAAGGTCGTTACCCTGCATGCCCTGTGCACGCATGAAAGTTTAAATTTGCAAGGAGAATGCGCTCGAAGGAAAAGCAAATTGAGAACAAAGTTGTTGATGATCGAAAATTTACTCTAGACGGTCAGGATTTTTTAAACAATAATAAAGTTTTATACATACAAACAATTGTATCTTGAAGGGTGATAGTACATTGTTTTTTAAAGCCTTTCATGACATCCTTTTGAATTATTTCCAGTTTTTCTTTCAAACAAAGACATTTTTTTCTCAATTATTTCTGGCTTTTTTTTCAAACAACGACATAGTTTACCCCTCAATTTTGCGCTGAGCGTAATAAGGAACAAGTTATTACATTGTCGGCGCCTTTGGATGGTAGGGTATTATTACTGTGGCCACGTTCAGGGGCCAATCAGGACATTCCCCTCCGCACCATGAGTAAATTTCGCATCTGACTCATCACAACAGTAATTCGAAATTCAATTTAGAATTTTTCCTCACGATATTTCGACGATTTTTGTCCACCGGTATATGTAAATTAACGCGCCGGGGGACACGATGATTCACCGTCGGAGGGTGTCCCGGTTCCTTGGTTTATTTTTTCGGTGCTAATTGTGTTTATTTACAGACATTTCGGTTCAGACCCTTCGGGAATCGCTTGGAATAATTGAACCATTTTTTTTGTTTTGTTTTGTAAAAATGACAAAACAAACGAGTATATCGCAGTAATAGTGAGCACACATTTAAGTAGGCCTATACAAATCGAATTGCGATTTATGTTTTTTTCAGCATGTTCCCAGCTTTTGGATTTGAAACTGAAAACACAACAAATTCCATTTAAAAGTCCGAGACACAATCATCATACAATTCTAATTCTATTCCAGAAAACCGCATGTAGCTATTTGCCTAAAAACATATGCCTGTTAAAATATTCCCAGTAGCATTGACCTTTGGAATGTTTCTCTTCCATGAATAACCATAACAATGGTCTTTTGTAAAGCATTTTTGTGTGAGGTTTGGACATTTTTGACGCTTCACTTGATCACAAAAGGAACGCCGCTCCCTCACAGAACAATACGTTTGATATGGCGGCTCACCCATGTAGTCTGGTTCCAAAAATATAATCAATGCTGAGCAACAGGATGACTTGAGATACCATACTTCAGTATAACTTTCAGAAAGTCCCGAAAAGAATTTAGGAGCTGTGGATTTTGAGAATAAACCACCTTTTTCTCTGTCGTTACGGATTAGAATCCCCAAGGCAACATGATGAATAGGAACTTGTAAGGTCGTAGAAGCAAGCTGTGGATAAAGTAAGTTGCGACTGACTTGAGAAATCTGTTTAAAATGACCGAGAATGTTGGTAGAAAGTTAGTGGTTGTTGGTGTGGGACTCCGGGGTGTGAGCCGGGCCTTCAGCGTGTTTGTTCGCCCGAGGGCACCGTGGCAGCACGGGCGACGGGGCTTGCTCTGCCCCGCTGATTTCCTCCGGCGGTGGTTTTGCATTTTCTCGAAAGGGCTCTTGATTTACGACTGGTTTAGAATTTCCTGGGTCTGGCTAGCATGACAAATTAATCACTTGGTTTTTAGTATAAAGAATTAGATTGATGGTGGTGATTTTATTTGCCTTAAAGTTTTATTTCATAAACATTTCCTATTCAGATCATGTGTGGAAATATTTTATGACTAGGGCCTAGCCTAGTTAGTATTTGGTAATCTAGGCCGAGTAGTTTTACTAATTTTAGTCATCCATTGATTTTGACGGGCTTCTTTAGACAACAAAAGGGAAAGAATGTAGTATCCAGACCCCACTTCTGTGGTTGTGTACAAAGTATATGGAGAGTCAAGACAATTTTCTAAGTTCCTAACAAAATTGGAAATATTTCTCGGTCCCAAATTCATGTCTTTTCAACATTTGTGCAATGACTGACCTTTATTGAGATGATGAAGAAAAAAGTGACGTCATGTTGCAACATTCTTTCCAACAAAAAAGCTATGGTTTCTGTACCGTTTAAATTGTTACTGTTGGACAGATAGTTTGTATAGAGTATTTAGTACTGAACTAGCTAGAATTTCCAGCTTGAGTCTCATGATATGGGGAGATTCGTCATTGCAAATCTCCCCATATCATGAGCCTTAAACTTAAGCTGGAAATTTCAAGCCAGTGCTGAACATTAAAGCCTGAAATAATATCATATGATTCAACTTGTTAAATGTATAGGAAAAAAAAAGTGATGTCCTGAAACCACTTTTTTTCCTCAATTTTTGCAAGTACATGTATGTACATGTACAACATATATGTACATGTACATAGAAACACTACACATTTAGGACTGAGATTCATTCATATTTTTTATCCGAAAATATATTGAAAATGTTTAAAACGACCCATACATGTAGACTTTAAACACAGTCAACGACATATGTTCTTTCTCGACAAAAATACTATTTTGATTTGTTAAGAACTGCTCCATAGCCTCCATTGTTTACATGTATTTTAAACTTGCTAAGAAAATAATCCTCAATTCCAGGAGTATACCATTGATGCGCATTAAATCTACTCCCAAGTGAACACTCTGCATGTGGCCACCTTTCCTTAAAATTGCATCCTCACAGACAAGCGTGCATCTTTCTCGGCCCTGTTCCTTCACACCGCATCAGTCTTCCACAGCCAGCAAGACGCTGCACGGCAGCTTTGCCTCCGGGCAACAGGGAACTCTTAATCTTGCGTTCAGTGAAGTGGAAATACCCCGCAAAGAAACCGCTCCCCACACTGTACAAGATTATCTCCTTGCATGTCGTTAATTTACAGAAGCGCCTGCCGAATACTTAATCGCCCACACAACTGGTGGAAATTTGCATATCTAAAATATTGTCTTTTTCAGCAGACTGTTGTCAAAATGTACAGAATACGGAAATAAAACAAATATTACAGGTTGGGGATTTTTGGTCTCTTGGATGAGTGATTTTTTTATTGAGTGCGGAGGATTGGAATGTGATTTCAGCCGAAGACGCGAGGTAAGGCGTGAAATGCCACAGGGTTGTCGCGCAGGCTGCCAGGGACCAAAACAACAGTGGCTGCGCTGCCTGCGCTGAGCGACACTTCGCGCCGATGATCCCGTGGATAATGAAATTGCCAAGATCTGGCCGCAATCGGAAGACTGGATTGAAATATGTCGCCAGGATTTTGTTTTTTTACTGGAGGCATTTCCTTGATGTCCCAGTTTCCCACTTTCTGGCGCTGCACTTTTGTTCTTTAATGTAAGATACTTAGTGGCACAATGCACATTTTGTTCTTGCAAAGTGTAATTCTTATAATATATTTGACTGTGGTCTGCTCATGAAATGTCACAACATTTTGTAAAATTCCAGATTGCATGTAGCTAAATTCTAAAATTCTTGAAGTCTGTACTATTTAAAGTCATACATGTATAGATAATTTGCTTTTCATGCATTTTGATCGTTTCCAATAACAACACCACTCAAAATCCAAAGAAAAACGTTAAAAGCCTAACCTGTTGAAGTTTCAGCTCAGTGGGTATTACACTTTTTGAAATAACGGTGAAAACCATGCACGAACTTTTGATCTTGAGTTCGTCTATATCACTTTTGATTTCCCCAGATCAGTTAATTGACTGATCGGTGCAAATCACACATGTACATTTCTTTATTTCTTCTGAATGACAGCAAGCCAGATGGAATGTTTTAGTAGTGGTATGATCTTTAATCCAAATAGCTTTTTGATAAACATTTTTTGGGGGATAAATGTACAATTTATGATCCTAATATGCCTTTAATGTTATCTTCTTTTTAGCTTCAGTAAGGAAATGCATCTTTATTTGAATTTCCTATTGATGCACTTGTGTAACCTCAATCAATTATATCCATTGCCTAATACTCTATGATTCAATTATCTTTACCATGTAACGACATGTCACTGCCCCATATCTGATCCGAGTTAGGGAATATTAGAACAAGAAACTCCAGGCCCTCCGCTGAGCGAGTCAATAATCCCACGGCTTTCTTACTTCGCTTGGTTAGCATCAGCTGTGCTGGGGTGTTTGTCTAAAGCAGAAACAGAAACAAGAAATATTGAACGTTGTTTGTGGTTGCACCAGGAGGGATAGAGTTTGGATAGTGGGAAGGGTGCCGACACGTACGTTATCTCTGGTCAAGTAAAACTAAGTAGTAAGTAACCCTTTTTATGCAGAGGTTATGGGACAGGGGCATACAGCCAAGGTTTTGTTGGAGGGGAGTCAGGCACCAGTTCCTTTGTTCCTTTAAGGCCCCCCCCAAAGTTCTGCTTCCGATTACATGGTACATGTAGGTAGGGTATTTTTTTTTGTGCCAATTTTTTGTGTACGATCATATGGAGGTGTCTGCGTGTAGTCAAGGGTAAAAGACATAAATTGATGGTTTTGGGGTTTTTTTTCTCATTTTTCCCATAAAAAAAATTAGGGTAGGGGCTGTCAGAATAGGGTAGGTAGGGAAACCAGAAGCAGAACTATTATTTTTTTGGCCTAATTAACCCTTACCCCTTTGGTATATTTACTAGAAAGTATCCTGAATCCGCCAAAATCCATCAATTTTGCCACATGCAAAAAAAAATTGGTGGCCAGTGAGTCCATCAGAATCCATGCCACCAGTTAGCCGAGAGTAAGTCTGTTGAGATCCTGAATCCATCAAAGTCTCCCAACTGCTCAATATGGAGGTATCCTGAATCCATCAAAATCCTGAAGTACCGCTACGAAATCCTGCGAAACAGGGGTGTGGCTTTTGATGGATTCAGGTACGCTAGGGTTAAGTCACTATATAGGGAGTCGATTTGGCGTAGCGGTACTTTCCTCGCCTTCCACCGCTGTGACCCGGGTTCATATCACATCCGGGCCAATATGTTTGATCGGGTTTTCAGTCCCTACCTGATTCTGTGGGTTTTTCCCAGAATATTCTTCTGGGGTTTTCCTCCCACCTCTAAAACTGTAATTACTTCTCATCGTCTCCCCTCTACAGGTTTCTTCAGGCTTTTGATCTTACAGTGCCTATGGCGCTATTTGGGGAATCCTTGGTTTCATTACCAGAAGATAACATACATGTAGTTTTGGTCATTTGCTGTAAATTTGCTTTTGTGTGTGTTTTCTTCAATAAATAAAAAAAGCTCACCCCTTCAATGTGTTCATTTAAATTTGCCTCATGTACATATTTAGTGCTTAAAGGGAAAATACAACATTTGCAAACATCAAAAAATAAAACTACCAAATCATTTTGAAATACCTTGCTGGACTGTTAGTGAATGACAGTGTAAAGCATCCTGTAAAATCATGGCACCTGGTATACTGTCATTTTCAAGAAAAGTGGTATTTTTGTATCAATTTCCAACGCTGATCGTCCGATCAGCGTTGGAAAAAATGGCTTTTTTTTCAAATACTGGCCCCAATTGACCATCGCACTTGTTTGCAATCGATTACAAACCTATGAACGGGTACGAGCCAGCTAGACTGGTTCCCTGACCTTACAATTCCACAATGTATGTAAACTGCTCTGTTTCTTCTTATATGGAGTCAGGGAACCAGACTACAGGAAAATGATTGTTTTTCTTGGTTTTTATAGCATTTTCGAACCCAAAACCTCAAAAAGTCAGTGTAACTATATTTGCTATATATTTCCAACCCCCCAATTCCATCCATTTCTGAAAATTACAGCAAAAGCAAATGATGTATATTCCCTTTAACAAAATGTCTGCGAAAAGCACATCCTTGAAATTGGACTCCAAATGGAAAGGCATCCAAATATTGACAGAAGAATTTCAGCACCTTGGCCAAGCATTAGGCTGCGAGATGTTTGTCTTAGAGCTCCGAATGGCCGAAAAGCTGACTTAATCCAAAGGACAAATATTGGATCTTTTTACTGTTTCTTTTTTTGGGTAGCACTTACTGCTCAATGGTTGTGTAAACTGGGTTAAGTATATATTTTAAGCTGTAGAGAGTGGAGACTGTTTGCGTAAGATATTATTTTAGTTTCATCTAAAAATTCTCCTCCCTTGAAATTTGTTGTCTGCCCAGATATTTCCTTGAAACGTAGACAAATGACATGTGACTTTAGAATATGGTATGTAAATGGGTACATGTACATGTACACACCTCACTTCATACGTGCTACTCGGTTAAAACATTGAAATAATTCACATAAATGAATTTCAAAGTTGTGCAAAGAAATTGACTGCAGCAGGGTTCGAACCTGAGACCTCAGGATTCCTAGTCCAGTGTTCTACCAAAGTCCAACTGAGCTATCCAGCCCTTATGGTTTCTGACTAGCGCCCCTTGAACGAAGACACTAACAACATGGGGAACTGCCAACAAACATGTAGGGCTGGATAGTTCAGTTGGTAAAGCACTGGAATGGCAATCTGGAGGTTGCAGGTTCGAACCCCGCTCCAGTCACTTTCTCTGTTCAATTTTTAAGAAATGAGTATAATGCACCTAGTCAGTTCCCCTTTGTGTTGATTAGGAAAATGAAATGTATTATTATTTTTTGGTTTAAGAGTTTGACGGAATTGAACTGAATAAAGCTTGCCTGTGACATAAATTTGTATACTGTAATTTTTTTTCTCTTTTTTTTTCAGATTGATGAGTTTGACTGAATTCAACTGAAGGATTGTATCATTTCTGGCCCGTAAAACATCCTTCATCTGACAACATGTGCTGCTGTGCCATTGAGTGTGTCAAGTGCCTGCTGCTTTTCTTTGACGTTATTTTCTTGGTAAGTATCGGGACTTTGTTGCTTTTGTTCCTTGAAGTGTTGTTACTAGGGCAGCAGAGGAGGAAAGGGGATGGAATGTTGGCTGTGCGAGAGGAATCAATCATGTGGTTGTCACAGTTGAGACGATATGGGGATTAACCCTAACCGCCCTGAATCCTTCAAAATCCTCTTTGCCAAAGTGGAGGAATTTGGAGGAATGAGGTTACATGACAAGAGTGTGTTAGTTACTGATTTCGTAGGATGCACTTTGTCAAGGTCTTGGGCCGGACCTTGCTCATGCAGCCATACATAAATATAGGCCTGCATTATGCTTGAAATCCTCCGTACTGCTCCAGGATGTCACTGGCCAAGCCTCAACATATTGACAGTCACTGTCGCAGGATTTTGCAGGATTCAGGCAGTGGTCACCCTTCCACGGATCATATCCAAGAAATAATGGAGGAATTTGCAGGATTGAGGCCATATGCCATTTTCCCATGAGGCCAGTTGGAGGAATTTGCAGGATTGAGGCCATATGCCATTTTCCCATGAGGCCAATTGGAGGACTTTGCAGGATTGAGGCTACATCCTAGCAAAAAGGCCTAGGTAGTTAGGGTTAAACAAACGTTCCATCAAATATTTACTAAGATACTTACCTGTACAAGGAACCTTTTGGAGACTTCCAATCCAATACTGGGCGTGGGAGGGGGGTACCCAAGCTCCCCTAGTCAAAGCGAAACAAAACACCATGCTCATGATGCACTGGGCATGTTGTAACTTGGGGTCCACTTTTTTTCCTGTCGATGAACATTACAGATCTGACATCTGTATGCTTTATAATTCGAGTCCCACCCGAGTGATTTTTTTTCCAACTTTCACTTGGGAGGTAACACACTAAGTATACACTGTTTATATTGGTAAAGGGCAGAACCTTATATTGATTTACATCACCCTGACGCGAATTCCATCTTATGAATAGTCTGCACTTCTTAATGCAGTCATCCTCCAAGAATGATTATAAATGAATCTCGAACTATACCTATCCAAACATTTTAAAAAAAGTTGCTGGAAAGCTTTCTTAGGCCAAAAAGTAGCCATGCGTGTCGGCAAAATGAAAAAGTTTTTTTTTCAATAAAAGATGATGTCTCAAAACCGCCAAACTCACTGGTTTGACTGGAATCCTGCTGCTGCACAGTTTTAACGTGTTTTTAGATGGGGTTATGATCGAGAATAAGCTTTATGTGGCCTCTCTGGACTCCCATATATTTGCACTAAGTTTAGTCGGGCACCATTTGCAGTCATCAGCCGACATTTGAAGCAAAAAAAAACAGGAAAAAAAAAAAAAAGCCGCGTCGCCGCAAGCTCCATACCAGAAACCGGAGACTTTTTGTTTTGGCCTTAATGACATTTGAATAGTAAATTACAAAGTTCAGAGGTACATGTAACAGGGACAAAATGTCACACTTTGGACCATAAATTAAATATAGAATGGCCCACCTGCATGCAATGTACACAAGAAACAAAATAACACTTACATGTATGTACAAATACTTCAGTTATTTTTAGTTGTCACATGCAGTGTGTCAAATTCGACTCAGATTGCACTTTCAATGCAGAATTAGACAGCATGTCTATTTGTATTCAGACAAATTGTTGGAAAATGTCAAATGTCCAAGCTGTAAATTTGTCCAGTACCCCTGATAGTAACTTGTAAATATACACTGTATGCCATATGAAAATCATAAAACGTTGCCAAAATGTTCTTATCACCTTACCAATAATGCTCTTAACTCTCAGGAAAATATCCCAAAGTTTCAAAACTCATTTCACTAATTATCCACAAATTCCTTTCTCACATGTATACATGTACTCGTGTTGCTCGTGTTGCTCGTCAATTCAGGCTACAGAATCCATGTTGACATGTCAGGCTGAACACCCAGTTCGTGTTACGCCATCTATCCAAATTCATTAACTTGACGACGGCATCTACCATCACTAGACCTACCAAACTGAAAACCCTGGGGAATTTCTGTGTTTCTCACTGGAGATCATATTTTTGAAACAATTTTTTTGTAAAGCCCTTCTTGTGTTATGTTTATGCACTTTGTTACTAAACATATTGATTGAGGCCCACTGTGCTGAAAGAACAGTGTGAACAGGTAGAGCTAGAAACCAGGAGTTATTTTTGTTCGTGACCTTCGTTCCGGCTTGGCCGTTTCTTCTTGGCACTGTCAGTTTTCATTTCACAAGAAATTAAGTCAGTTGTAAATTTCCCAGATCCACTCCACGAACCTCATCCTCAAACCCCTGGCCCCCTTATAACCTAATCAAGTTGTGGGGAATCCCACACCCAAAATCCCTTGGAGAGAAAAATATAAACAACTGATGCTGCATGTTGTCTGGTTAGTGTACATTAAAGTAGAAATCCTACAGATGGCGGTGCTCTCAACCACTTAACTGTTCTCCAAGGAGTCTTATCCCCATGCTGTAAATTGCGTTTGTTGCTGTGGGATGTTTTTCTTCGCAGGGCGGTTCCAAACATGACAGTTAAGAGGCTGGCGATTTTTATTTGAACGCCACGAAATTTAAAAGGAGCATGAGTTGCATTAATCTGTTCTCATTCATTTTCCCGTGCCCGAGGAGAGGATTGTCTCAAATTTTTAATGAGTGTTTTTGTCAACCCATTTTTAATCAAGATTTTAATAAAGCTCATGCAAAGTTCAAAGTCTTATCATCTAACAGTAATAATAGTATGGTCTGGATAAGGCCCAAAAAAATAATAGTTCTGCTTCCGGTTTCCCCACCTACCCTTTTCTGACAGCCCCTACCCAATTTTTTTATGGGAAAATAAGGGGGGAAAAACCCAAAACTATCAATTTCGTCCTTTTACCCTTGACTACACGCAGACGCCTCCATATGATCGTACACAAAAAAAGTGGCCAAAAAAAATTAATAAATTCCCCACACTACATTTGTACCTACCCTATTTTCAAATGCTGTGTAATCGGAAACAGAAATATTTTTGGGGGGAGGGGGGCCTAAGGATGACTGTTTGCATTTAATTTTATAAACATTTCTAAGCAAATACGTAATTTGGTAGTTTTGTTTTTGATGTTTGCAAATGTTGCATTTAGCTTCCGTAGGCCTATCTGAAGTGTGCACAGCCACACCGGAGCTGCAAATTTATGCTCCTTCCGACGACCATATACATGTAGGTCTACTGAAAACCCAACCAACTTTTGATTGATTGTTCCTGCCTATGCATATTCTGCTGTTCCGTATTGACCTAGTAATGATAGATGGTGGTGATTTGGTAAGGTGGAGAGGGGGGGGGGGGGGGGAGGGCAGGGGGGGGGGAGCATTTACACAGTAGTCTGCAAGACTCTGCATACTGACATTTCATGCATCGATTTTACAATTCATATCTGCTCTGTTGACCAGCGCTTTATAGCAAAGTGCACGTACCATGATGAAATGGACTACATGCTTAGCATGTGGAATTTACTGAGATGATACAAGGCGGAAAAAACCCTGAAACTAGGCCAACGTGACAAATGTGCTGTGCTTGGCTGCGTGGGCTGGCCATTGATATGGCTCATGGCAACTTGTAAGTAGGCCGTCGACTGTCAAGTGCAACAAGCATATACTGTCAAGCATGATTTTACAGGCTCAGTGGCGAAGGCCGGATACAGGATGTTGGGGTGGGGGATGTTGACGTCGATTTTTTATGGGGGGGGGGGGGGTAGAGGCATTGCAGTCAATGCATTAAGTTGAAAGGCCTGAAACATTGAATCAAGATTTGCAATATCGAGTGATGATTTTTTTTAAAGGAAATTTATAATCTTTTTCATTATGTACTGTATGAACAAATAATTAATTTTTTGTTGGGGGGGGGGGGGAGGGGAGGGACTAGCCTCCCCCATTACCCCCATTGATCCGCCCTTGCTGCTGAACACATCATGCACGTAACTTTTCCTCAGCTCCGCTGATTTCCTCATTTTATATTTATGAATGCCATTACAAATTGAAAAATACTGTACAAAGTCTTGTGTAGTTTGGAGTTTCCTCTTTTTTTCTCCTAAATTCCCATGTGTTTTGTGTCTATTAGGGCCAACCGGTATTTATAAGTAAAAAAAAAAGTCTGTCATGGGCCAATATGGCCCATCAGAACAGCATTTATTCTTGCCAAGAAACGACTGAGAATATTTCTACTCCCCCTGGATGGGATGCTAGTCCATTGCAGGTCACTCCCCAGCTAATGCTGGTACCCATTTATACTCCTGGGTGGAGAGAGGCAAGTTGGGATGAAGTGGCTTGCCCAAGGACACAACATATGACCAGCGGCTGGATTCGAACCCCTGAACCCCTGAGCCACGAATTCTAACCAATAGGCCACAGTATAAGTAGCCTTTGCTATTGTACACGTGTATTTCTTGCATAAACTGTAGTGCCTATGCTTTGTAAATTTGAGCCCAACTTACAAAGCTTGAAACAAAAGTAAGCTGGCAAGCGAGAATATACTGAACTAAAAACTTACTTTTAATTTCTTGATATCGACACAAACAGTGTACATACACATCAGTGAAACTGTTGTTTGGTTGAAAAAAATTATAAGTCAGTTAATTTTAATGTACATTGGAGGTCTACTGTAGGGAGAAAATGAAGTAAAGTGATAAATTTGATATGCAATGTTGATTCAGCTTTTCTTGAACTGAAGCACATTTTGACTTTCGCTCAGTCGTTATTTTCCAAGACGTGGGTGGAACCATGGTGGAGCACGCTCTAACGCTCTCATGTAAAGAATAACCAGATTCACTAGGCCTGTTTTCCATCCACAATTTGTTCCTTTGTGCGGTGTCTTTTTGTTCTCGGTTCAGCGTACTGCGGGGTTTGTGTACTTATCCGCTATAGAGTCCGTAACTAGACTCCGGTGTGGCACAAAAGGAAAAGCCTGGGGCAGGAGATTGCGTCGCGGGATTGACATACCAATCCCACAAAACACAGGCAGCGTTCATTTCAGATTTTTTTTCCGGCATTTTTTTTTTTTTTTTTTTTTTTTTTGCACAATGCTGCCTCTTTGAAGACCATTGAAGTCACAAAACGGTGTGCATGGTTTGTTTGTCATGAATGTCCCAAACCGTGCACAGTGTAATTATATGCAGACTCGCATTTTTTCCCATGAAATCTAACAGTGATGCATACATTTGTAGTCAAGAAGTTCTCTTTTCTGTGCAAAACTAGTTTTTATTATGCTTTGAAGATGACTGTTTTTAATCAAGGCAGCTTGAGGACAGTTTAATGTAAATATTGTAGTTTTAATGTTACATAAAATACAGCAAAATATGTAGAGATGTTTGTATTACAATGTATCAGACAGGGAGGACAATAAAAAACTCAACCCGGGGCGTCAGGATATCTCATGATTTCAGGGTTTTCGTCAGGTTTCTCCTCATTCAATTTTTTTTAAATATAATAACTTTTGAAATCTGGCATTTCTGGGACTTTTAGTCTTTTTGTGAGATTGGGGAGGCTATACATGTAGTACATTTTGTACATGTACATTGTACATGCACCTCTAATGAAAATATGTTTTTAAGAAAAATAGAACAAAATGCTTAAATTTCTTTTAAAGTTTAATAGAAAAAAGTGACTATTTTGAAAGTCGTTGTAGGAAATGGTAATTTGAAAAACAATGACACATTTTGCAAGCCCCGTACTTGTTATTTTCATTTGTTTGCACATTTTTATGGAAGCCTTCACTTCGCTCTTTTTAGCGCATGCATTTTTCTAAATGTTTCACAAGATGCCGTAACCATGGCAATTTTTCCCCACAGCCAACGATTTCTTGAGAGTTTCCAGCAGTGTGTAGTCAATACTGCAGTGTAGCATAGTGCAGTTAGCTTGCACCATTCACATGCATTGTGTCCATTGTTAGTCATAGAAGCCATGGACATTAGTTTTGGCCTTCTGCTTAATTTGCCGTCAACAAAAGATTCAGACAAAAGATTGTGCGGCCTTTTTGAGTGGAAATTCAAGGTTGGAAGCGGGGAGTCATCTTTAAATAATAGAGACTGGAGGTCGGTTCTTTGATGGAAAGAAGGGGGGGGGGGAAGGAGTGGAGGATAGATAAAAGCTTTGCCAACAACGAATTTGTGATGCTTGCCCAAATTCCATTAGTGGAATATCTCAGCAGGTTTGTGATAACAGTACAAGTGTTTTCCAGGAATTTTGGTCTGTATTTTTGACAAAAGAAAATTGTAACAAAAGAATATTTTTTACAACAGAAAATATCCCTCTTCCTGTGAGCTATTTTCATAATTACGGTAGTGGTAGGTTTTTTTCTTATTTTGTGGTTATTTTGACAATAAAATATGTATGGATCATGAGAAACAGTGCCTGTTCCTTGTGTCTTTAAAGTACTGGTACAAGTGTAAAGAATTGTAAATGTGTAAACAATTTGGAGAAATGAAAATAAAATTCCTGGGAAATACTCAACATATACAGTACATGTACATGTATATTTGATGGTTACACCTCTATGTTCGGCGACACCCCTATGTTCCGACTGCACATATTCCTATTCCTAACCCTGACCCTAACCCTAACCCTAACCGGGAGTAACACAATCTAGGTTGTCGGAACATAGGGGTGTCGGAACATAGAGCAGTCACCTATTTGATAACACCTGAAAAAAGACAGAATTGTTACACATTTCGCTTACAATCTAAAGAATTTGTATTAGATGACATCCCTACTTTCCTCATGAATATGCAAATTCATATTTGGCCGACTTCTTAAAAAAAAAAAAAGTCATAAAAACAACCATAAAATGGCTATAAAATGTTGGAAGTAATGGAAATTGGGCACACTATGTACAATGTATGTCAAGGAATCAAGCAAAAATAAGATGAGCGCTTTGATGATCACTTGTTGGTGTTTTCTTTTTCTTTACAGCTGACTGGCATTGCTCTGCTTGGGGTCGGAATTCACGTCTTAATTGGTGTCGTTAACGGTACTTACGCATCCTTGATTGCCGGGGTGTCCTATATCTACATTGCCTATGCTATCCTCGTCATTGCCTTCATTATCATCATCGTCGCTCTGATTGGTTGTTGCGGCGGTGTGCTAGAGAATAAATGCCTGCTGGTGACGGTAAGATATGAGGCTACTGTTCATCTATGACACCAGAGTATTAGAAATTAAAAACGTTTATCGGGTATGACAATCTCAGAATTGTGATGTTTCTGGCCTTCCTAAGCATGTGAATTTTCTTCATGGTGTTTCTGCCAGTTTTGTATTCTACCGGGTAGCTTTTACTAAGAATGGGACGTTTACACATCGTCGTGTGCTTGGCAGAAGGGCATATACGCATATGCCCTTATGCAATAGCGGGTAATCACCAAAATATTCCCAGCAAAAGGGCATATGCAGAAAACTGTCTCTATGTTAAAGACATTTTTACTTTTTCGTCAGAAATTAATACAGGTTGTGTCAAAACTCAAGAATTTTTTTACTTTTTCGTCAGAAATTAATACAGGTTGTGTCAAAACTCAAGAATTTTTTTACTTTTTCGTCAGAAATTAATACAGGTTGTGTCAAAACTCAAGAAATTTTTACTTTTTCGTCAGAAATTAATACAGGTTGTGTCAAAACTCATGATTGATACCGGTACGTGTGACAAATTTCAAAATCGTATGATTTATAATACGGGTGGGAAAACATTGGATTCATAATACATGTGGGGGAACAATAGAACCTATCAGTGCAGTTTTTTTTTAAACGATTTTTGCTTCAGAATGCTCATATGCCCTTCTGCCGGGCACCCGACGACATTTTAAACATTTAAACGATAACAATTCTGAATCTGATTACAAATTGTTCCAAAGTTTGATATGCCTACCCTGTCTACCCTTGGAAGTAATGCATGCATTTTGCAAAAAAAAATCAAATGGGTTGAAAGGGTTTTCAACCCGTTTTATTTCCAAAGCAAAAGGACAGCCCATTATGAACATCATTTATTGTGCACCAACATGAATATTCATGTGTTGTGCACCTACATGAATATTCATGTGTTGTGCACCCACATGAATATTCATTACATTCTCCAGGGCAAATACTAGACAAACAGCATGTTCATGTGTGCTAGTCAGAAGCCATAAACTGGTATAAATAATGCTATGTACATGTAGGCCTAGCTAGGGATCACATCAAAAATCACGATGCTAGCATCATTAAGTAACCCGGAGGTGGCAGGTTCAAACCCTGCTCAAGTCAATTTCTTATTTTATAATTATTACATGCACGTAGCCAGTTTAATTCCCTTCTTGGTTCATTTGATTATTTTGATTGTAATGTATTCCTTGCTGTAGTTCTACTTCTTCGTCGTGCTCTGCATTTGTCTGGAAGTCTCAGTCGCGATCATTGCATTCGTTGGTCTGTGGTATGAAGATGGCTATGTCAGATCCTACGTTATCCAAGCGTCGCGTAAGGAGATGGTCAACTATGGACACATCGAGAAAGAAGGATTCACCGGTGCCTGGGACAGACTGCAAACTGACGTATGTATCATTCATTGGCAAAAACAATATGCTTGCCCGAGTTGCTGGATGCCAGTGTCCTAGGCGAGTCCATCACAAGTTGATCACAAGTCCTTTTCACAACTTGGGTAACAGGTAACATACTAACAAGGGATGTTCAATGACAAAAGAATGTCTTTGTCACAGTTCATTTGAAGAGCTTGTGACTTGACTAGAGACCAGGGAAGTAGCCAAGTCCATCACAAGCCCATCGCAAGTCCATCACAAGCCAATCACAATCCCATCACAAGCCCATCGCAAGTCCATCACAAGCCAATCACAAGCCCATCACAAGCCCATCACAAGTCAATCACAAGTCCATCACAAGTCCATCACAAGCCCATCGCAAGTCCATCACAAGCCAATCACAAGCCCCTCACAAGCCCATCACAAGTCCATCACAAGTCCATCACAAGTCCATCACAAGTCCATCACAAGTCCCTGCAAGTCCAACACAAGCCAATCACAAGTCCATCACAAGCCAATCACAAGCCAATCACAAGTCCATCACAAGTCCATCACAAGTCCCTGCAAGTCCAACACAAGCCAATCACAAGTCCATCACAAGCCAATCACAAGCCAATCACAAGTCCATCACAAGTCCATCACAAGCCCATCGCAAGTCCATCACAAGCCAATCACAAGCCCCTCACAAGCCCATCACAAGTCCATCACAAGTTCATCACAAGTCCATCACAAGTCCATCACAAGTCCATCACAAGTCCATCACAAGTCCATCACAAGTCCATCACAAGTCCATCACAAGTCCATCACAAGTCAAATCACAATTAGTCCATCGCAAGTCCCTGCAAGACCATCACAAGTCCTCCAGTCCCAATTCATCTCACAAGCTATTCACATGAGCTTTGACAAAGGCATTCCTTTGTTATTGTTCATCCACTGTTTCTTGTGACTGGACCTGTTCATTTTTTCCCTAGCATTTGTTACCCCCAATTTCACAAATTATGTGCTAGTAATTTTTTTTTTTAAGTAGAGAGTTGAACAACAGAGGGCAGCAAACAGATTGAGTAGAGGACTTATTGTTAATGATTGTATACAGTGAAAGAAATACAATCTTGCAAAGTTCTATAAAAGTTATAAAAGTTAATTAAAGTTTTTCTCAGCAGTGCATGATGAAAATCTTTGATCTTATTGGTATCCCAACATCCAAGACTATTATGGTGGCTATGTATTTTACACTCTTTGTACCCACCAAGTTTCAAGGAGCATCAAGCCCCATGTAAATTAAGTAATAGTGGCTTGGCTCTACCTTCCTCAATCCTACAAAATCCTCCACTGTGTAGGAACCCAATGGCACACTCTTTGTACCTACCAAGTTATAAGGAGCATCAAGCCCCATGCAAAGTAATAGTGGCTGGCCTCTACCTTGCTCAATCTGAAAATCCATTAATCTCTTCACCCATTGTCATGGAGCGTCTAAGCAGCGAATATCTACTTTCTTTTCTTTGCAAATTTCAGCCAGTCACAAGCCTTGGTCTATTCATTGAACGTTTTGACAGGTAACCTGCACTAAGCAAC
This sequence comes from Patiria miniata, assembly GCF_015706575.1. Taxonomy (NCBI): domain Eukaryota; kingdom Metazoa; phylum Echinodermata; class Asteroidea; order Valvatida; family Asterinidae; genus Patiria; species Patiria miniata. Next base: position 350,419 of record NW_024037073.1, read on the forward strand.
TCTCTCATATTTGGCCCTGGTCTCCGTTGTTATTTTTGGTTAATTTAGGAGCAATGCTGCGGTGTTGAGGCATCGACTGACTGGCACGAGTACGGAAATTATGATCAAGATGACACGCCTGATAGTTGCTGCAGGGAGAGAGAATATGGGTGTGGCTCAACCGTGGGTGAATTATGGGAAAAGGTGGGTTTGTTTTGGGTGTGGTTATTGTGGGCGAGGCTAGGCTGCATGACATTTTCCTAAAGGGTGCACGTATAATAGGTGTGCTTCGTCCCGGCACATTTGCCAGCAAACAATTTTGTTGAGAGGACAGCGATTTTATGAAAATGATTAATAGGGGGGTGGGGGAGGGGGGGGGGTGGGGGAGGGGGGGTGGGGGTGTCACACACACCCTCTAGCTCCGCCCATGGTTGAGAGAAGTGAGGATTAACCATCAGTGTTCCATGGTTGGTGTGGGCATGATAGTTTTCTTGGGAGGGGGGGGGGAGTGCAAGATACATTTAGAAAATCTCCCGATCTTGTCATTTCTGTCATAATGATGTGAAGGCTAAAGAATCAGTAAGATTTGAGGCTTTGCATGGTGTGGAGATACTAATGAATGCCTGAAGACTGATTCTCCTATTTTTGTTTGTTTGGCAGAGTTGCATTACAGCAATGATTGACACTGTCAACAGTTGTCTGTATCTGATTGGTGCCATGTGTGTCGGATGCGTCCTGCTGCAGGTATGTAAACCCCGCAAAAAGAGAAAGAAACACTCCACACTCATTGGAAGAGTCATGAATCTGATCATCTTATGATGACGTCAGGTTGGCGTAGCGGTACTTTCCTTGCCTTCCACCGCTGTGACCCGGGTTCGATTCCCGCCTAGGCCAATATGTGGATTGGGTTTTCAGTCCCTACTGATTCCGTGGGTTTCCCCCAGAATATTCTTCTGGGCTTTTCCTCCCAGCTCCCTTCTTCTCATTGTCTTCTCTCCACAGGTTTCTTCAGGCTTGCGAGCTACAGTGCCTAGGGCGCTTTTGAGGAATCCTTGGTTTCATTATCATTAATGATTAATAATTTATACAGACCTTTGGGGAATTTTGTTAGCTACATTTTGATACCCCTTTTGCTACCAAAGACTGTAAATTGTCCAAGATGGACAACTGTTTATGAAAAATGATGCAGTTTGAAAAGTTGCAACTCTAAAGATTACGCGAGGAGAAATTGCTATTAAATGTAACCACACACACACACATCGACTGCACAGTGCCCAAGCAAAGCGCGTATAATTCGAAGCATGTGCTCCCATGTATGCAAGCACTGTGTGATCGGTATTCCCTGCCGTTCGTGTCAGGCTGTGTGTCATTGTCAAGCGGCAATTTCCACTCGCGTACTCTTTAAAGTTGCAACTTTTCAAACTGCATCATTATCATAAGACGATCAGATTCAAAATTATGATCCCCCCAATGAGTGTGGACTTTCTTTTTTTTGCGGTGCTTAGTTTAAAGTTATAGCTGTCTGTACTCAATCCTATAATGCTCTGTCCATGAACTGTTGAGGGCGCTCTTCAACTTTTGAAGGTGGGACTTACAGTGCAATAGACTGTATACATTTCAGGTCCCCCGGTGGGTCCAGGGGGTGGGCCAAAGGGGGCAATGCCCCCCCCCCCCCCCAGACAAAAACTAACCCAAGTACTGTGTTATTTAAGTGACATCACAAAAATTGAAGCCACTTCGTACACCAGCATCTTTTACTCCAAAAAATTGGTTAAAGTGGTCAGAAATTTCCTCAGATCGCACCCATAGAGCATCTGGAATCGAAACATTGTCCAGGGCCCTTAACCCTAAAAGGGCTGTGTTATTTTGACCATCTCTCAGCTGGGGGGGGGGGATTCCCCTCCCCCAAGATCTTGGTCATCGAGTGATGAAAAATTATGAATTACAAATTATCATGAACATACCCAAGAAATTTCATGACTATAGGTCAAAAGTATTTGGAATTATCCATATGCACGAATGGTAATTCTGTTTTGTGTATACTACGTATATGGGGAAATTCAATGTTCACGTTGTGTAGCAATTTTTGGCTGCGCGGCAACCCCTGGTCAAAATTTTATGTTTTTGGTATCAAAAGATACGCAAGACTCGAGGCTAAAAAGTCAGAACAGCTCAGGTCGTGGAATTTTTTTTCTTCAAGGCTATTGCGGAGAAAGTTGAGGGGGGCGTTGCCCCCCCCCCCCCCCCCCATGGCCCCTTTAGGGGTAAGTGGGCCCCGTATCTCACGCCGTAAATATTTGAATCAGTTTTTTTGGGAAACACAACTTCTTTGGTTCAACCCCGAAAAATTGTGTTCTGGATCTTCCCTTGTTTACAGCAACACAGAATACACACAATAAGTTTAGTCACACCTGTCTGAGAGTCTTGTTCTTTCTAAAATTCATCAAACATTTCTTTCTTTCTTGAATTCCATAGATTCTGCTGATCATCTTCATCCTTGCTTTGTACTACAACATCAAATTCGGAGGTGGGAAAAACCGATGCTGCGGCAGCAATTACTACGACATGGACTAGGCCAGCTCTGCCATCCAATCAAATCATGAGATTTGTGGAATGGGCGGGATTTATTATTCAAATTAGAGGATTTACATCATTAAATCCTGAGGTGAAAAAAACTGATGCTGTGGTACCCATTACTTTGACAAGGACACGGAATGCTATCCAATTATATTAGCTTTGTGGGATGGGCGGGGTTTATTATTCAAATCAAATTTGGTATGACACTGTCCAATGAAATAAGCGGGTGGGATTCAGTATTTAAATTAATGTTTGATGACTGAGTTGACAAAAATATATTTTGTGATTAAAGAAAAAATGGTGCCCACTGAAATTGTTGTTATGAATAGGCGTTTCCACTGAAATTTGAGTAAAGTTTAATGGGTGAAGTTTAATATGCAAATTATCATTTAATAGATCATTTCTAGCCTGAATGTGATCTCCTGATGTTCAATAGAAATACAAGTACATTTTGAAGTTTTGATAGGCAGTTAGCCATGAACAAAAATCATTACTAAATGATTTTTAACAACGAAAATTAAAGTATTTATTAACCTTTTTTTTCAACCTCTACGTACTGTCAGTGCAGTACTGTTTGTATAAAAAGTTTTTAACAAATGTTTGGTAAAAGTTGTTTTAACATTTTGTTGACATTTTGTTGCTTTTGGACATGTAAGGGTAAATATATTTTAACATTTTCGTCTTGGCTGTAAATATTGTGAGCAGTAATTTTTTTACAATGTTGATAACATTTTGTACTTTGTTGTGATTTTTTTTCTGTTTCTTTTTTTTAAATTTTAAATAGTGAAATAGTACTGATATGTATATTTCATCTTCTCGTAAGAAGTACACACAAAAACTAGAAATAACATGAAAAGAAATTTATTGAATCTTTAATTGTGTTTTTCCATTCTTTAATTAACTCGGCGTAAACAGCTTGCTTCTTGCATTCAAAAGCATGAGCTTTGGTTAAATTCAATTGTGTTTTTAAAACAAAATTATAGTGGCCTGATATTTCATCCTTTGCAAGGAAGAAATATCAGGCCACTCTAAGCTTTTGATTTGTATATTTCAGGTCAATCCAGTCAGTGAGCAGTATGCAGCAGTGTCATTCGTTTTCAAATGTACTTTTTAACATGACATAGAAAATCTGAGTGCATTTATGGAAAATGTAAGCTTTTTGACGCAAATCACATTCTCCATTTTTTCTGATATTTCCCATTTTTCCTGATATTTCACAGTATTTCTCCCCACTTTTATCAGGCAAACCCATGATTATAACGCAAAGTTATAGTCAATACAAATTATTCATTTTGTAGCAATGTTTTATCTTTCACTGTTTGTGACAGTCAAACAAAAATAATGGTATCTTATGTTTACACTTTCCCGTGGCTTTATTCATGAATCAATATCCCTAATCTCTTATCTATTATATTGTAATTGAAATGATTTACTTTGTTTCCTATCACGTGAGGTTTTGAATGGACCGATCCAGTAAGCACCGCCCCATGGTGTTCTGACCAATCACAGCCGTGATTTATGTTCGACGTGCGTGCACTAAAGTCCGACATGCGTGCACGCGCGTATGATGTGCGCGGAAGGAAAATGCAGTGTGGCATTGGAGAGGAGCACGTGTTAATTTGCCCACGTGCGCAGTGGGCGGGGCTTACTGGATCGGTCCATTTGCTACAGGTTATAAGGGAGAGAGTTACATAGAGTTTTCTGAGTCCACTGAGCATGAGAGTACAGCAGTAAACGGGGACATTATGTGAACAAAACTGCAACTTAAGATGTAAAGTGTGCGGTTGCACTTGTCAAGTCTCTTTGTTACTTTATAGGGTTCCGAAAATTGAACCGATTGGTACCTCTATGTTTCGGACAGTATGTTCTCATTGTCTGTCTTCAGAGAAAACATCTCGAAAAAGATTTGACTGCAGGGTGCTACCGACTTTTACCATGCAGACATTCAAGTCTTATTAAATTGTTTTTTTTTTCAATTCGCGAGAGAACGTTCGTTCTACTTAGAAATATTTTCTTCACTTTGGCTTCTTGAAATTATGAAATATTAAGTCATTGGCTTTGCTTTCGCTTGAGTTCCAGGCTGAGTTTCGTGTGTGCAGACTTTTATCGTATCGTAAAATGTACTTGTTGATGATTATAGATTTGAATGAATTCTACTTTAATTGTTTTTCAGTGTTTTACTTGGCTGAAAGTTTTGTTATCATCATGGATTAAAACCACAGTCACAGCGCCTTCTTAGGTTTTTGTTTGTTAGTTTAACCAGCGACTGTATTTAAACCGTATTCATATTCCCGGAAAACTTGGGAAAAGTTTTAACATTTATCACTTAAAACCTAGTATTTTGGGTAAATTAACTGTAAATTAATTGTTCTCGTTCGTCGGTATTTAGGAAAACTGACATAAAAATTACTTTTGTATAAAACATTCTAAATGTTTGTGTTGATTTTTGTGTACAAACTGGCTTGAATTTTGGTTTGATGACCGAAGCAACTTCAAAATGGAAGACTCGTTAAAGTTGTCTTCTGTTTTTTTCTTCAAGTATCACCCTGATTGCCACTTGTTTGCCGGGCAGTGCTATCGTATATGATTACCCCGTTACGCCATGGGCTGATTCCCAGACTGGCTCATCTTGTAGACCAGACGAACGAAAAGACTTCCTGTGAATAGCCAGCCAGACTGAATCGAGTAGATTTTTCTGAGTTTTGGGCTCTGTTTACTACAGGGCGAGTAAAAAAAGCGGAACTCAAACGCCCAAAACTATTTTTCATATTTAAAAACATATGTAGCACCAACAATAATAATGACTGGAAAGCCTATTTCATAAGCTACTTTTAGATGAAAAAAATGACTGTAAATGCTCAATCTGTTCAAAGAATATCACCATTTAAAAACAATGACCCTAAAACCTGTCTCGTCCAAAAAAGTGCGATTTCAAGAATCGTCGTCACAGTTGTCTTCAAGCATCACCAGCTATAAAATCTCAGTTTAAACGTTAACAATGTGCAACAAAGTCCTTTTTAAAGCCCGTCTTTCAAAAAAAGTAGATTTTGTAAATCATATTGTTTGCCTTACCAGAGTTGTTAATCAAGATATTGTGTACTACAGTTGGTGACAGTTGTTGAAACAAGTATTCTGTGTCATTTTCTTTGTTCCAAACATTCAAAACACACAAAACTTTTTTTTTTGGACTAGACAGGTTTTAGGGTCGTTGTGTTTAAATGGTGATATTCTATGAACGGATTGACCAATTTCAGTAATTTTTTTTTCATCTAAAAGTAGGTTATGAAATTGGCTTTCCAGTCATTATTATGTTTGGTGCCACATATTCTTTTAAATATGACATATATTTTTTGGGTTTTGGGTTCCGCTTTTTTTTTGACTCGCCCTGTAAATAGGCCTAGGTGGGTTGCCTTTTCTTGTTTCTGTGTATCAAACGATCTTTTCCTCTCCTGTCTGCTAAATTCGCTCTTATTTCACAAGATTCCAACCCAAATGTAACTTGGTTAATCATTTCTGCAAGGCGTCTTGCATTTTGCCGAGGGCGAAGGTTCTCCCCATGACACTATTAACCTCGAAACACCAACGCATCGGTCCCGCCCATCGCGCTAAGTTTACCACTCCGTTCCAGAATCCGGTGTCCCTTGATCGTGACGCCATCGTCTCAGACCCCACGTGACCTGTGGGTCACCCACGTGCTATAATTAGCCCAAGGAATGTTGATTCACTGTTAATTATTTCCCCAAATCGTGTACAATGTCAACACCACACCCGATGCCCAACTGTTGCGAGTTACAAAGGTCGTTTTTTGATCATTTTTAGTACAAAATAAGAGTCAGATAATATCACTGTTTTTATTGACTCGATGGTACATTGCAATTTCCTGCACACATTCCCGCTACCTCAGGAGCCAACCGTTTAACCAGACGAGGAACGAGCGGTATAAAAGGTAGTTGGCTTTCGGAGGAAGTCACAAACATCCTCTTACTCGAAGTGAGAACACTAAAAAATACACTTCGCAAATTTGGATTTCTGTTTCCGAGGCATTGTTTCTGAAGCGGGTTACATCCAATAATCATGGGCGGTGCGAGGAAGCCGCTGGCCGGCGTAGAAACGTTGCTGTTGCTCGCTGTGGTCGGAGTCGGACTTGCTGTATTCATCACAATCTTGCAAGCTACGGTAAGCTTCAATCCAACTTCAAAAGAGCGGGTTTCAAATTTACACATTATGCTTCTAGCATTCCTCCTTCATCAACGTGTTAAGTTACCCCAGTCGGACAAAACGTTCTGTCCTTATGTTTTTTGTTAAGCCTAGTGTACGGGGTGGCGCAAAAGAAGAATCATTTGAAGAACATTTTGTGCGATATGGAAAAGCTATACTGTTCCCATGGAGCTATTGTTCGTTAATTATAAACTTATCAACTACCGGTTGTGAATAAGCACATTACAGTTATACTATGCAAGGCCAATGAATTTGTTGAACATTTTTAGACGGAACCTCTTGCTACTAGTCTGAGTATCACCCGTTATCCACGGAGCCAAGCTGCCAAGGGTCTCCTGCATGTATAACGTCTGATTGTCTAGACATGCAGATATATGCGAGCCGCCGCGCGCCAGCCAATCAGAGTCGACTTTACTAAATCGTGACGTCATTTCATTCCAGAATCAGGACTAAATGGTTTGATTGGTCAATTCGAATGCAGTGTTTTGTAATACAACAACAGCCGGGCGCATTATCGCGTAACATGATACAGAGCGCGTGACACATTTTTTTTTAAATCCATTTTGTTTAGTGACGCGCAACGGGTGAATGACCGAAGACCCGATATAGAAAGAGCCCCCTGATTGGTCCAAATCTAGAGGTCAAGAGGCGGTAATTAATCAGCGAATCTGCTCACATAATACTTGCTGCACCCTGCGTAGCCTTGGTCAATGCTCTCGTCGTTATTAGTCCCGTACGCGGTCAATCGTCGGCATATATCCTCACGCGCTATGCACATGCATGTAAAAATACAGCGCGAACAGCGACCTCACGCGGCCACTATTTTTATGCAAATCAGTTGGAGACGATGTCGAGCCTTGGTTCAATCGTCCATGAAAGCTTATGTTTTTCTTTACTTTGCGCTAGATTTCCAGCGCACGACCTCGTATGCGAATACAGATAATGTAGGCGGGGCTAATATGTGGAGTGTCCAATCACACCTTGGTAAATCCGGACGTCATCAAATTATTTGCAGCTATTCCGGCTTTTGCGGACGTGACAGGAACCACAGTTTTTGTGCATTGGTGCCGTGTGCAGAGACACACAATGTGTACGTGTATGGATTATGTACGGTGCCACGTTTCACTATACAAGTTTCCACGCAACGATCGACCAATAAGAAAACGACATTTAAGGTCAGCTAAGGCTATTAACATAATGAGCACCACCCCCAAAACCTCACATGGACGATTGAACCAAGGCTCGACATCGTCTCCAACTGATTTGCATAAAAATAGTGGCCGCGTGAGGTCGCTGTTCGCGCTGTATTTTTACATGCATGTGCATAAGCGCGTGAGGATATATGCCGACGATTGACCGCGTACGGGACGAATAACGACGAGAGCATTGACCAAGGCTACACCCTGCGTTGTAAAGTTGGGTATTTTTATTTACATAAACATTTTATAAAAGTCGTGTCAAAACATTTACAATTTACAAGACATCAGCTCAACATTAAAGGCTTGGCAGTTGAAGAAATGGCAGTGATATCAAAAACAAGATTGAGTCACGGGGTATGAAATTTAGTATTATAGTTATCAATTTTTAGATCACGGAAGACGATTTCGTCAGTAGAACTCTACTCCAATTTAAACGAATTGACATCGTTTGAAATGTTGATTTCTTCTAAATGACCGCTGGCCAGACGGAATAATTTCACGGGGTCCGATCTTTCGAATCCAAGTAAGCTTTATGATAATAATTTGGTAGGTTACTTTGGGATTTAATGCACATGATCCTATATGCCTTTATCAGTTCTGCAATGATGAACAAACTTAAAATCGGGGAGGTGGTATTTTTAATCTGTTTTTCAATCTTTTCAGGATGAGATCCCAGGCGCCACTTGTCTTCCGTATACTGAGGTGAAATTCCTGCAAGACCCGCCGGTTGCTTGGGGCAACATCACCTTTAAACCACCCCCGGATGACGCCAAATGTAACTTCTGCATGGCGACTCAGATAATAATAAGTCTGTGTTTCGCTTTCATCTGCGCCCTCTACCGATTAGTGACCATCTGCGTGGAGAAACTGGATTTGTAAGTCTCTTTGTGATTGGTTGGATCTTAGATACGCGGCTTGTGATTGGCTAGTCAGTGAAGCATCCAAATATTTGTCAATCTTTGATTGGTCCGTGTTATCAATGGGGGGGGGGGGAACCGGCTTGTGATTGGCCAAACTGTATAAAGTCTTGTTTAAATTATGATATTGGTGTTTCCATTGATTTAGTTCAAAGGTGTAAACATGAACAGTAAACTTTACTTGATCTTTGGTTGGTCATTGATGGAGAGAGACTCTTTGTGAATGGCTTTATAAGCTAATTTAATGAAACTAAACTTGGTTGCAGTTAAGTGCCGATATAAGACAGTCCAAAGCGGCCTTACAGAAATTCTAGGAAACATTTCGTGATTTCTTTTATCTCAAAAGTCTTGCAACATTTTTTGAAAATAATGTTGGAAAACTTCATGAAGTCATTTCTCATGAAAGTACAACCCATGAGATTTTTGCATATTTCATTGAAAATTTAAAATGTTCCTAATACCTCTACACTTACCTCTTGTGTTGCATATTGTAGGTCTCTCTTGCGAATCCTTTCCATCCCCTTGTATCTTTTGTCTGCTGCATTCGCTCTGATAGGGAGCACAGTTCTTCAGGTGGGCTTCAATAATTTCTGCGGTCAACTGACATCGTATTCCGGGTCGGACAAAAAGTGAGTAGGTACTTTTTATCTATGACAACATTTCTTAGCGAACATGGGTCGTTTCTCAAACCCCGACCTCGCTACAGATCCCGTGCACGGTGCGCCGTAGCTGTTTTTAATACATGTATATTGAAAATGTTCCTACTCATCCTACTCAGAGGGCAGAGATCATGGAGTTGGAGCCAAAACGGGGACAAAGCCGATGTTTGCTAAACGGCCCGGGTGTCGTGGACATTTTTTTCGAAATTTCGGCATCGTTTGCAGTTTGGCTTCAGTTCATGAGCTCGTGGCTCCAGACTTTGAGAACTGCAGTTCTGTACAATGGTCCATGTTTTATGACGGGATCGTCAGATAATAAAAAAGGACAATCTTCCATTGTAATTATTTGGACATTAAAGACTTGAAAATGAGTATAAAGCGAGGGATATGCGGAACAGACGAAGCTCTATACTAGTTTAAAAAAAGTTCATTTAACTTGCTAAACAATTAATGAATATTGAACGTAAAATGAAATAAGTTGTTTCTTTTACTCCTTCTCGTGGACTTTCCTCTTTCTCAAGATGCGAAACTGCAGAGAAATTCATCGCAAGTCTGCCAGATTCCCCAGAGGCAGAATTCAACTTCGTCAAGGAATTGTCGATCGCTACGGTGAGTAACTACTTTTATATTTCTGGGGACACACGGATTGTACATAAACCAACTAAAACGACTCTTTGCATATAAAAAGCGCCCTCACTGAGGACTGATCTTTGCTATTGTGTGATATGTGAGTAGACAAAGGGCACTTGTACTTTCATTGCCACTGAATTTAAATAAATGACAAAACAAACCTGTATCACCCAAAAAGGTTTCTGCCATTGACCCCAGTGATAAATACGCCCACTTCTGAAATTCAGGGGAAAATACTCACAACTTTCCAAGGTGCTTGAGACACACAAGCAAATTAAAGCTTATTTCATGATCTGTTCAATGTGTTTGGGTTAGCCAATGACTTTAGGTAGAACATTCCATTCAAATATAATATGACCACTCAAATTAGTCCTGCATGGAGCAAACAACCATTGTAAATAATGATGCATGCGCTCCATTGAAAAATAGAGCACTTTGGACCTAATTTCATCCGAATTTCACAGAAATACGAGCTTCCAATCCTGTGCACGGATGCCCTTCCTTCCTTTTCACAAACCCTCAAGTTCATGTCCCATAAATGCTTTAATTAATACCGGAGAATTTCGATCCTATTTACTGGCCTGCACCCAAAACCACATTAAATAGCGCCCTCATGGTCAGGTACAACGACCATAATATCTCTGACTTGTTCTCTTTCGTCAACAGATGGCGTCCTGGATCTGCATGGGTTTCTGGCTTCTGTTGTCTGTTCTTACGATTGTGAGCTTCGGTGCGGCTAGCAAGAAGAAGGATTCAGAAAAAATCAAGTCTTAAAAAAGCGCTTTCACAGTCTCAAATCCGTTTCGCTCGTTCCCAGCCCCCATTTCAAGGCGCTGGTACATGGTCGGGGCTAATCGTTTTGAGCTCCCATTGGACGATTTTTGTTTCCGATGACCCGGGTCAATGTGTTCTCAGCCCTCATTGGACAAATTGTTTACACACTGACGCGGGATCAGCTCTTCCGACTTATCAACACAGTCACTGAAAAGGAAAACAAGAAGGAACAAAATACATATATCTGATGATAACCGTTTGCTTTGTGCATGTTTATTTTTTGTTATTATAGAACAGAACTGAAAGTAATTCAAATGATTATCTAGGCCTAGTCGGTATATTCTAACATTTGCTGTTGTTACTCAGAGATCAAAACGAAATTATTTTAAATATTAGCAGCATTTTTCAACTTTCAGTATTGACAACGGAACCAGGTTGGAAGCGAGGCAAGATATGAAAACGGATGGGAGGATGTAGGGTTTCGGTTGGGTAGATGCATGGGGAACCGACAATTTTAATGGCAACCAGCGGATTTATAACCAACATTTTCGGGGTGGGTGAGGGTGGTGCCCGGTCGACCATTGCAAATTTAACAAGCCCGAGGGGGCCGGGCCGGGGGGGGGGGGGCTGGACCTCATTGTCTGTTTGGGTATTCTTTCTCCCTTTTTCTTTCGATTAATGTTGACTTAGGCAAAAAAAGTCTCCGGTTTCTGGTATGGAGCTTACCCAAAAAGTGGTGGAGCGACGCGGCTTTTTCTCTTTTTTTTATCTGATTTTTTTTGCTTCAAATGTCGGCTGATGACTGCAAATGGTGCCCGACTAAACTTAGTGCAACTTATATGGGAGTCCAGAGAGGCCACATAAAGCTTATTCTCGATCATAACCCCCTCTAAAAACACGTTAAAATTGTGCAGCAGCAGGATTCAAGTCAAACCAGTGAGTTTGGCGGTTTTGAGACATCATCTTTCATTGAAAAAAAAACTTTTTCATTTTGCCGACGCGCATGGCTACGGCGACGCGCGCGCATACCAGAAACCGGAGACTTTTTTTGGCCTTAGGGAAATAGTATGATTAGCATCGAAGTGATTAGCAGTCCTTTTCATTCCCTTCTGGTTTCATTAAAGAAGTGTGAGTGCACATAAGCTCTGGCCGTCTTGCATGAAAGTCTTTAAGATCTCGTATGATGTTATACACAGACCCATATGAACAGCGACCTCTATAGTCACATTTGCGTGTAGCTTGGGAGTTCTCCTTTCATTATGCAACACTATACTTCAGATGTATGCCTATACCTATATACAGCAATTTGCGATAAATACCATGTGACTGTATAACACATATTTTATGTGGTGAAGTTTTTCTATTGTATAAATAGTGGGGTGAAGTGTCATGAAAGGAACATCACCCGGAAAGTGAGGTTTGGTCAGAACAGACAGACAGACAGCCCAACAGACGGCGATAGACCGACCGACCGACCACCAAGTGACATGTATAGAAGCTCCTGCCAGAGCTTAAAAACCCTGCGTGTAGCCAAAGGGTACCCCCAAAACGATTTCTTTGTTTTGTTTGCTCTCCTAAACCGAAAATTGTTTGGGTCCATGCTCTATGAGTTAGTGAGCTATTTACCATTTGGAATTTTCCCCCAAGGGTTGTCCTTGTTCCGAGTCTATTTTTTTTTACATTATGGGGAACACTGAGTTGGCCCATGCAGTTGTACCATGGAACATGACCATTGCATGGGGAACACTGAGTTGGCCCATGCAGTTGTACCATGGAACATGACCATTGCGTGGGGAACACTGAGTTGGCCCATGCAGTTGTACCATGGAACATGACCATTGCATGGGGAACACTGAGTTGGCCCATGCAGTTGTACCATGGAACATGACCATTGCATGGGGAACACTGAGTTGGCCCAAGCAGCTGTACCATGGAACATGACCATTGCATGGGGAACACTGAGTTGGCCCATGCAGCTGTACCATGGAACATGACCATTGCATGGGGAACACTGAGTTGGCCCATGCAGTTGTACCATGGAACATGACCATTGCATGGGGAACACTGAGTTGGCCCATGCAGTTGTACCATGGAACATGACCATTGCATGGGGAACACTGAGTTGGCCCATGCAGTTGTACCATGGAACATGACCATTGCATTGGGAACACTGAGTTGGCCCATGCAGTTGTACCATGGAACATGACCATTGCATTGGGAACACTGAGTTGGCCCATGCAGTTGTACCATGGAACAAGACCATTGCATGGGGAACACTGAGTTGGCCCATGCAGTTGTACCATGGAACATGACCATTGCATGGAATATGACCTCCATTAAGCTAATAAATAGTACATGCTGGGCCCGGACTTGATCAGACATGCAATACTAGTCGCCGGCTGTCGCCGCGTGGTCAGAAGCCATAAAACAAAAGAAGAAATTACGTTGTTTTGGTGTGTTTTAATTAATTTACTCATTAATTAAATCATTCATGAGTTGATTAGTTGCACTATTTTTAATAACCTAAAATTAACACCGGATTGATTTAAAATTACTAGGAAATAAGCTCTCAGCTGGTGTCTAAAACAAAATCAGAAAACCTATCCACAGCGTTAAGTTATTAATTAGTTACAGAGGGGTACAAATTGTACCCCAAGAGACTCATAAAATGAAGAAGAAAAATGGACCATCTGAGAGAACTTTGATGTACAAAAAAACCTCCCAATCACAATGTCTGAAGTTGTGTGCGGTGACTTTTAAACGCACCATTAACTTCCGTTAGTGCCTATAGCTATTAAAAGTCGTGTTGGCTAATGGTAATAAAAATATGCTTTACAAATTTATCTACATACTCCCACCTCCCGTCAACGCGTCACGTCACGTCCATGCATTTAATACGTCAATGAACCTTTTTTTAGCTCGTGGTAAAGTTCAAGTGTTCTTGATACGTTCAGTTGTAAATACGAAAGTTTTGTTGTGTCGTCTGTTATCGTTTTGGAGTGCGGAGTTTGCTCGCTTACTTTGCGTTAACCTTTATACCTTTTGCATGAGTATACAAGTCATAGGCCGAAGTCCAAATTCAAGTTCCCAGCTTTCGCCATTTTGCATGTGATTTGGATTTGAAGAGCGCACAGATTAATGCGTTAATCTTCACTAAAAGAGAGGCTGTGTTGAAAACCAGTGTCCGTTCCTGTTTGAGGACAAAACAGTTTGCGCAAATCACCTACAACCTGTAGCTACGGGAAGAATTTGTCTTCGAACCAGGCGTTAAATGCTGCGTTGACATGGGTCGAGTAGTTAAACCTGTAGTCATAGTGGAGGTAATCGTATTGGTGGCGGCATTTGCGGCTGGTTTGACGGTTATCATCCCCCTCCTCGAAACTGAGGTAAGAGGAGTTTTGTTGTAGCCATTTTGTGTCGTTAATGGGACATTACGTTCTGGAATGCGCCCAATTGGACTTCAAAACGCGTTTTTAAACGAAATGATGTTAATTGGAAAGAACACTTAAAAGTTGGATATAAACGTCCACACAACCATCCTTTAAAAACTGGGCGTGTTTGTGTTATTCTTGCGAGAACCACGCGAGAACGAAGTTTGGGCGTCAAATTTTCGACTCGAAAATCGAGCTGTTGAGTGTAGTGGTGAATCCTGCCGCATATGCATGTGCATCGCACTCTGTGGACGGGCGATAAAAACTTACATTTTATATTGGTGTTGTGTGTTTCATGTGACACACACACGTTTGTTAGGGTGTAAATCGAGGATTTTCTTTATTCCTCTTCCCTTTTCCTTTGTTTATACTTAAACTTTTTGGCAACAGCTCTCATTGGTTTTGTACACGTTTTCCAACCGAGGAGCCCTCGATTCTGTTTCTCATGTCCTCAATTTATCGATGGTGTTGTACTCGTGAGTCCTCGATTTACACCATGAACACACACACACATGTGTGTTCTGCTATAATCATGAGGACCTGATCCTTTCCTTCTTTTGTTCCCTATTGTTCCCTTCTCCGGAGGACCTGGGCCGGGACATGGGGCCCATTGAAATCGCACACACACCATTAATTGTCCCAAATACTCAGTCTGAATGAATAACCAACCACACAGGTCCACAAAACGCAAAACTGGTTTACGTGGGCATTTGTACTGTACAAAATTGAATGGAAACGTTTGGAAATACGTATGGGTATGCACCAAAATGCCGCTGCATGTAAACAACCGTTTCCCCGGGTTTTTTTTTCGAGAACGGCAAGACCGTGACATCAGGTTGGTTTTCTTTCAACCAGACCTTTGAAATAAGTAAACAATGTAACATTAAGATTTTCGGGGATTTCAGGCAGTAATGCCCCTTTAAGTTGTGGGTTGCTGTTGTCGTTGTTGCTCTTGTTGCTGTTGTTGATGCTGCTGTTGTTGTTGTTGTTGCTGCTGCTGTTGCTGTTGTTGTTGATGTTAGGTCATCAGCCTGGGGGTTTGGCCAGTATCAAATCAGGGCATAAATGATTATAGTGCGCATGCGCAAGGTATGCCGCCCTAGAGTGGTAACAAGCATTTTGATACACATTTAAAAAAAAAAAAGGTGATAACACCCAAAAAACTGCCACCCATGCAATGCTATCACATATTTTCCAACTCTGGAGGTGTATACCTTGCCAAAAATCGCTATGACGATTATTCCCCTCATTTGATACCAATGGCCAAAATTTTGGGCCGAGGCTGATGACCTATGTTGCTGTTGTATTTTGTTTATGGTTGGATATAAATAAATGTTATATTGAATCGAATTGAATTGAATTGAATGCTGCTGCAGGCTGCTGTTGCTGTTGTTGCTGCTGCTGCTGCTGTTGCTGCTGTTGTTGTTGTTGTTGCTCTATCTGTTGTTACTGCTGTTGCTGCTGCCTGTTGTTGTTACTAGTGTTGCTGCTGTTGCTGCATGCTGTCGCCTGTTGATGTTGCTGTTGCTGCTGCTCTTGTTGCTGCTCTTGTTGCTGTTGCTGTTGTTGTTGTTGTTGTCGTTGTTGTCGTTGTTGTCGTTGTTGTTGTATCTGCTGTTACTGCTGTTATACTGCTGTTGTTGCTGTTACTATAGTGTTGCTGCTGTTGTTGCTGTTGCCGTTGCTGCTGCTGCTGCTGTTATTGCTGTTGTTGCTCTAATTGTTGCTATTGCTGTTGTTGATGATGATATGCTACTGCTGTTGTTGTTGTTGTTGTTGTCGTCATTGTTGTTTTTGTAGTTTATTTTTAATGGTTTTTTTATGTTGTGCTGACAACTATTTTCTTTTTCACAGAACGAATTGCCTAAAATCAAGTGTCTTCCGTACTCACAAATCGAATTCAGTGACCACAACCCACCCCACTACTGGTTGACTGATGTGGAAGTCCAGCCTCCAGAATCGAATGGCCCGTGCGACTACTGTCTGTTCTCGCAGATAACAGTCGTCGTGGCCGCTCTAGCCAGTATTTTGTATCGTCTGGTCACACTCTGCGGTGAAAAATATGATTTGTGAGTACCACAATATGTAATGTGTATATTACGAACCCGATAACAGCGCCCTCTTTTGGTTGTGAATAAGATAGGTTTAGTCTGGTTCCCAGACCTGACAGTTTTCCCCCCGACGCTCACGTCTAAATTGTAGGTCAGGCAGAAATCGCGGCTAAAACTAAACATGACGACATTGATGGCCCAAAGCTCGGCTTCGTTTCGGATTTGGCTTCATCATTTATAACTTTTAAAAGTACAGCTAATTTGATTGACGGTAAATGAAAAAGAAACCCTAAGGCCAAAAAAAAAAAGTCTCCGGTTTCTGGTATGCGTACGCGTCGCCGCAGTCATGCGCGTCGGCAAAATGAAAAAGTTTTTTTTTCAATGAAAGATGATGTCTCAAAACCGCCAAACTCACTGTTTTAACTGGAATCCTGCTGCTGCACAATTTTAACGTGTTTTTAGATTGGGTTATGGTCGAGAATAAGCTTTATGTGGCCTCTCTGGACTCCCATATATATGCACTAAGTTTAGTCGGGCACCATTTGCAGTCATCAGCGCACATTTGAAGCAAAAAAATCAGGTAAAAAAAAAAAAAAGCCGCGTCACCGCACCACTTTTTGGGCAAGCTCCATACTAGAAACCGGAGACTTTTTTTTGGCCTAATTGTATCTGGTGCCGATGGCATTGAACTAAAAGTGATATAGAATGGTGAATGTTTGAAATCACCTTCTAAAAGCGAAAAAAAGGAGTCTTGTAAACGAATCTGAATGGACATAAACGCTGCTCAGTCACTTAAATGATTGAACTGAAATTATTATTATTATTATTTATTCGGCCAACAATTGAACAAAAGTACAATGACAAAGCAAATAAAAAGTAAAAAAGTAAGCAAAAATTGGAAATTGAAAAGTAATACCAGACAAGACTGAAGAATGCAAGTAGGAATGGGTCGGGGGAGGGGGAAGGGAAGGGAGGGTGGACAGTTTGACAGGGGAGAGGAGATAGAGGGACAGAAAACAATAGAGGGACAGAAAACAATATTACATTCCAAACCAGCCAGGGTAAACAAAAGTGTACTAAAACACTGTAGCCCTAAGGCCTGCCAACCCATGCTCGAAATGTCTACACAAAAATTAAATAGTATTCAGTGTAAATATAAATATATATTGGAATCGAATAGCGAAAATGAAAGGCGTGTTCAGAGCGATTCTCAAATTCAGACGAAAATGAATGACCGATTTTCAGAACATGAACATTTTAGAAAATTGGCCGGGAAATCCAATATTAACTTAAACTCAGTTTTTAGATTTTAAATAAGCAAATAAAACCCAAGCTATACTCATAATTAAACCTGGGAACTATCCGAAATTGTCCGAAGTTTGCCGAATGTATTCGGCAAACTACGGTCATTTTCGGAAACGGGAGGCATTTCTCCCCGTTTTAGTCACGTGACTTATATTTGTTTTACAATGTATTACTGGCGGCTACCTGACCTATTCATCTTGTCATCCCTAAACTTGGTACAGGTCCTTCCTACGGACAATGTCCGTGCCTCTCTACGCGATGTGCACGTTGGGCGTCCTCGTTGAGGGCATCATCCTCCAAGTTGGTGTCAACCGGTTTCTTGGATCTGCCATGGTTTACAAAACCTACACTGACCCCAAAACGTAAGAGACCCCAGAGACCTTTCTCTGCCACTCTGAACCCGTTGACAGAGCTAGCTGGGGGGGGGGGGGGGGGGGTGTCACCCCCTGGATCTGCGCCTGGCTGCTGTTTATCATATACGTACGTAGCGCGCGCGCTTCGCTCGTACATCCGTCCTCACTGCAAACAGGGCGCTGGGAAGGGCTGATGAGCTTCACAGAATCTTGTGAAGGAAGTGGGGATGACATTCTGGGTAACTTATCATGACCTATATAAAGATATATCAGAGCTGCAGCCCGCATTGTTACGTACAACGGGGAGCCAGCCGCTGCAGGATTTTTTTTTTACTAGAGGCGTCACGCGCGTCGGTACTTAGTGCGCAGGCGTAAGTTACGTCACAAATGAGCACTGATCGTCACATAGTCATCGCCCAAACGTGACATTATTATGATTCAAATATTATGTTCAAAATCTTTGATCTTGTGAGCTTTGTGCGTTCCCCCAGCTTCAAGGCACATTGGCCACTTTTTGGTGTAGCAGACATAATGACACACATGGCCTGATATCTGCTGTACAAGTCATGATGATGAGGCCTACTGTCTGCTACATGAGGCCATGACACACACATACGGAGTGTCATGGCCTAGCGGTTATCAGCACCAGACTCATGCTCTGGTGTTTCAGAGGCAACAGTGACGTGGGTTCGAGCCCAGGTCTGGACATGCCCTTAAGCAAGGCACTTTACCATTCTTGCTTCGTCCTTCGGATGGGACGTAAAGCCGTACGTAGGTCCCGTGTGTTGTATAATGCACGTTAAAGAACCTAGTAACACTTGTCGCTAAGAGGTTAAGGGGTTTGCCCCGGTGTTGTTTCTGGCCTCCTAAACTGCCACGCGGAATATTCAGGAGAAGAACCAACCAAGAACCAAGAACCAAGTCCATGAGCAAGTGAGCATATAATTTATAGTGTTCAGTGATTGATATAGTGTTGTATTAAGACATGTGAGTTTGTATTTACATTGCAGTTGCGACCAGGTCCAGGCCGGATTGCAGAAAGCAGCAGATAAGAGTTCCCAAGACCTGAGCCTGAACTTCTGTAGTGAGCTCAGCATAGTGACGGTAAGTCATTTTTTTCTGCAGCATACATCGTATTTTAACCAATCACTTCACGAATCCTAGCAGGAAAATTTATCACGATGTGTGGATGGAAGACATTTAGGTTCTCGTAGTATTTTCCGTTCAATTAAACTTACCCCAACAAAAATATTTGATGAAAATGGACATGGGTTCGAACCACAGATCTTACAATCCATAGTTCACTGAGCCACTGTGGCATCTCGACGAAAACCGTTCTTTGTACATGCATGACTGAGTGATAGCAATCGTGTGACGTCATTGTTATTTTCTTATGAATAAACATGTACTTGCTGAATGATCATGATCAATTGACGATTATGTGCTGCAAATAAAAACACCCCTGACAGTAAGATCTCCCTGCAGCAATTAGACTGGTTCCCAACCCAGAAAATGTCGGGGTAGCCCAAAGGCCTAAATTGTTTCAATTCACGAGCGAATCGTAAATCGAAATGTGTGAAATGCATTATATGAACATGTAGAAATATTGTATAAAACAGTCTTTGATTGTAGAGCTGTACCTTGACTTCATCAAAAGTGGCTTGTATATGCGTTTGTTTACCTCTGTTGGTTTTTAATAGACCTTTTTCCACTTTTATGTAAACACATTTCTAGTTTACTTTTACATTTGTACAGCTGAAACTCCCATTGTTTAATTTTCAATGCTGTATGTTATTTCAAACTATATTTTGTCTTCGAAATTAGTCAAAATTTGCCACATTATTTAAAGTGACTAATCTTTAAGTTCATGACCCCAGTGCCGGACTGAACCCGTAATTTCAAGACCGGCTTTCTCTTATCCGCCGTAGGTGGCGTCCTGGATCTCGACCTTTACCTGGTTGAGTCTGACCATACTGGCTGGAGTTCAATTTCACCTGCAACGACATGCACCACAGCCAAGCGACAGACAGATGCTAGTCTATGGCGCCGGGGAGGATCAGAAGACTTAGTCAAGTCTAACGTCTGTTGACGTCAGATTAAGTCAGTTTGAACGATCATGGGAATCAATGTCAACATTTCTGGTTCTAAAAGACGAGACTTTCCGAACACAATGTAGGCTTACTTTTGATTTTACATGCTGACTGCGAGAATGTACAAGATTTCGCGAGAAATTGAAGCCTTAAAGGTTTAACCGAAATGTACAAGATAATCTGCTTAAAGTTTTGCTTACATTTTTCATTTGACTTTTACCGAAGTATTAGAGTGACGCTTCCCACGCCCTCTGTTGTCACAGTGATTAGCATTACAAAAGTTCCTACGATAAAAATAAGATCAGCTACATATCTCTGATTGATTGCTTTGCGTCGTTTTTACCTTTCCATGTAGTCTGATTGGTCTATATTCTCAAGTGCGCGTTCACGCGTAACGCAGTGTCCACTATGCGCGTTTAATATTTAAATGAAGCTGACCCCAGGTCAAACGGACGAATTGTTTCTATATAGTGGCCATTCGGACCCGTGATTCACCCGCGTGAAAATCTCTGGAATGTTGGATTACCTGGTGACGTCACGAGGTGTGTTCATGAATCCATATCGATTCTAATCTCTAGATAATGCTCGTAATCTGGATTAATAAAACAAACTATCCTTTCGGTTCTATCACATTTTCAAAAGGTTTTCTCAAATATTGCCAACATTTAGGGATCTCAGTATTATTAAAAAAATATCCTATTTTCAGAAAATATTCACAATTTTTTGGAGAAAGGAAACCACACCCAGGACAACACAATATTTTGTTTCTGGGCCATTCCATTAATTTGGGGTCCATTTTTTTTCGTGTCTCTGTTCCATTTGATATATAATGTAAATTCGGGCACATTCTTTTCAATTCTGTAACATTTATTTCAATGATGCCATTCTTTACAATATGTAAAAACATGTATAAATTACATAAGGAATACAATTATAATGTGATATTTGATATGTACATAGTGATTAATAATACAGGGTGGATAAAAAAACGAAACCAAGATTGTTAATTGGGACAGAAGTAGGGCACATGTGAATCAAAAGGAGATATCCTCTGCTAGGGTTGAATCTCCTCTTTAAAATGGCTCCCTGATCATGACCTTACATTCACGGTTGACTGAGCAGTGACCAATTTTATGAAAGGGTCTATTTAGAGACTTGCGCCACTTTTCATGGTGAAATCTCTTCTTTTTTCCCCACCTGCCTTGATTGGCAACTATAGCCTTTCACTCTGAGACAATTGACACAGCAAAAACCACAATTGAAAAGTGGCGCAATTCTCTAAATAGTTACTCTTTCATAAAATTGGTCATTGCTCAGTCAACCGTGAATGTAATGACATGATCAGGGTGTCATTTTAAAGAGGAGATTCAACCCTAACAGAAGATATCTCGTTTTGATTCACATGTGCCCTACTTCTGTTGCAATAAGCAATAATATCTCGGGCTTTTTTTTTTTTGATCCACCATGTAAAGTAACAAATTACATGACAACATTTAAAGGTTTAAGCAAAACGCTTTCGTATATGTTCAGACAAACATGCAACTATGTACTGTAACATGGACATATAAACAAAAACAACAAGAGCAATACAAGTGTGAGACAATGCCTAATTATTAGTTCACAAAAACACCTTAATTTGTTAACAGGATTCGAGGAACTGAGTTTTTATTTTTTCACAAAGACAGACAGTGATGGTAATGATTTATATTAAGAGATTCATCTAAGATATTCCAGTATGAGATGCCTCTCCGAGTGTTATTAACATGAATGTTAGATGTTAAGGTAAAACAAGATGTTAAGATGTTAGATGTTGAGGTAAAACAAAATACATGAAGTTTCCCAGATTAAGGTGGTATAAGTCATTACATTGTAATATATTTAATTTAGTAAGTAACGGAGCAGAATAATTAATGCCTTCTATCTCGTACATGCCAAAAAAAAAATAGTTTGAAGTCAATTTTAATGGTACTGGAATGGCAAATTACACAGGTCATGTGTATAAACAGTGACAAAAAAGTCACACTTCTGACGCCAAATTTCTAGATTGGCCCTTCGAATAGTTCTCTGAGTATATCATAATGATGCACGCAGCTAGTGCCAATGCTTGAAAATAAGCTGAAATCACGAACAGCCGTTCATGACTGTAACTAATACACTTCTCTGTCGCTAAGTGAGTTGTCTTCACCAATGAACGACTGAATGAAAATAAAACATGAGTAACGTGCACCTTTCAGTCAGTATCATTTTGATCTTAGCAACTATTAATGTTTGTATTTGGTTTCTAGAGGTTTTTCATCTCAGCGATATTTCCCTGATCGGATTATTAAGGGCAGGAACGCCTTTTTTTGGTGGACTTTGTTCGATTACGTAATACCGCTTGGTAATTACGTGACATCATCTCCACGGGCAATTAGATTTCACGCCAAAGCAAACACAATGTGTGGGATTAAAATGTTTTCATTAAATATTGCCTGATACTAGTTAGCATTCGTGGTCCTTGATTTTCCGATTTGGAACATTCTCAGTTTCGTCAAGAGTGCAGTCGGTTTAGTTTATTCTTTCTCCTCACGCATCTGGTCGACAATTGAATTTGGAGAAATAGTTTTTAATTTTATCAATATACAAAGCTTCTCGCCAAAGAAATTACGAACACATTTGTTTTTGTAGCAACCTCTGGTTTCTCCCTGTGTATCAGCGTTCAGATCTTTTTGAGAGTTTTTGTTAGAGTTGTTTTGAAGCATTTGAATCTTTAACAATGTCGTCGGCTTGTTCCCGTTGCTTGATCCTCGTGGAGACGGTGTTTCTTCTGGGGGCATTAGCGGCTGGATTGACGGCTAGCATCTCCCTGCTGCTCGCTCGGGTGAGTTTGAAACTTCCTTAGATTCGCCATAAGCTCTTTCCTTTGTACAGTAAAAATGATTAAGCATTTTATATTGGCCGCCGTTAATTCGCATTAATTTCAATAGTGGGTCACACAAGATTTTGCCATTTAAAATCCTCATTTAAAATCCCCATTTGCGGTCTCATTAACAAAACTTTATGGTATATCATCTAGGTATGTGTAATGTGTAATTCAGTCCTTTTTGATAGCTGTATGATGTTTAAACACTTCTGCTGCTGCTTCTGCTCATACACAACGCCCTCAGTTGGACTATCTCGGTACAGTGGTCAAATGTGGCATGCGAGCTTAGATTCTGAAGTGGGCGCGGCTTACTAGATTCCTAACATTGATGTAGTCCAAGGTTGACTTGAAGACATTCAGGTCTGGTGTGGGAGCGGATATCTTCTGGGATAAGATTCCACTCTGGGATAGATCTTGGGTACAGTGAGAACTTCAGGCAATCTTTATTGAAGCTATAGGTGTTCTATATGAGTACTTTCCATTCATACGACGTGAGTGGTGCGAGTCATTGTGACGAAACTGTTCAATGTTGCTTGGGATCAAACCATGGGTTTCCTTATAAATTGTTGTAAGTCTGGCTTTTGTTCAACGATCCTCTAGTGTGTAACATTTCAATATTCTACCGTAGGACAGTTGCACTAGTTTCCCTACTGTAATCTTTAGTGACGAAGCGAGCCGCTCTCCGTTGCACTCCTTCAATGGTGTTTTTGTGAGTTCCATGGTGGGGGTCCCAAACTGCGTTACCATACTCAAGTCCGGGACGAACCAAAGCCTTAAACGCTAAGGCTTTCACATCTGAAGAGCAGCTGTTCAGCCCCCCCCCCCCCAAGAAAATACAAACAGAAATTCCTGAATGCCTGTCATTGGTTCTCAGCTATGTTTTTGCTTATGTTACGTCTTAATGCTAAGCATTCTTTTGTAGTCAACTAACACCTGGTGCATTTTCAAACCAGGACGAGATTCCAGACTCTAACTGCTTACTCTATGGGACTTTCAACTGGACCGGAGGTGCCGTAGAGGGCGACAAACCAAGATGTGATCTGAGTCTGGTCTTCCAGTTTGCTGTGTGCGCGGTGGCGGCCGTAAGCGCCGTCTATCGGTGCCTTAACATACCGTGTGAGAAGTTGGACATGTAAGAGATCATTCGTTTTGATGCCAATGTCAATGATCTATATTTTAGAAATATTGTCACGAGAGGGCGCACTGCCTAAATTTAATAATAGCGACCTCTCATGGCCGAGAGTTTCTATGTGATTTTTTTTTTTTGAATTAAACAAGCTCACTTTAAAGGGACAAAAAAAACCACCTGAATTTTGATTGGTAACTGTTTGGAAATTGTATGATAATAAAGGAAATCCTTTTTGAGTTCAGTTTTATAAAAATGGAATGTTGTAAAACTATTTACAGTGTCAACTATGCTCTGTCACATGAGGGTGCTGTTGCTTTAATATGAACTCATTTCAATAAATTTTCTTTGTAACTATACGGACCTCTATTCGTAAAATGGAATTTGCGTTGGGGTGATGTAAATGCAATACATGCATTAGGTTTTGCCCTTCACCGACCGGTGTTTATACTTCGGTAATTTACGAACCTCTCAGTCAACTAGTTCCTTTTCACTTCCCCAAAGTTTTCCTGGAGTGGTCCAACTTAACAATTTATCGTCATTTTTTTTCAGAAAATGCTTCCGCGTGTTGTCGATTGTGATCTATATTGTGTGTGTGGCGTGCGTGTTGATTGAGTGCATCTTGGTCTACTACGGAGTTGTGAGATTCTGTGAATCGATGATAGAAACCAACTCAGCCCTGCCCGAGGATTCCAGGTAAATAGTGGCGTCTATACAATCGGTGGGGGACGGGGGAACACTTTTTTAAACTGGGGGATATCATATCGTCTCCCCCCGCTTGTTTTCGTCCCCGAAAATAAATGAAGTCTACATTTGATTCTATAGGGCAGAAAAGCTGATTCAATAACTCCAAACCCGAAAATGATGTTTAAATGATGATCTTATCGCCCTCTAGTGGTGGCTTTGACGTCATGGATGTTTGAGCCAAATGTGAAAGCATTTGAACGAAAAAATGAAGCAATGTGTAAAAAATACTGTTTTTAAACAAAACGTATAGTAAAACGCCCTATGGTAGTCACCACAGTGCAACCAAATGAAGTCATGTTATAGATTGTTGGCCGACCAATATTTCTGCAACATTTCAGGAGAATATGTAAGGAGTCAGGTGAAACCTAAAATACCCTCTGATCCTGTTCTGATAAGGTTAAGTGTTGCGACGTTAACTCATTTCTGCGTCATTGTCTTACTACTAACCACGTTCCTTTGTATTTATCTTTTTTGTTGTTGTAAACTTTGGGATTCACTCCTTCTCCTTCTAGCTGCGAAGACAACCAACTCGTCTACAATGAACAGAATGGAACGGACGTGGATTTCTACGGTTTCCTCAAAATGTCCACGGTAAACAAGCCTCTTTTCTATCAACTTTCAAATTTTGCGAGAGGGTCATTCTAATGTTCACTCCGTACTTGTCTCACATCTTGACTGACTGACTCCCCGTATGACAGACTGACTGACTGACTCCCCGACTGTTGAACCTAATTGTCAGCCTGGCAGTGCTTACCCAGTAACGCTAACGAATTGGATAAATTTGGCCCGTTGTGTAGACCACATGCATGAAACTAGACTTCAAATGTGAATCAATAAGGGCGATCCACAATGCAGTACGCCACCCAGAGTTTGCACGGAGAGTTTTTTGTCCCAGTGCATTGTGCAGCGCGGGCGGGACATTTAAACGTTTTAGTGTTTTCCGGTCAGTAGTTTCGTAAGCGTATGATTCGAGGATCTGTTTGCCCTTTTCTTTTTATCAATATTGCGTTTTTGACAGATCGCTTTGCCCCAATCTGAAACATATTTACGAAAGCCCTGTAGTGCCATCAAGTATATATTTGGCCAAGTTCGTTTTTATGAGTTATATATTTCGCAAGGTTCGTTTTTATGAGTTATATATTTCGCAAGGTTCGTTTTTATGAGTTATATATTTCGCCAAGTTCGTTTTTATGAGTTATATATTTCGCCAAGTTCGTTTTTATGAGTTATATATTTCGCAAGGTTCGTTTTTATGAGTTATATATTTCGCCAAGTTCGTTTTTATGAGTTATATATTTGGCCAAGTTCGTTTTTATGAGTTATATATTTCGCAAGGTTCGTTTTTATGAGTTATATATTTCGCCAAGTTCGTTTTTATGAGTTATATATTTCGCCAAGTTCGTTTTTATGAGTTATATATTTCGCAAGGTTCGTTTTTATGAGTTATATATTTCGCAAGGTTCGTTTTTATGAGTTATATATTTCGCCAAGTTCGTTTTTATGAGTTATATATTTCGCCAAGTTCGTTTTTATGAGTTATATATTTCGCCAAGTTCGTTTTTATGAGTTATATATTTCGCAAGGTTCGTTTTTATGAGTTATATATTTCGCCAAGTTCGTTTTTATGAGTTATATATTTCGCCAAGTTCGTTTTTAGGAGTTATATATTTGGCCAAGTTCGTTTTTATGAGTTATATATTGTCCAAGTTCGTTTTTATGAGATATATTTTACGGAATTACGGAGTTTTATGAAGTTACGGAGCCCCTAAAGGGACATCCATTATTATTTTTTTATCCCGTGCGCACGACATAATATCTCGTGCGCACGAGATAATTATCACTGGCGCACGACATATATCACGTGCGCACGACATAATATCTCGTGCGCACGAGATAACTATCCCGTGCGCACGAGATATATGTCGTGCGCACGACATATATCTCGTGCGCACGACATATATCTCGTGCGCACGACATATATCTCGTGCGCACGAGATAATTATAAGCATTAACGGAGCTTGCGCATGTCGTGCGCACGAGATAAAAACATAATTTTGGATGTTCCTTTAGGGGCTCCGTACCAGACACGCTGCTTTCGTTACAAACAAACTTGTCCGCTGCACGTGCAGCAAGCTCCGTTAATACTTATAATTATCTCGTGCGCACGAGATATATGTCGTGCGCACGTGATAATTATCTCGTGCGCATGAGATATTATGTCGTGTGCACGAGATAGTATGTCGTGCGCACGTCATATATGTCGTGCGCCTGTGATAATTATTTCGTGCGCACGAGATATTAGGGAGGTTTCGCAAGCGAACGGATACGCTTACACTTACGCTTAGCTAACCGTATCCGTTTTTTACTTACGTGTAGCGAGCGAGATATGCGTGTCGTCTGCACGTTTAGCGGATAGTGAGTGGCGTATGACGTCATACGTGCAGACGACACGCATATCTCGCTCGCTACATGTAATTAAAAAACGGATACGGATAGCTAAACGTAAGTGTAAGCGTATCCGTTCGCTTGCGAAACCTCCCTATTATGTCGTGCGCACGAGATAAGAAAATAATTTTGGATGTCCCTTTAGGGGCTCCGTAACTTCATAAAACTCCGTAAAATATATCTCATAAAACCGAACTTCGACAAAATGTATCTCATAAAAACGAACTTCGAGAAAATGTAACTCATAAAAACGAACTTCGAGAAAATGTAACTCATAAAAACGAACTTCGAGAAAATGTATCTCATAAAAACGAACTTCGACAAAATGTATCTCATAAAAACGAACTTGGCGAAATATATAACTCATAAAAACGAACTTGGCCAAATATATAACTCATAAAAACGAACTTGGCGAAATATATAACTCATAAAAACGAACTTGGCCAAATATATAACTCATAAAAACGAACTTAGCGAAATATATACTTGATGGCACTACAGGGCTTTCGTACATATTAGCTCAAGTTGTCTACCGACAGTCATTCACATTGACCATGTTTTGTCGATCGTAAACTTGAAAAAATGGACTCTCCACTGCATTGTGAATCGCCCGAATGGCGCCTGAATATATTGTTTACACTTAACCCCATGGGCCCGGGAAGCGGTCATGGCCGCAGCCGCTAATCCTCATTGGAATGCAGTTGCCAGCTGTGGTATGCCGTGGCACACGGCTAGTGGGTAGTTCCACAGCTGCTGCTTTTGTGCTGTCCCGCTACCACACAAAGGCTGTGCAGTCATGCGGGCCACTTGCTCTATGTGTGGAGGAATGTCCCCATTATAACCCGTGCTTAAGGGGTTAAGACCAGTAAACTGGGCTCGGTTAGTCTTTCCTGTCTTGACATTGTGAAATTTAATTTGTCTTTTTGTAGATCGCCTCTTGGGTCTCTCTGGTCACGTGGTTAGCCTTGACAGTCATCGCGTGCGTCAGCATGTGTTTCAGAAAAGATGAGTATGACGCTTAGAGTCAGCCGTCTAATGACGTCACCGTGACGTCAGAGTACGTAGAATAAAGTGGATAATTTAGACAGAAGGCTGTGCTGAACTTCAAGTCTAACCACGAAGATACGTCATCGAGAAAGTCATCAACAAGAAATATGTCACATTATGTTATTTATGATTTTAGGTAAATGTACATTATCTCGCAAGCTATAAAAATTACTGTTTGGCCTGAAAAATATATGTAAGCACTTGGCAACCTTAGCTTTAATTATAAGAGGTCATCAGATTTAAAGACTAATTTGGAATATGCCATAATCACATTGAGAATGAAGCGAAAAACGTACAGATTTTTCATGCATTTTAGTAAAAATTAAGCCTCGCAAACAATACAGTAAATCATGTTGGACATTTAGATTGTATTTTGGACTTCAAAGAACTATTTTATTCAAGGACGATCTGTTTTATATACAACCATGACTACCTAATATTGAGATAAAGAACGAGTGGTTATACATATCATGATAAGAAATTAAAATGGAGGTCAACTTTAAGTATTTCACACCCGATGATGGATTCTATACAGTGGGATGACGTCTTATTACAAATAGTACTAAAAAGTCAAAGTATTGGGAAATATCTGAATTTATAATAGATGTTAGACTCAATATTTACATTTTAACCACTTTCTCTCGTTCTAAGTTGAACAATAATTAAATCTAATTAATCGAAGATGACACTTTGTGTATATAGTTAAAACAAATCGAATTATTAAACAGGAAAGGACTATAGGAGCCTCCAGATAGAACATCGCTCAATAAAGTTTTGGATTGGTTTGACCCTGGGCATGTGTAAAAATAAGGATGTGTTTTTCACTTTCAAAATTTAGCTATTTCAATAAAGTTCAAAGAAATCCCGTTAAAGAATGTCAGTAAGAATATTTTTCATTTTTCAAAAGTTGAAGAAAGAAATTGAGTGAAGCGGGGTTTGAACCTGTGACCTCTGGATAACCGTTCTGGTGCTTACCGACTGAGCTATCCAGCCCTATGTTGGCGGTTCCCCCTTTGTTCAATATCTTTGTTCAAGGGGCGATAGTCAGAAGCCATAAACCCAAATATGCCATGTAGCCAGGAATCACGCCCAAAGTCACGATGCTAGCAACATTAGCAATGCTGCAAACCTTGGAAATAGCAAATGGGATCACTCTGAGAGGATACGGTTTTTTATTACAAATTTTCGATCGCTTGATATGACGAACAAAACATACCCCGAACAATAGTTCTTTTGGTTTCCTCGAAATTATGTCTCTTAACTGATGATGGTTATCATGGTTTGTGTAAGTAGTCCCACGAAAATAATTGAACGGACACGTGATAATGCCCCAGAGGGCGCCCTTTGATGTGGTGTCAGTCTGCCGCATGAGGGCGCCCTTCAGACGGTGCCACATTTGTCGTACTCCAAGTCGGCCCGACGTATGGCTTTGCACAGACACGCTGCGAGGATCATCACCAAAATCTGGCGGGAAAAAAAACGACCATGTTTGAAAAAAGGTAAGGGATGGATTTTTATCTTTTTACAAAACTGAAGCACTGTCAAGTTATTTTGAAGGGTTTGGTAGGCCTATCAGTCACTGCCATTATTACAGGCCCCTCATGTGTGCCTTTTGGCTGACTGGCTTTGGTCAATTCAGCGGCTGCTATACTGCTTAATTAGTAAAAGCATAGATGCATGCTGATCTGAGTGTAAAACGAAATACTTGAACAAAATCATAAACTTTTATTTTGCCTTCATAGTTTGAATAGATCGAACTGCTTATACCCCCGGTCAGTATTTACCTGTGCGACTGCTACCGATATACACACCCCGACTAGAGTGAATATGTTGCCTTGAATGATCTCGCTGACTTTGGATTTGCACCCCTGTAACGAAATAAGACCAAATAAAAGAAAACAAACCATGAGTTTCTCACCCATCCACTTCCTTTTCCCCGCCCGCCTCCATTTTTATTTGAAAAGTGGTAATTTTTTTGAGCGGAAGAGGGCGCTATAACGCCGCCATTTTCTTGGTTAACAAACATGGCGGAACTATCACAATTATTTAATTATATTGGTACAAGTTTATTTCAATCAAAAGATTGTGGATTGTGGCTTGAACATATTTATTGTCTCGCAGCCAATCCTTCCAAATTGTAAAGTACTACTGTTCGGTCGATGTATCATTCAAAATGGAATAGCTTTTGTATTGCTGGAAAAATATAGCAATTTAGAAAAGGATTCTATTTTTCGGGAAGAAACTCGAAAAGCACGGGGAAGGCAATTTATATGTCAAATTCATAAGGAAAATGTGCATGGGTGACAGACCACCAACAGTAGTACTTACAAAGACCAGTACTTTGCAAATAATTACGCAAGAAAGCTATACAAGCATTGTTTTGTATTCGTACATCAGTATGGAGTCCTTCATCGGGTCGGCAATCAGACGTACAGTTGACCACTCCGCATGACCTCGGAATGACCTGGCCAGAGTCCAGCCAATCTTCGTGTCCGTTGGCACCGCAGCATTCCAACTACGCATGTACCAAATCAACAGGTTAATAATAATCAGCGCGTTTATAAGCAACATTCTAAATGGTAGTGTTTTGTGCAAAAACGTCGTATCTCGAAAGTCGTCGAACTTCATATTCTTTTCCTGATGTGATATCAGCTATGTTCATTTTGCACTTTCTTCAAGCCAAATGCTCAGAACTGGAAAATAAGATAACATGATTTCTATTTTGAAATAAAAAATAGAGTTAAGTGGAAAATACGAGGGGGAAAAATGAAGTAAGTGGAAAATACGAAAAGTATTAAACTATTAGAGTAACGACTCAAAACCTAGATATGACATACAACCTTTGATCACGACGAAATGATCCCATGCCTTTAAATGGTCGGTTAAATTAGTTTGCCTGCCAGTTTGATTGTATCGACATTAGAGGGCGCCCTATGGCAGCACTTACACTAGACTGTGTGTAGTCTACTGCAACACGCGATGCCTCGTCGTCTGCGTATTTCTCCGTGACGAGTAACTCGAAATAGTCGCCTACTTTATTGCCTAGCTCCGCCCTGTTGAGGTAGATCCACGCGCTGGCTCCTACCTCCATGCCGAATAGGAGGAACAGCACCACAAAATACTTCAAAGAGAGAAGAAAAAACAGGGGGAAATGATAGCATTTGGGGTTTAATGAATAAGAACTCGAATTTATTTATTTATTTATTACATTTCTAAACCAATGGTATGTCCAACCAGTTTAAATATGGTTGCCATTGAGACCCTGCATACCGAATTAGATAAAGTTAAGCAAACTAAAAGTCACGAGGAAAACGTGCATAGGTGAAACAGACTTCGAACACTGTCTAATACTTACAAGTGATTTAGGAATATTTACACAAATCATGCTTTATACACAAGATCATTTTAAACATTTTAAGTACAAGGCATGAATTGCTGATCACGGGATGGGCGAGAAAAAAAATCCGAAAACTATCTTGTGAAAAAAATAAGCAAATTCCCAATCTGGCTCAAAATGGTGTCCTCAAGTGTTTTTCGTTGAGGGCCACATTGGACGTTGTGCGCAGTTTGCAACAATTTAATTCGTTTTCAAAATATTATTGCTTAGCAGTTACTGTCGTGCGGACTGGTTCGCTTACCAATCCTAGTAAGCAGAGACTCTCTTTGATAGCCCCACAGCATCCCAGAATTCCAATGGCCATGATGACGCCCCCAGCGGCCATCAGGACGTAGGTTCCGATGTTGTAAGCCGTCACGGCTGACACCGCCTCTTCGTCGCCAGAGGGCGTCAGATTCGGGAAGAATTGCTGACTGTAGCGAAGCCATAGCCCGAATCCTAGCATAGCGACTCCGGCTAACTGTAAAACAAAAGGGACGAAAAAAAAATATATTGTACGGCTGGACATAGCACACTGGTCTATGGGAAAAGGCTGCAGCCGCTTCCGTACGCGCGTGTAATTAGTTACACGGCCATAGTCATTGACGTAGGGCCAACTTGAAAACGTTATTGCAATTCCAAAAATACTTGTCTACAACATCATAATTCTTGAATTGATAATCGAGATATTTCTTTTCACTTTTGAACCCGGATATGGCCTATTTTAAGAATTTCTTGATATTAGGTTGGACGAAAGATTACTGATAATTGAGTCCAAGATGAAGTAAAAGTTTTAAGAAAATGTTTAGCTCTGGGAATATCTTTTACAGAAACGTAAGATTTTGATGGAAAATTATGGAAACGATGATATAGCAATTTAACAACACTTTTATGTAGCAACTCTTTCACAATATTAAAAGAACAGATCACTTTGCAAATTATGACATTTCATAACTCGAAATAATGTCATTACAGATCGTCCTAGCCTGTGTTATGCCAACCGTGGAGTGAACATCGAGAGGAATAAAAGTCCGGTGAGCATGCTGTTACGAGCATGACCCCAGGCCGTCGGAATGCAGCGATGCCCAGGTAATTACTGCGCAGCGTCCTGGTGAGAGGAGCATCTCTTACCGTAAATTAAAAAAACCGTAAATGTCCCAGCGATCGACAGAAAGATACCGCGACAATAAAAACCCGGGATGTTTTTTGGGGGGATTATCGCCAGTATTTCGGGCGACAGAAGCACGGGTAAGCTGATAAGGGATGTTAAATGAAAATCCAATTTTGACGGATACCAAAATAAAATCGGCCGGGAGATGAGATCCTCATGGCTCGATACGGTATCGCGGTGATTGGCCTGCTTATTAAAGGTGGAATACATGGATTAGTTTTGAGTGGTTGATTTTGTTAAATCCAGTAAACATGTCGAGATGATTGCTCCTGGAAGCAATAATCGTATTCGGTCAGGGCGGAGTTTAAGGCAACAAAACCATGGTTTTGTGTAGACCTAAATAATAATAATAATAAACCATTCTTATAAAGCGCATTTTACACGGGGTCCCAATGCGCTGAACAATTAACAGAGGAAAACACTAACATTATATAGTGAACAGATGGGTTTTAAGATTAGCTTTGAAAACGTCCAGGTTGGAGCTTCCTTGATGGGATTGGGTAGTTTGTTCCAGAGGGTTGGGGCTGCAGATGAAAACGCTCGCTGACCGTATGACCTTGTCGATGTTGAGGAGCAGGCGAGCAGGGATTGTGAGCTTGATCGAAGATTTCTACGGGGTTCATATTTATGATTGAGTAAACCTCTTACTCGATCATTGTTAAGAAATGATAATACATGCACATGTAACAAAGAATGTCCTCTGGGGAAAGCAACGCATATAATTATGGCCTATTATTTTCCCACATGTTTTTTTTAATGGTCGTGCCTGTTCCACAAGAAGATGATTTAATAAGGCCGCTTTTAGCATAAAAAAGGTGGTTATTGATTATTTTTTTACGGCTCAGGGGCGGATCATGGTTTGGCTAAAGTGGAGGGAGGTAATAAGTTAAGTATAGGTTTTCCCGGCCAATTTCGTGAAATGTTCATTCACTTCTCAAAATCGGTCATTCGTTTTCGTGTGAATTTGAATACACGTCTTGAATCCCATTAGGCCTACAATTCAATGAAAGTTCAATCGTTGTCATTGTCCCGTGCATTCGGTTTTGAGAAACAGACTACCAATTACGTAACCTGTGCATTCCTTTACGCAAGCATGCTTTTTCTAAATTGATTTCAGGTTCAGCTAATTTGAATGACGGTTAATGAAAAAGAAACAACAAATTGTATCTTCTGGTGCCGATGGCATTAAACTAAAAGTGAAATAGAATGGTAAATGTTTGAAATCGCCCTCTAAAAGCGAAAAAGAAGTCTTGTAAACGAATCTGAATGGACATAAACGAAATGTGCTGCTCAATCACTTAATTTATTGAACTGAAATGGAATCCAATGCTCTGGTAGCGAAAATGAAACGCATATTCAGAGCGATTCTCAAATTCAGACAAAAATGAATGACCGATTTTCAGAAGTGAATGAACATTTTGGGAAATTGGCCGGGAAAACCTATATTAAAAACACATCACAAATTACACAAAAATGAATAAAAATATATACATGTACCTAAATTACGAATACACTGTGTCGATGAGGAACATTGAAATCATGATCGTCAAATTATTTTGGAATTTTGCAGAAAGGTCAATAGTTTCCTGGGAACCTACCCAACAAAATGAGTCACAAGCCCGCCGGAGCTACTTTTAGGCCCTTTTCACAAATCTTGCACAATGAAAATCAATAGGAACGGTAATCACTTTCACCGGCATAACATAAGCATCGATTGAGATGATCATGAGTCAATGGAAACCAGAATGTTCTGTTTCTGCTCAGAATTTCTTCCAGACCTTTTTCATGGCAGCTAGTCTCATACTGCAGCCGTCCATAAGGGCATCCCTTTTTATGTTTTTGGTTCTCATTTCCGAACCAAGAAAAAGAAAACTTTGAATTATCGCCGACCCTGTCTGGAACCCCATTCACAAATAAAAATTAACAAATGAAACAGAATTATGAATATTAATATCATGCAATCGGGCTTTGAGTTATTTGACATAGCTCTATTGAAAATGAATCCAGATTTTTACAAGAAGTACGACGTATAGCAACCAGTGGAATCCCAGAAAATGAGAGGGCGTTGTGTCTCATCAAAGCATACCTTTACTGGTATATCGTGGCTGCCACTACAGCCTAAACGTTACACTTGATGCATATTAAAGTCAAACTACATCTTGCCAAAAATGGTGCATTATTTTATTCCGTGATATCAACTCACGATGGACTCATTACAATAAACAAACCAAGAGACAATACGCATTTGGCATCATTCAATTTCGCCATCTATACGGGTGCAACTGCAATTTTCTTTCCTCAGATGTTTATTCTTTTTGGACCGACCGACCCTACTTCAGAGGCAAAAAAAGACAACCATAGACATACAAAGCGATGCCCTAAGATAAGAATACAACGAAGAGAAATTCCATCCACATCTTACTTTAAACATCTTTTTTATTCACAGCTGATTATTAATAAGATACTCCTGCAAATGCCATCGGCTTGCGAAGGCGTCTTCGTTGAGACTATCGAATCATGCCGACCCTTGCCTAGCACTTCTCTCTCATCCCCTGCGGGCCAAGTTGGGATTTTATCGCGCATCCGTGCATAAAATCGCAGAGACCGAGTAGGGGACATTAGCAGGCTTGCTACATAACTTTATTACGGTCGCTCTCGAAATCGAATAAATGGATTGCTTTTGGTTTGAGGCGTATTTGTTTTGTTAACATATATAGTGCATTTATGGGCAGGATTTGCAGACAGGCGGCTAAAGTATCATTATGTTCTTCTATATTACTCTTTAACAGAAATATGCTTTTCGTTGTGACTTTTTATTTGGCTCGAGACGATCTTGCTTACCTTATAATCATTAAGGTTGATTAAAAATTGGTGATTGCGGTTGCCAAGGTGGCCATTTTGTCAGGTTCCCAGACGACACAATCGTCAGTGGTTTTCATAATGGTCAGGCACCAGCCTTGCCGTTTAACCTTTTTGTTATACATATTTATATACCTTTTCATGAGGATCACACATAAATTGCACGTTGTGTTTCGTTTGAGTATACATACATTTGGAAACAGACAGGGATTTAGCTTGGTTACGCTTAACCACACTGAATGCTAATGACACAGATAGTGACACATGTTCAAGAAATGGCTCCAACTTTAATAATATATCACCTCGGATCTTGCTGATGAAAAAAACACAAACATTTCACTTTGAACATGAGCGTCGCTGTGAAACATAAATGCTAACATAATGCAATTACTGCGCGCAATGTAGTGAGACCGTTGCCATAGTTACGCATCAATGACTCTCCGTTATTAGCCAAAGTGCCTTCCACAACAACCAAGAAATAGATGGTATCCTTTAAATCATCATCGATCCTATCGTAATGAAAGTAGAAGCGGTAGCGCAGGGCAAACCATGGCGATGAGTGATGCGCTCCCTACCTCGGTTATCTACGGTAGATAGCAGGGGTTTCGATGAAAGAGCTGAGCTCAGTTGGTTAATGTGCCACTTACGCGTCCGTGTTTTCCTCTTTGTTTTAACACAAGAACTCCCGAGGAAAGACTAAGACCTGCCGCTGATGCTGCATAATGTCAGGAAGCTAAGAACTGATGATTGAAAGATTGTGCACAAAATCATTGCATTGAGAACATTCCTTGTGTCATAGTAGACTGTTGAAATAACTGTTCGCATTAAAAACAAAAATATGTTGGTTTAAAAATTAATCCCTTTAAGCTTTTAATTCAGAAGCGTAATTTTGATACTTTAAATAGAAAAGGGGAATGCTGTGGCGTGCATACAAATGTTTTCCCACATCGGTGAAAATGGCCAAGTCCGTGTTGGACACTTCCCTGGTATGCATTTTCAAAAAAATGCATATTCGACCTGAACAAGGCGACAGCCGCTCAAGGTACAGGGCTACTTAAGGTACAAGGCTACAAGAGAAATAAAAAGACGAGTATAGCGTGAGTGGTATCTTAGGGATACATTTCCATAAAGCTTTTTGCACAAAACCTTTCAAACTTTCATGACCCCTTACCCCCATTTTACCTGATCCTACCCCCATGAATGTGGGTATATTTATGTTTTGAACCACGAGCAATCGATCTAGCCTATTTGCGACGATAAAATGTTGCCTCTAAATAGGAGTTGTGATATTAGGGAGCCATTGAAATGTCTCTTTAATCTACCTTGCCTCTCTAAAGTATAAGTTGTGACGAAGAAAATGTCTCCTTAAAGGTACATTTACAGGAATACGTTATCAGGAAAACTGAAGGTAGGAGTTAACATTCCTCTTGAAACAGGACAGGTCATAGGTTGGAGGGAAACAAGCACCAAGCAAGGAATTCCAAATGATGCTAAACCGTGACAATAGCGCACGGGAAATGTTGTCGATTAATTCTAACCTAGCTGGTTCCCGCTCCTGATCCTCTGAACCGAACGGAGGGCCAGGGACCAGAAAACATAATAGTATTTTTCGTTCTTTTTGTCTGAAACAACAAACTGTTACTCAAATAAAAACAAAAAAACGAGCAAAATACGTGAACCAGCGAAGTGTAAGCTTCCTCACTCTCGTTACCAGGCTACATTGCGCCCTCTTTTGTTTGTGCACGGAGGATATAGAATTGAACATAATGAGGCTATGGACCTGATTCACGGGGAAGCCATTTTGGTCATGTTCCCTGAATGTATTTTATAAATTGTGAACTGCTGAATGGGATGGGGCCAGACTATTTATGCATTCTAGCCTCACTTTGAATTTTTTGTTTTAAATGTGGCTTAAAACATTAGGGTATGGTTAATCACAAATTTTGAAATATTCATCAGAGCAGACTGGTATTAGTTTGTAATTACCTTTAAGTCACTGCTTTCATTTCTCTTCGCAAGTTCCAAAAAATGAAGATTTTCGTGAATAAGGCCCATAGCACTGCAGGTGCGAGATTTCAGTCTCGCAAGCGTTGCTTTATGACCCTTTTCAGGCCTCGAACTGTGAGGATAAGCGCGGCGATAGAGCGATCGTTGATTAAAAGTTGACCGTCCTGTAATGGTTGGTTGACGATCGCGATGAATGAGAGACGGTCGAAACATCACCAAACACAGCTCAATTACATGTTGCACTTTTGGAGCGATAATTTAAAGGGACTTCCGTTTGTTTCTGAGATAATCACAAAAGCTAGCTATGCATTTGAGCACGCATCTGTGTTGCCGAAATGCTCTTTAACTTGCATCACGCGTCACGGGAATTAAGAAGCTGCATTTGAGATTTGACCCGGATGCTGTTCAGACTTGACCTGGCAGTTTTCTGGGTCAGATGACACTTCTATGAGTCACTGACCCGTATAATCATTCACGATCGAATCTGACCCGTCGGACTTTTGACCAGCAACGATAATATATTAAAGGGAAAATACAACATTTGCGAACATCAAAAAATAAAACTACCAAATCATTTGGAAATACCTTGCTGGACTGTTAGTGAATGACAGTGTAAAGCATCCTGTAAAATCATGGCACCTGGTATACTGTCATTTTCAAGAAAAGTGGTATTTTTGTATCAATTTCCAACGCTGATCGGCCGATCAGCGTTGGAAACAACTGGCTTTTTTTTCAAATACTGGCCCCAATTGACCATCGCACTTGTTTGCAATCGATTACAAACCTATGAACGGGTACGAGCCAGCTGGACTGGTTCCCTGACCTTACAATTCCCCAATGTATGTAAACTGATCTGTTTC
Organism: Patiria miniata; assembly: GCF_015706575.1. Classification (NCBI taxonomy): domain Eukaryota; kingdom Metazoa; phylum Echinodermata; class Asteroidea; order Valvatida; family Asterinidae; genus Patiria; species Patiria miniata. Next base: position 389,142 of record NW_024037073.1, read on the forward strand.
TTCTTATATGGAGTCAGGGAACCAGACTACAGGAAAATGATCGTTTTTCTTGGTTTTTATAGCATTTTCGAACCCAAAACCTCAAAAAAGTCAGTGTAACTATATATGCTATATATTTCCAACCCCCCAATTCCATTCATTTCTGAAAATTACAGCAAAAGCAAATGATGTATATTCCCTTTAAAGGCATATAGTATCATTTGCATTTACACCAAAAATAACGCACCGAATTATTATCAAAAACCTTACTTGGATAAAGATCACACTGGTACTAAACACCCCGTGAAATTATTCCGTCTGGCTTGCTGTCAAAAAAAATCAAGAAATGCAGGTGATTTCCAACAATCTGTCAGTTGCCATATTTTTTAAATAAAAGGGATGAAATGGACGAAATCGTGTTTCGTGATCAAAAAATTGCGTATGGCTTTCCACTGTTTTCTCGTACTATCCACCGAGCTGAAACTTCAACAGGTTAGGTTTTGAAAATTCTTCTCTTGATTTTGAGTGGTGTCTTATTGGGAAAGGGAAAAATGATCCTAGGCATTAAAGAAAACTAGAAATGTGCAGTTTACATATTAAACCCCAAATTTTAAGGGTTTGTTGATACAACGACTCATGACGTTCACCTCCGTGTTACATAAACTGTCTCTGGCAAGTTTCATCTTTATTGAACATAAACACGTATACCAATATGTCACATAATTCGGGGATTGCGTATACAATTGCGCAGCTGTCCGCGTCACTATCTGGCTACCAGACCATAAATTACACGCAGGTATTACGATGCGTAGTTCCTTATGGTGACATTAAAGGCCAGCCTGGCCGATACCTGTGCCCGTAGGAAGCAATGGACTTCGTGGCGTGTAGAGTGGAGTACAAGCTTTCGGTAATCAGTGAATGTGTTCCAGATGTAGAGGAAAGTTTTTTTCACGAGGGGGATAAAAACATCAGGGATCCACGATCTCCGCGACTGATCTAATTAAGAGCATTTTTTGTTTGGTGATTGACCTTTTCATAATCTGTATTTAGTCTCCCAAGCTTAGATATCAAAACTTAACATCATAATTAAATTAAAGTCCCAGACGTAAACACCATAAAGGCACTGGTATGCGGATGCTTAACGAGCGCTGGGCGGTATAATTGCAAAATGAATAGATGGAATTGAAATAAAATTACTAGGTAAATAGTAATTTATGTTTGTGGGACCATGAAGTGTACTATGAAATGCATAAGATTTATTCTCCTAATCCTATGTGTGATTGCAACTAGTCTTTTTTTAAACACAAAATGGCATCTTGTACCAATTAATGATCCATGTATATAAATCGAAAAGGTTAAATGCTTAATGCATGACTAAACATGGCGTCCATCTTGTGTCCTGAAATTGAGACTAAAACCGTCCAGCTGTTTTGAGGCGTTTGCTTGCCTGTTGGCGTAACTTTGGTTCCCCTCGTTCATTATGGCGTCATCACTGTCCACCGCTCTTTAATCTCTGAATTTAAAGGGAATATACATCATTTGCCTTTGCTGTAATTTTCAGAAATGGATGGAATTGGGGGGTTGGAAATATAAAGCAAATATAGTTACACTGACTTTTTGGAGGTTTTGGGTTCGAAAATGCTATAAAAACGATCATTTTCCTGTAGTCTGGTTCCCTGACTCCATATAAAAAGAAACAAAGCAGTTTACATACATTGGGGAATTGTAAGGTCACGGAACCAGTCTAGCTGGCTCGTACCCGTTCATAGGTTTGTAATCGATTGCAAACAAGTGCAATGGTCAATTGGGGCCAGTATTTGAAAAAAAAGCCAGTTGTTTCCAACGCTGATCGGCCGATCAGCGTTGGAAATTGATACAAAAATACCACTTTTCTTGAAAATGACAGTATACCAGGTGCCATAATTTTACAGGATGCTTTAGACTGTCATTTACCAACATCCTATTAAGGTATTTCGCAAAAACTTGGTAGTTTTATTTTTCGATGTTTGCAAATGTTGTATATTCCCTTTAAACATCTGTCGATTATACGATGAATCATCAACCTCAATTTGTTTTATTACATTGTACTCAAAAGTTAAAAATGTTTACCCCGTGATGCGATTTTTTTCTCTCCCAACGAATTTTCAATTTGTATGTTTTGTTTTAATAAAAAAAATACATTGAACATTCTGTTTTTGGGTGTCTGCAACCCTCTGAAACGGGCTTTGTGAACAAATAACTCGCCCTGCGAGAGCAATTGATCAATATCCTAGTCAAAATGAACATCCTTCAAATTGCTAGGAACAAGCACTTACAAAAAAAAATATCTAATTTTCGAGGTGAAACTCGAAAATTGCACTGGAAATACATCTTTAATAACATCTGAACGGTTTAGCGGATTAACTTTCAAAAGTTTAAGTTCGAAATTTAAAATCTGAATCTTTTTGAAATGAGAAAAAAATCAATCTACCAAAACACAGATTTACATATAGGATCATGTCCTAGTATACTGTATGCCGCCATAACTTAATTTTTAGGATATCAGCTAAATCATGTTGGCGCGGTTCAGTCACACTCGGATATTTCAGATGTTGACGTTTTTGATTGTCTTTTTTAAGTATGTTATTACTGCAATGGTATTTCACGATGTAGCAATCCAAAGTATAGCGTCACATATCATCGTAGGAATCTTTGGACTTTTATCAGCAACTTGACTGTTGGTGTAATACACTTCCCTGGTATGCGATGATTCGTATCGGGTGATAATAGTGCACGCGAACCAGCGAGGTTAGTGCTATCCATTGATCTCCATGGTGCTATCACTTACAGACTGGTTCCCGCCGCCCCTTTCGACGTTATGAATATTAAGAACATTGATCTCCATTAGTAAGACTTACTAATGGGATCAATGTTAAGAACGCACCGGGAACCAGCGTATGTTCGCTCTCGTTGTCAAGCAAAACCGAGCGTTCCCTGGTACGCACTTTTGAATGTAAACAGATAAACAGCGCTCATAAAATAATGTAAACCAGCGAAATGTAAGTTCCCTTCCTCGTTGCTAGGCTAAATAGCGCCCTCGTCGTGATTGCGTGCATCCGATAGCTTTGAATGGTTTACACAGTACTACAATAATTTAATGGATCGGCCATAACCAGAGAAGTCTTTATGTGACGTCAGAGTAAAAAAAAATGTCCAAAATATCCCGCGGCTACGAAGGAATTTCAAACACGTGTCGCCACACGCGCATACGAAGATTATGTTTCTGGCAATGGCCGCGGTGATATTATAGTGGAGTATCTTTGGAGGAAAGTACAGTCTGATAAACATAATCTGCTGGAAACCAGTTAGAAAACGAGTATTGAAATATAATACACAAACAAACATTGTTTTCATCAACCAAATAAGATTATGTTCGTAACACAATTCAATTATGCGTTGCCCAACTTCGAACTTCCCCAATGATTTGATACATTGTAATTAAAACTGCAAGACACTTGTTTTGTTGAAATGTGTGATTTTCTACTTAAAATTGTCGCATGCATTTTACCCGTGAGTTTTATAACGGAATTTTTGTTATGTACTTTGAGCTTTATTTTCCGGTAATGTTGTATATACTGTAGATTTTCGGTTACCGCATTGTGTTACGACACAAAATGTAGACATTCCAAGCATGTATCGAACGTTCGCGTGCTAGAATGTACTGCTGGCTGCTGGCATGTGGCGAACATTCTTCCTGTTTAAAGGTAAGAAAGTGGAAGGCGCTGTCCATATCTCATGTCTTTTGTCATAAATGTTCCAATGTATACATTAAGTCGAAGAGTATGTTGCAAATGCACAGTTTAAAAAAAATTGCATGCCTACTTCCTCTTGTTGTTGATTGAATTTAACACGTAATGATAAAGTACTTGCACTCAAATGGGCTGGTATTCTGCTCAACGTTGGTCAACATACCAACATCCTAGAGAAAATTCCTCCCAACATTTAAAGTTGGTCATGTTCAGTACCCGAATTCACCAACAATTTAGGTAATATGTCTATAGACACTGAAGAGTGCAACAAAATACAATTTTGAGCTAACTTGCTATTACTTGAGTGCATAAAGTTTCTTGTATCATTTGTTTTGCAGTTGCAAAATACTTCAGTGTTAAAGATGTATTCTCCGTACTATTTCGAGTTTCACCCCGAAAATAGATTTGGTTTTCCAATTGCTATTTTCCCAGCAATATGAAAGGTACTCACTTTTGAATGAGAATTACTTGCGGCCTGAAAATAATTCGGCTCTCGCAGGGCGGGTTCATTAATTGTGCGCAAAATGAAAGCCTTTTTTCAGAGAGTGTTGCAGACGCCCAAAGTTGGAAAAAGTATTTAAAAAACACCAAAACATACCAATTAAAACTTCGTTAGGTGAAAAGAAATCTATTTTCATAGGAGCATCTTCAAAACCATGTGATGTTTTTGAGTGAAACACATCTGTCAAAGTTTTGCGCACGTTATGTGTCGCCTACCGATGTACATGTAGTTGATATGTACTCACCCAAAGTAACGTGTTGAAGAACACCATCAGACATCTCAGACACAAGACGCATCCTTCCTTGCCATCCATCTCATCAATTGTCTCCACGTGGCGGTGATGACGCCTCCTACTCAGCGAATCAGACCCGCCCACTCTCCCGTCCCCTCCTTCGATTTCTTGGATGTCGGCTCCCGAGTCGGCGTGGCGCCCTTCCCGGTGGTTCCAGACTCGCCGGACTTGGTTGATGGGCTTGGCCCGCGAGAGGGCAAGTACGAAATATTCCAGCGTGTCTCGAGTCTTATACGGTGACTTAAACCTGGAACGAGGTATACAAATACCCCGAGCCTGGTTTACACCGATTCACGATAACTCTAATATCCACACCCACCAAAGTCCGACACCAATCTGGAGTTTTGTGTTCTTGAGGAAGTTTGAAGGGAGAGGGTTTTGAGGATTGCGAATCCTCGACCTGCTTGATCCAGGTGAGGCGTCTTCTTCGTATCAACCCTAGAAGTTAAATCCAGCGTTGCCTTAGCAACTGCAGTCTGGGTTGTTGTTATAATTGAATTACAGTCTGAGAGATTTTAACCGTGGCGTGGAGGTTTAAGCTTGAGGTAGGGGATAATGTTGTCTCAACATCTGTCGCTTGCTTGCATGATCAGACAGTTGGTGATGAAATTTCTTCCCGCTTCAATCTCTTGAGCCAAAAGCCAAGTCCGCGTGAGCGCGGACACACAGAACTGCGCGCAAGTTCACGCAGGCTCGTCTCCCATTGGTCGCTTTTAACGCAGCGCGTATCTCCCCTGCGGAGATCCTGATGACGTAGGCGTCCCTGGGCTAATCACAGTATCATCATCGTTGGGCGGCAATCACTTTACAGTCCGCGGGAGAAATTCGCGCCAAATCGCGCAGCTGAATCAATAGTCTTCGTCTCCAGGCGCAAATGCCGCATGTCTGACCTTGTAAGCACCTCACTGTCCAAAAACAATCAAAAGGTTTATTTTCAGGAATGCATGCACCCTGGAGCATCTTGTGGTTTCTAATAATTGTATGGTTTATTAATTTATATTTGTTGTTTGGGAGAGGGGGGTAGCCAGAGATAAGCGATTGTTAAAATGAGGTTATCTCCAGTGAGAATCGATCGAAATAAATTCCGAAATGTTGAAAACATTGCAAATGGAGATTCGAGGTCTTCGAACTTCTGCATGCAGGAAAATAAAACACATTTTTGTCACCAAGCATAAATTTTGTGCAAGGTTTTAAATGTCATTTTCCGCGTTTCCTCAGAGGTCCCTTGATACCATCAATATTATGATATCACGTAAACATGCCACAATGCACATTCACCGGCAACAAATCAAAATTATGTGCAATGTCTGCAATACCACAAGTCTGTATAAATTTTGAACCCCGAAAAAGCTTTTCCAATTCAGAAATACAATTTCAGCGCGAGACACAATTTAGTTTCCCCAAGAGGCTTATGTATATATGAATCCCGCTGTGGTAACTCACGTAAATTATATTTTATCAATTCTTTCCTCGACTTATGAAAATAATTGTCCAGTTTATGGTTGCGAATATCGTTTCGCTTGTTTTCCAGAAGGTTTAAAACATTACGCGAGAAGCAGTGCGATAGACGTCATTTCAGACGTTTTTAATAGAATGTATGGGAACAGAAATTGGTTGAATGGACGGATACACGTTCGTTGCGGGAACAGTCAAAGATAATTTAAACTGACGACTGTGACAGAAACAAAACATAGGGATGTATAGTGTTCATGCGCAGCGGGGTTCACGAATGCGTGTCGCATTCAATGTCGGTCAAAATCAGGAGACGACAGCTGCAGTACAATCCCGCCAAAAAAGCGCGCCAAAACAAAAAAGCGCGCCGAAATATGAGGAACGAAATGAAGCGGGAGAATTGAGGCGCGAAAATCCAATGATTGCATGCAGACGAGGGGAAAGCAGTCTGGATTATGGGAGGAACTATGAACGAACGAATACTGATGACGACCGTCAAGGTCGAGAATATGTACAATATACGAATGATATCATGTTTATGATGATGCAATTTAAAACAATGTATTTTAGTTAGTCGACAGTTGGTAAATTGGCACCAAACGTCTTTAGTATTTGCAATGTTTCAAAGAAAAATATTACCGAGTCATTAATACTATACATAAATTATGTTTGAAAATATATTTCAATCTCGAAAAGATATTTCAATGAATCTATTGCGTCACATTATATTCATAACAAAAATTAGCAATGCGTTGGCATCATGCAATTGCAAGATGTCATTGTTATAGAAATCATCACACCCCCAGTCGGAAGTTGAATAAAGTCGGAATTTGACCTTCTCTTTTGTCTAGATATCTCTTTAAAATTGCTCGATGTTGCAGGAAAGATAAAATAAGTTGTCACATTAAAAAAATAGACTTCCAACTGCTTTTGAAAGAAAATATAAAACACAAAATACATTTCCAATTGGTAAAATGAAAACCGGTAATTTTATCAAAAGCCTTTTTGATCTTACGCAATTGCAAAATTCCATCGACAAGATTAATGGAAACATTGAAACGTTACCTTTTTGTGCAGCCTGGAGAGATTCAAAACACACGACCAATATTAAGATGAATAGATGCAAATTATATGCAGATTTTCCAGCCCCAGATCAATCAACTTAATGATACATCTCTCTCATCAAGGACGACAGGTGCACAGCTCACGTGACACATCAGGTGTGGAAAAGTGAAATGAGAGACCACCTTGAGACTTGGAGTGTAGATCGATTCAAGGAGGAAAATCTGGCTCATCAATTGCAGTCCTCATGGGCGACTGCCACCTCTCCCTTGCGTCCTCAAGGATCCTTGTGAGATATGTGCTTCATCAACATCCGAGTGCGCGCGTCTTGAGTGTGAGAAGCCTCTGCTGTTGTAGCAAAGAGAATAATGAATTTTGGAGTGTGTGCGATCGCGCGCTGGACGGATGGCAGGACAGAACCACCGTGCGACCGTGCAGAAGGGGAGGGGGCTCGGCTAGACTTATGTCAGTCTCTCCATGGTTCTCAGGGTTATGCGCAGCGATTCCAGCAATCATCTTCACGCGCGAAAATCTTCTTGTGCTTTCCATATAAAGTTTAAGATGAGGAGAGTCGTTCCTTTGCAATTGCTTAGAAATAAGTGGCTTTCCGATATTGATGTTTTACCCGCTTTTGAGAAGGCAACTGGACTTGTCTCAGTCCCTTAATGTTTAAACTATTAATTAAATCATCGGATGAACATGTCCGATAGACACCCGTAACCAAACCCGACCTCTGAATTCTATCATACCTATTTTCCGCCAACCACCCCCCCCCCAAAGGATACTGTTACTAAAAGGTAATGGTCTTGGTGTTCACGAAGTTACACTGAAAACCAAATGTCGAAGGTTTTAAACCTTATTTAGTCAGCGACCTTGAGTCAGAATTAATTCAATCAAATCATATGGGTTTTTTTTACGTGGGGGAACTTTTTATGCCGCCACAAAGAAGCCAGAATAGTTTTATAAAACTAGATTCATGCGATTTTTATACTCTTCCTGGAAGCCCTCGTGTACTATTGAAAATATACTCTAAGCTTTACACGCTAAACCATTCGTTTTCTTATGCGTCACTTTCAGGTTAAAGTGACGGTAGAACTGTGAGCCAATATATTTTCTGGTCGAAATGAATTGCGCCCTCTGTTGATTTTGATTTTTTTTCGGCGCAATGAACAGCGCCCTCATTATTTAACGCAATCTTCCCTCATGATCCGATGCTAGAGATCCTTGTGTCATCGCGAACCAGGCAAAAAAGTCGCCGTTTTACAGTAAAATTACATACGATAGGCGGAGTTTTGGGCAAACCATGTCCAGTTTGATGTCGTAGAGTTGACTTTAGTGTAAGGTAGGGTTGGGAGGGTTGTAACGGGGAAAGTTGAGCTGAAAATGCTTGGGTTGTTAGACCGGTTTTCATCTTACTTCCCGATCCCATATGATTAGCAGTTATGTAGGCTAGGCCTATTGGAAATTTGGAATGGGAGGGGCGGGGTAGTATAGCTGGAAAGTAGTCCGAGTAACCATGGAGGTAGGATTCTACTTCCATGGAGTAACTAGTAGTGAAATTTCTCTTTTCTTCCCAAAGGTATGTGAACCTAATCACCACCATTTATATTTTCAATTCCCACTGAAGCCTACACTTGTCTACAGCCTAGCTAGGGCATGTAGGGGCGCATGATATTGATAAGGCAGTTAATTTGAAGACTGGTTTGGGTTTTGGGGGTGAAATCTGATTCTGAAGATTTTGATTGGGCATGTTGGGGGTACGAGTGAAAATGGTCAAAAAAGATTAATTGGTGAACGCGATGTAATATATGATCTTCGGACTCTACTAACGCCCAACCATGTGTAAATGTGAAAAAGGCGATTCGTAGAGTCCTAGTTACTCGGACTAGCTAGAAGTAGAAAGATGGGAAAAATGTTGCAACCTGCTGCCACTTTTTTCTTCATATCATCTCAATAAAGGTCAGTCATTGCAAAAAATGATGATAAGACATGAATCTGGGACTGAGAAACATTTCCAATTTTGTTAGGAAATACTTACAAAATTTTCTTGACTCTCCATAGACTTTGTTCACAACCGTTGAAGTGGCGTCAGGTTGCAACTTTTTCTCTGAAACGGTACAGTTTTAATACTGCCCTTCAAAAGTAGGTTTCGAGTTCTGACATCCAACATGGCTGCCATCAGCAAACGTTGTAGTTTGTTTGTGCGCACATGGCATCCAGAAAGCTGCCTAAAGCTCTCGAAAAATTGGAGGTTAGATTACCCATAGCTCCATGGATTACCTAATCAATCCAGAGCGAAAAAGCTGAGACATCATAGAATACAAACTTACTTTCAAAGGGCAGTAAATTATACCGTTTCTCGGGAGCATCAAAGGTTAACAATTTCCCCTTACTGTGTGGCGAAGGATACAGCCCAGCACTATCTGAGCCACACTAGTGAGGCTAGGTCATGTGATTATGGGAAGATCTTACTCCCCATAATCGGTAGCGGTTACTGCTTATCTGGTCAAATTCTCCCCTTTTAACCCATATTGTTTTAATGTTAGCAACAAAAATTGCAACAAATATGGACATTAGTTCTCACAGATGAAATTATCAGAATGAAAAATCACGAGATCAAACAAAGGGGGCACTAGCAGCTTTGTTCTATCTTTAACTTCTGTTTAACTTTTTTCTTTCTGTCTGTTTTTTTTAATGATAGGTAAAATTTGTATGTTGATGCATTGAGGACAAGTACCAGCCCACCAAGATGAGTCTGACTATTGAGCAAGTATTAGACGACGCTAAGAGATTAGTTGATCGGTTACGAGACCATGACAATGCGGCCGACTCTCTCATTGAACAATCGACAACACTCAACAAGCGCATTGAAGCTATGAAACAGGTGAGAGGAAGATCAGGATTTGTTTCCTTGTTCAAATTATTTGTCCACCATTGGTATACTGCTAACGATAATTAAAAGGTTAAAAAATTTGAAAATATTCTAAGTATCACTGTATTGTATCTTGTAAACCATTTCACTTAACTCACTGTATTACAGATTCAGACCTGACGTGTTAACAATAATTTGTGAACAATAAAATCATAATGTCCAAAGCCGTCTGACTTCGGTTTTTTCACCAAAGTTTCAAAACATAAATTTGCAGACCGTACAATGTGATTTGAGAAGAAAGTATTCCAAAGGTTTCAGGTTCGAATCCAACTCGCGGTTATTTCTAAGAGCAAGTTCCATCAATAAATATCTTGGACCGTAGAACTTGACAAACTTTTATCAACAAAGATTCCTGATCCTTGAATGGTTCAGAAAAGTTCCTGACGAAAAAGCCAAGGGAGTGACATTTTGTGGAGGGAGGAAAACCGGAGAACCTGGAGAAAAACTCTCGTGGCACAGGAGAGAATCAATGAACAACTCTACTTACGTACCCCAGCTGGGATTCGAGCCCGGGCCACAGCATTGAGAGGCAAGCGCTTTACCGTTACGTACTGTGCCACCCATGCCAACCACTGGTATGTGGGTGGCAGAAACTTACCTAAAATAATATTTTTCCTTCTGTAGTACCAAGAAGAAGTTGAGGAGATGAACAACGTGGCTCGTCATCGCCCCCGATCCGCCCTCATCCTGGGCATCCAGCAGGAGAACCGACAGATCCGTGAGCTTCAACGAGAGAATCGCGAGCTACGCGTCGCGTTAGAGGAACACCAGTCAGCGCTAGATCTCATCATGAGTAGCTACCGGGAGCAAGTCTGTAAGATGCTGATGGCCAATCGATTTGACCGGGACTGCTTAGAGAAACACGCTGAGTATCACGAGGTTAGCACCAGAAAAATGCTAAGCGAATTTATTCGCTTAGCGAAAATGAGCTGGGTACCAGTCACAGGCAATATACACTGCATGACATTTTGGTCGGTAACCTAATTTTGTTAGCAGATATTTCTGTGCTTAGCAGTTTTCTGTGCTCAATGGAATTGGTCGCTGCTAAGTATAAGATAGGCCTATTGTTAAGCCATGGACATATTTGCTGAAATATTACCACATGTTCGTTGCTGACGGTTGGTTGTCTGTTGAGTTGTGCCTGGCACCTAAATTTGATTTGGTCTTGATTGTTTATATTGTGATTTCATTTTGAACCTTGTAAGTGGGAGATTTTGATGACAAGAACAATGATCTGGCAAATGCCAGAGGGAAGGGGGTTGGGGAGGGGGCTGGGAAGGGGTTTTGTGTACAACAAAAAATTACTGACTTCAATAGACATCCATTTCTGAGCAAAATTGAAATGCTGCGATTTTTTGTTTGACACTCAGAATTCCATTGCATCTACCGCCAAGATTATCGAGATGGCCGCCGTGATGAAACAAGCCATCGAACTGGAGGAAAAATCCTCCTTTGATACTGAACAGCAGCTGACAAGATTACAGGTAAGGTGGCTATTGGCTCCTTGTGTGAACAACAGAGGGCGCTATACAAATGACATGGCTACGGCTAGCAATAACACACGTGTCTATGGGAAGTGGCTGCAGCCGCTTCCATAGCCGCTGTGTGATTGCAAGCCATAGCCCAGTAATTGGACATGACCTTACAGTCTATGGCTAGATTCAAATGACATGGCTACGGCTAGCAATAACACACGTGTCTATGGGAAGCAGCTGCAGCCGCTTCCATAGCCCATCTGTAATTTCCAGCCACAGCCAAGTAATTGGACATGACCTTACAAATAGGAAAAGTTAAGTGCAGTTGGGTCATTTTATGTTGGGTCCAAAACTGTGACCTTTTTTTGAGTATCCATGTGGTAGGTAAGACATCTGCACTAGAAAGCAGGAGGTCATGGGTTCAAGTCCCACCCAGTTAGCTTGCCAATTTTGCCCACAGACCATTGGACAGCAATGAGTGTAAAATGGTTTTAAGAGCAAAAAACTCAACTTTCAAATACTGATAGGCAATTTCAGTGCTGTGTAGGTAGTGTAATGTCCGTGACAGAGTCAATTAACCATGATATCTAATTAATGATTCAGAGAAATGATCCCAAACTCCTAGTCTGTAATCTCCTTGACCATTACTAGATGATGGATGTATGGGCTCTGTGCGCCAACAAAAGAGGGCGCGTTTTTACCACTTTTGAGAGCGCCGTGGATGGGACACACAGCGTGGGCGTACTGTACTGGTTCGCGTGTGAAGTACGCACGACTTTCCGAATGTGCCAAAGCTATTAGCCTGAGCGCCTTCGCCTGAGTGTCGTCGGCGCGCAAATGCGTTCAAATTTAAGTTGTAATGGTCTCCCAGACTAATCCCCGCCCCCAATATCGTAGGATCATTTGAAATACGCAGTGGATGGACCGGGAACCAGTCTAGGTCTCCCCCAACTCTCCTTTCTGGCCGTTGAAGGGGTACTTGTCCATGGAGCCCATAAGATTTGAAAAAAAAAGACATTTTCAGGTTTAATCACTGAGCTGTCACAAGCTCTGTCACGGATGTTACATAATTCTGGAATTGCCCTGATACAATTCTGTCTCCATTGTCAGGTGGAAAATCGCGGCCTGCGGGAGTTGCTTGAGATAAGCCGAGCGGTCCACTTCCGCCACAGCCCCATCCATCATGAGGAGAAAACAGACAAAGAGAAAGACCCTACACCGCTCATCGTCAACAATGAGGGCGCTAACAACCTCCCAGACAGCAAATCCCAAACTCCGGAAAACGACCAGCTGCCCAAAACGAACAGTGGAACCGGTAGTGAGAAACTGGTTGACGAAGCTAAGGACACCAATGAAAAAAAGGAATTAATAGAAGTCGAAGACACTAGCGCGCATGGAGGTCTGAAAAGCACTGAGAACGCAACGGACGAAAAGGAGCGGGATGAGAGTGGCGATGTGAGCGCGCAGGGTGAGGGCGCTGTGGATCTGGAGGTGGAGGACGTCTTGAATGATTTCGCGGACATGACAGCGAGTCTGGATATGGGGGATGATGAGGACGAGTCGGAGGCTTAGCGGGAATGCGCAGTTGATGCTTAATAGTGGGAGTGCATAATTAATGCTTAGCGGTATCAGACGCTCACTGAGGATAATCAGGGATGCATTAAATATGCTTAGTGAAAATCAGGGCCCAATTGCATGGCTCTGTAAAACCATTAGCAAACAAAATCCCTGCTTAGGCCCCCCCAAAAAGTCTCCGGTTTCTGGTATGGAGCTTGCCCAAAAAGTGGTGCGGCGACGCGGCTGTTTTTTTTTTTACCTGATTTTTTTTGCTTCAAATGTCAGCTGATGACTGCAAATGGTGCCCGACTAAACTTAGTGCAAATATATGGAAGTCCAGAGAGGCCACATAAAGCTTATTCTCGACCATAACCCAATCTAAAAACACGTTAAAATTGTGCAGCAGCAGGATTCCAGTCAAACCAGTGAGTTTGGCGGTTTTGAGACATCATCTTTCATTGAAAAAATTTTGTTTTCATTTTGCCGACGCGCATGGCTACGGCGATGCGCGCGCATACCAGAAACCGGAGACTTTTTTGGGGGGCCTTACTGTAGCAGAAAATTCTGTGCTTACGGTAAGGGAATTCCACGTGTTAGCGACGAATTTTGGCTTCTGCGCATGCGTACATCCCAAAACTAAGGATTCTGTGCTCACAGGTTTAGCACAGAAATTTTCTTGACATTTCAACTTGGTATGTGGGTCAGTTTGGGGATTCCCCTGCGAACTATTGAATTTGAACCACATAGGTCAAAGGTCAAGGTCTAGGGTAAAGAAAACAAAAATAGTTCTGCTTCCAACTACATGGCATTTGAAAATAGCATAGATTGGGAAATTTTTTGTCGCAATTTTTGTGTGTGTACGATCATATGGAGGCGTCTTCGTGTAGTCAAGGGTAAAAGGTAAATTAGTACATGTAGTTGATGATTTTCTGGGATTTTTTCTCCATTTTTCCCCCAAAAAACTTGGGGTGGGGGTTGTCAAAATAGGGTAGGTAGGGTAACCGGAAGCAGAACTATTATTTTTTTGGCCTAGGTTGAAACTATAGAAAAGGTTATCTGAAGATTACTTACTTATGAACTGCAAACGTGGTTGGTTGTCTGGGGGTCATATTGACTTGTGAATTTAGCTTTTGTTTGTACGTGTATATTATGAGCTCTGTATTATATGTGCAGAGTCTAACGACCATTTCATGTTGTTGATCACTTTTGTAAACTGTAGATACACATCGTGTTGTGACAATGATTACTCCAGTACAAGTATTTACTATTTAACAATAAATGTTCTTTTCTAGAAAGAAGCAGAGTTGTTGCCTCTATTTTTTCCCACTTTTTTCATTGTTTGGACTTGTGAAATTACAGTGGCCAAGTTAGATGTCTTGGGTTCTACTCCAACCTACTACATTTTGTTTTTCTTAATTAATTTTTTGGTCTCATGTTCACGAGGAAATTCAATTCATGTTGGTCAAGATTGGGTGAGTTGCCTCGTGGATAAGACTCTTGACTCTGGAATTGGAGGTTGTGGGTTCAGTTCCTGCCGTGTACATTCTTTTAGGTCTCTTTTTATTGTCTATATGCCAACCTAAGGGAATAAGGAAATTCAAACTCAAATTTGTTAAGTCAGAAAAAATAGTCTAGAGTTTAATGCTCTTGACTATGATACTAGAGGTTGTTGGTTCAATTCCCAGTCAGTGCAAGAAGAGCCTTTTACAGTTAATATGTTTTTTTAAATTAAACATAAAAAAGAAAAACTCTTTCTCCAAGCTACAAGTAGTTCGTTTAGCTAGCTTATCCTGGGGTTTGATCCTGCTTGGGGGTGGTTTGCACCATCCAGCTCATCTCAACCCTAGCGACTCAACGTGCTGAGCCACTCAGGTCCCCCCCCCCCCCCCCCCACTAGGACGACACACAGATGTTATATATAAAGGTAAGATTCATACTTGGTAAATTTAGCTCACATGGGATGATTGCGCAATACTAACCAATTACCACCTTTACTACATTATATAACATTGTATTATTAACTGAAGATACGATCAAACCATAACGGGGCTCTGGCAGTTTCAGGGCGCTATAAGTGACTAAAGGTGATCGGATGCCTTATATACTACCATAGAGCTATATTAAATTACTAGAGCGCTAACTCCTTATTTTAATTCAAGGATCAATAGATGGATTGAATTTTGAAAGTGTACTCTTCATGCAACGCGCAGGTAGAACATACGCAAACAACTTAAGCGCGTCACGACAGTTCAAAAAATGTCACGTGTATACGCGCACGCGTTGCGCTGTTTGCGTAGAGCAAAATGACATGCTCATTTGCTGATCGTGCATTTCGGTTTTTGGCGTATCGGCTTCGATAACGCACCTGTATAGAATACAAATGCAGATATGCAAATAGCCGTACAAAAGCCGTACAAAATTTAGATTTTTCCATACATGTAGGTTTGTGTACAAACATGGATGCGCCCAGCAGGCATTACTTTGTACATCGAGTTAGCGCTCTAGTAATTTAATATAGCTCTATGGTTACTACAGACATCATAAGACATGAATGATATATAGGCAACACAACGGACATATAGTAAAAGGAATACAGGTGTTTATTGTACTTCAGATTAGAAATTTGCATCGTAGATCACATCTGTCAAGCAAATCATAGAATTTATAGAAATAAATTTTTTCCGAACAATTTATATGCACCATCAGTCAATCTGCACATTACATTTTCCAGACACAAAACTTTCCAAGTTTTTTCCACGTTTATAATTGTATACCAGTACACAGAGATACAGCAATTTCTTTTAGATCTGGATTAAAAAAATGAAACTTAATTATTAATCGGAATATATATATATACAAATATAGATAGTACCTTTAATCATTTGAATAAATTGCTTTTATGAGTAACAAAGCTTTGCAAATTTAATTAATTTAAAAAAATCAATCAAGTAGCGTAGGTTTCGCTGCTCACAGTTGGTTTACAATCTGAAGGGTTTTTGTGATTAGGGCTGTTCATTTCCGAATAATTTAGTATTCGATTACTGGAAACTGTGTTTGACCAAATATTCAGATATTCGAAACTGCCAGCTGCAAATGCTTGCTGCGCTGCTCAAAAGTTGCTCGCAGAGCGCGCCAGTTAAAACTTGCATGCGGCGATCGATATGGACTGTTTTGCAATAAGTATATAAATGTCAAGGGCTTTAAACTGCTAAAAGGATAGAAATAACATACAGTCATCAACAACGTCCATAAAAAAGTAGCACCTGACAATAAAACACCGCAACTTTAAGATAAAGTAGAATTACAGTCATGCAAAATTTGTTTTTGTTTTCGAACATTCAAAGCGGCAAAAAAAAAGAATGATTGAATATTCAGTATATATTCAGGACAGCCCTATTTAGTGAGGCAATGGGCTTTGGAAAAATAGACGAGACATAATGACGTCACACTTTGTTTACATGTGTGCTTTCCTATGGGAGCTTGGAGGATGTCCTCCCCGGCTCCCATAGGAAAGCGCACATGTAAACAAAGCGTGATTTCATTATGTCATACTCTTAGGTCTATTTAAAATAATTTAACATTTTGGAAGAAACCTTGCCAAACTCCTCCCAATTCCTGTAATCGTATCAACTACACTGCACATTTAATTTACAGGCATATACATGTACATGTATGATAAATTTCATAAATCACAAAGCTAACCAACCAAATTATTATCAAAAAAGCTCACATGGATTAAAGATTGTACCGGTACTAAACAACCCATGGAATGATTCCGTCTGGCTTGCTGTCATTTTAATAGAAGAAATCAAGAAATGTAGGTGATTTCCAACGATCAGTCAATTCGGGCATTTCACAATGCAGTGCGCCACCAAGAGTTTGCTATTGAGAGTCTATTTTTCAAGTTTACGGTTGACAAAACATGGCCCATTTGAATGAGTGTCATTAGACAACTTGAGCTAATTTGTTATAGATTGGGGCATAGCGTTCTGCCGCTTTATAAAAAAACACCATATTGATAATAAGAAAAGAAAAGGACAAACATACACTGGAATCATATGCTTACGAAACTACTGACCAGAAAAACAAAAATTTCAAATTCCTCCAACAATGCATTTGGGGAAAAATGAACTCTCCGTGGCAAACTCTTGGTTTACTGCATTGTTTATCGCCCGAATTGACTGATGATCGTTGGAGATAAAGAGTTATATGTATATTAACGAATCGTGTTTCGTTATCAAAAGGTTGTGCCTGGTTTCTCACTGTTTTCTCGAAAAGTGTAATATCCACTGAGCTGAAACTTCAACAGGTCAGGTTTTGGATATTTTCCTTTAGATTTTGAGTGGCATTATTGTTGGAAATGAACAAAAATTCATCCGATATGCCTCTGCAATTTGAAAATCAAATACTGACATTTACCAAAATCCTCTGTCATGCAATATTCATTGCCATTTGCCATCTCATTCATAAACAACAATGGTTACAAATTTGGCTCGAAATTTGAAGGGTTTGTTAGAGAAATGCACAGAATCGGAAATAGTTGCAAAATTATAAACCTAACGGCCAACTTCAAGGTAAACATACACTTAGATATCAAAATAATGCTTTTTGGTTAAATATCGTTTCTTACAATAGCTTTAATACATTTCGATCCTGTAAAATTATTGTTTTTAATCTGAGTATCACGCATAGTGTAATTCATTCATGTACTTACTGTAGAAAACTTACTATCATACAAAGACACCATCGCCGACAGGCTACCACTTGTCACGTCTTTTACTTGAATTTTCAATTAGCATAGATCAATATGATGTACACACTTTACATTAAACCAAATCTTGATTACTATAGCATGTAAAAATCTTTGGAATTACAGCAAAAAAAAAATACATTTAAAATTCTGTCAGATTCGTCTGTAAAAATACATTACAAAATAATTTCCTGTGGAAACATACAATTTGCATATCAATGTATACAGCATTTCAGAAAGAGTACAAAAATCATTGCCAAATATTACAAATTTAGTAATATCCCGTCCCCCCCTCAATCCCAACCCCACTCACCCCATCACCATCCAAACCCAGCAATAACCCCTACCCCAATACCCCAACCCTTACCCTCAACCCCAACCCTAACCCAAACCCCACTCTATCCCATCACCATCCAAACCCAACAATAACCCCTACCCCAATACCCCAACCCTTACCCTCAACCCCAACCCTAACCCAAACCCCACTCTATCCCATCACCATCCAAACCCAGCAATAACCCCTACCCCAAT
This sequence comes from Patiria miniata, assembly GCF_015706575.1. NCBI lineage: Eukaryota > Metazoa > Echinodermata > Asteroidea > Valvatida > Asterinidae > Patiria > Patiria miniata. Next base: position 407,462 of record NW_024037073.1, read on the forward strand.
ACCCCAACCCTTACCCTCAACCCCAACCCTAACCCAAACCCCACTCTATCCCATCACCATCCAAACCCAACAATAACCCCTACCCCAATACCCCAACCCTTACCCTCAACCCCAACCCTAACCCAAACCCCACTCTATCCCATCACCATCCAAACCCAACAATAACCCCTACCCCAACCCTAACCCCAGTCCCAAACCCAATTCAACCCCCTACTCCAACCCCATCCCCAAACCCAACCTACAACCCCCTAACCCACACCCCAACCCCTACTGCAACCCAAACCCCACCAGAAATATGCCACATGCACCACATTCTTCTTCAAAGCTTACATTTTCAATTGAATCTTTGAAAAAATTTGGGTAATTCATCCAAACTTTCATTCAGATTATTCCACACTATCAGGAATGTTTCAAATGGCCTAGTACCAGTCACAAGAAGTACCCATCGAGTAATACTTATTTTGGATGGTTACCTACTTTTTTTACTGTGCAAAATCAACAGGGAATCAGTGACCAACATAAGCATGACATGATATTTCAGTTTATAGCCAGCAACCTGTCTATATTGAGATCATTTTTGTGCTTATTTCAGGTTCTTTTTTGTTTGTTTATTTGTTTCGTTTGTTTACCTCGTGATGTTCAGTTTGCCATGAGTGGTGATCTTTCAGTCACATCGTCCCTTGGAAAGGTCTGTATCTGGCGCCCTCGCCTGTCGGGCTCGGTGTTACAATTCTGCTGACGCTTCTTCCACTCTCGGTAGGGGCATGCTGGGAAGGGGGTGGGGCTATGTTTAGTCAGGTGCCGTTGAAGCAGGGCGCCAGCGATGGCCGAGAGAAGCCATGCAACAAAGAGAATGATGTCTGGAAACCAAAACAAAATCACGGAGATTTAGAATCATTTCAAATATTCCTAATTCTTGACAATTTCTTCTACAGTGCCGCATTCGAGATTTTATCTTCATATTTAATACATGGCTCTGACTTGGCTGTGCATAAATTGACATAAATTAACTCCTTGCTTTTCAATTAAGCAATTCATTCGATGGATATATCCAGGTGAAAATAGTTGTAGATTCAGTTGATACGTCAGCTCGCCATCATAGAGGGCGACATTTCGAACAAGTGTTTTCCTCAACAAGGGCCAAGTTCGCGCAAGGACTATAGTTGACCAATGGTTAACTAACGTTTGCCCGAACTCTGTCTAGTCAACGGTTGTTGACTACGCTTTCGACTATTTGGAACCAGCCTACTGGGGTTGGTTGCTTCACTGGTAACCAATAGCCGCGCGCATTCATAACGCTAGCAGAGAGCCAGGATCCAGAAGTTTTGCGATGACATTTTGACCAGCGTTTGACTAGTGCGCAGGCGTAAGGTACGTCACAAATCAACCACTAGTCAACTAATGGTCCTTGCCCGAACTTGGCCCTAGATTCAATTTCATGGCTTCGTTTACTGTAATTTATGCTAATTTATGTACAGCCTCCACCCCTAGTGATTCTGTGCTTATGCAGACAAGCAACTAAGAAGTAAAAGAAAAACCTGGTAAATTGCAATCCTTACAAGACTTTATACAGCGTTTTTTTTTCTTCAATTTTTAACCCTTATTCCTGTCTGTGTGAAAAATTATTCTAAATGGATATAGTCAGGGTACCAGACTAGCTGGTTACATTCATAACCGATTGCAAACAAAATGACTAACTAATTTTGAAAAGGGTCATTTCTTTTTCCAATGATGATCGGCCAACCATATTTGGAAAAAGACAGCACACCAGGTGCCATGATTTCACAGGATGCTTGAGACTATTATTCACTTACAGTAAAGTAAGGTATTTCATAATAATTTGGAGGGTTTTTTTGGGTGTTTTTTTTGCAAATGCTGTATATTACCTTTAAGTAGCACCATTAAATTAGCCTCTGAAATTATCAAATACTCACCGATGATTTCAAACTTGATAGTGTGATGGGCCTCGGCATATTTGTCCATAATGGCTCGCCGCATGACGTTGTAGAGTAAGTAATGAAAGATACCGGTGGTGAAGTAACTGATGGTGGCTAAGACGAGATATGAGCCCCAGATAGCACTGGCGACGATACTCAACTGAAGAAGGAAAACACACAACAAAATGGAGATTTACTCAGAATGAGATATATACATTTTGAAAAAGTGAAAACTGTTCGTGGTATAACAGCTATTTCTTAGTTTTTTTTTTGCTTTATTATTCTTGAATTTTGTTTAACTACATAAAAGCTGTCGAAACTGACTTCGGGTAAAAAGGAGTGGGCGGGATTCTAAAAGGGAACAAAACGGCGTTTGTCAAGTTTGGGAAATGAAGTCTTCAAATGAATCATGACAAAATATAACTAGAGGTCTATGTCTGTTCCATGAACGTAGGGCTTATCCGCACTTTAATTTCTTGTAAACGTTTACCGCTATTCTTTTTTTTTATCCATTTGCATTTTGTTCCGGAAAAAAAAAAAAAACGAAGAAAGAAAGATTAAGATGTACCATTTCAAACAGGTGACCGGATCGCACCCGATCACCCAATAAGTATTACAACAGTTTGCAAGAGCCATGAAAAAGTAACGTTTTGTTAGTCATCATCTTCAGAGGTACAGCAAGATAACTTTTGCAATCACTTGGCATGGACCACTTAAAAGTGAAAGTTTGTTACTCACAACTTTTGGGAAGTACAGCAGAACGACAGGCACAATCAGCACTCCACAGGAGAAGCTTAGGCCGTAAATGGTGTTACTGTGAAACGTTGATAAATTCTCTGCAAACAGACCCGGGAAAAAATAATGAAACTATTAAGTGAAGGAACGTACGGTACATAGCATTAAAAGCCTGTTCATGCTCGGTGCGAGATGGCAATTTGTGACTATTTGGGAATTGCCCGCGTATGGCGCGAAGTTATTGCACAATTTTTTTTCTGAATGTGCTCAATGCCATAGCAGTTTCGCATGAGCATCAGGCATCGTCAGTATTGTGATCGAATGTCCCTCCTATTTAAAGTAAAAGTCAGGGCTGTCACAAGCCAATACAGCCCACCAGGCCAGCGTTTATCTCCGCTTTCCTTAGCATGACTGACAATATACCCCCTGGATGGGATGCCAGTCCATCGCAGGTTACTCCCCAGCTAATGCCGGTACCTATTTATACTCCTGGGTGGAGAGAGGCAAGTGGAGGTGAAGTGGCTTGCCCAAGGACACAACATACATGTATGACAAGCAGCTGGATTCGAACCCCTGACCCTCTGATCTCGAGTCACAAACCGTAATTACTTGGCCATACTCCCCACTTTCACAACCGTTGAGGGGGTGCTTGTCCACAAAGACCATATACAAGTCAACTCACCGAGCGGCGTGACAAAGAAAACGAGTGCCGAGAACAAGAAGCCGAGGTTGAGTCCAGTCAGGAGCATCGACCAGAGGTACTTGCCGAAGCGCCACCACAGTAAGAAATGAACAGCGCCCCCTAGAAGACCAAAGGCAGCTGCGATGGCACTCAAGGCTACAAAGTAGAACATATGAAATCAAGCATTGTACGGATTGTAAAAGAGAATAACAGAATGTTTGATTAAAAAAAAATAGGTAAACTATAACTAGGATTCTTACCAAAAGGACTCATAGGAACTTGAGATCCGAAGACCATGAAAGAGCCGATGAAGAGAGGCACAAATCCAAAGAAGAACACCTCTGTAATGATACAAAAAAAGGGACAACATTACATCTGAGGACTTTTGTACAGACGTCAGATCTGACTCTATGAATGAATCAATGTTTACTTCATTTTCAAGTGATAGAGACGACAGAAATTTACCGTAATTGAAGATGCGATGTCCAAATAGGCAGATGACTAGCCCTGCAAGGCCTGTGAACGTCGCGATTAAAATCACGCCAAAATCAACTGCAAAGGGGATAGATACATAGAAATGGTCAGGGGAACGAGGAATAGAAGACAATGCTCCATGTCAAACCACAATGAAATATGCACTGTCTGTACCCCAATTGTAAGCTTTAGTTTTTTTCTTTGTATGAACTACTGACAGTGACAGTTACGTATTTTTTAAAGAATGACTGACAGTGACAGTGACGTATTTTGATATGTTTCAATTACATCTTTCATTTTATAATTTCAATTTTTATATTATTGTGATTTTTGGTGGTTTTTTTATTTCTCAATCAATGAAAAGTGAGCATCTTTTGTTTGTTTTTTTTTCTAGAAAAACAGCAATTGACCTATTGCGGTAGAATCTCGTCAACGCAGCTTGTGAATTGTGTCACATTACATGATATACAAATAGACGCGGAACACGCAAAATCTGAGACAAACAAAACTTAGTGCACAAAACGTCCATAGGGTTGTCTAAGGGTGGCTAACTCACAAATGGTGATAGGTCAATTTAAAAACAAAATCTATTTTTCGGAGTGAAACTCGAATTCGGCATAGTCACAGGACTCGAATCACAAAAACAAAACACTCAAAGAGTTTTTTTGGTCTGCTTCTTACTGTCATCTTGGCATTCCAGACTGTTGTGTTTCAGCTCACATGAGTAGACTACAGCAGGTACATACGCCGCTCTGGTTCCGTACACAGGATCCGTCACGATCACGTTGTAGATAAACCCTCGACTGCGATAGTTGACCTGGTAAAACTCGGTTATGTCCGTTTTTTCGAAGGACTGAACCTGTGACAACCACCAAAGAAAGACAACAATTATAATTCTGTGTCTTCACGATTAGATTAAGTTCAAGAGCAAATACAGTGAAATCTCGATAAGTCTAATCTAAGGGGAATGGATACATATTTCGAGACACCGGAAGTTCGAGATTACGCAAAGTTCCCAATTTTTCCCAAAAGTTCCCCAAACTACCTGGAAAGCTTGTGGTCGAGTAGTAAGATGTCTGCACTAGTAAGCAGGAGGTCCTGGGTTCGGGTCCCACCCGAGCAGTTTGTGAATTTTTCCTCGCAATCTCTCAGGACAACACTGAGTATGACAACAATCTTCTCTACTTTTATTGTAGTGACTTTCTTGATAGGCTGCTATTTTAACTAAGTTTGAGTTGTTAAATGTACAAAACTTGTGTGCAACAATTTTCACCAAAAATCTGGCTTACCATTTCTCCATTCTTGATGATGTTATCAACAGTCGACATCTTCATCATTTCATTAAAAAACGACTCATTGTTGAACTGCAGCGCCCCAAGATGCAGTACGTACAGCTCGTACGTCAGCCGAAATCTCAGGGATGTGTCACCCACGTCGCAGGTTGGCAGGGCGTCGCCAAGTTTGACGCCCACATTGGCCGCAGCAAACTCTAAGAGAGTGATGTTCAGGGCACTGGTGTTGTGTAGGTGGAGGTTGGGCTCGTTCTCTAGATCAAATTCTTGGTTGCAAGCGCCAGGAATAGGAGCTGAAAGGTGATGAAATAATTTAAGAATTTGATTGGTGAACCCTTACCCTTTTCTAGTCGGAAGTCAATATTCAGGGCAATATGTGATCAAGCTAAATGAGTCGTTTGTCGACCCCAGTCAAAATTTTTTTTATTACAGATTTGAAAAGAGCACAATCTCAGCATTACTGCTGTGAAAACCGCATGCTGATACCATCTTTAGTTCAAAGATTATGGAAGTCAGAACACCAAGAGATGTGATGAAGTGATGTGATGAAGTGGCCCTATTTTGGCCAGTTATCTCCAAATGAAAATTTCTGACAAATGACTCATGTAGCTTGATCGCATCACTTATGTCAAACACTTTAAAAACGCTGCAGGTCAGGTTCAGACGAAGGGATATGAAGTGTTAAAGTAACTGTATCAACAGGGTCAATGCAGGAAAACAGGACCGCGACGAGCAGTGAAGCGTGACTGAATCCGCCTGCTTGCCCTGAGCTCAACCACTCCGATTTAGACTCGACTCACCTAACTCGCCTACAAGAAAACTCAGACTCAGACCTGTTTGAAGACTCATCAGTACTCACCCGAGCTGTCATTCGTGTTGTGGTAATAAGGCAAAGCAAACAACTGAATGGGAACGGTGAAATTCCACGACGACGTCAAGAACCACTCCACCACTGTCTGGCCTGGCTTCAGAATGGAGACCAGCCCAACATCCGAGCCATTGATAGAGTAATCCAGGGAAGGGTTCTGAGTCAGGGAGATCTGGACAGGCAAGTTGGGCGTTTGGATTGTGAAGAGTATAAATGATGTCAGCTTTGGGTCGATGTTGTCTGATTGGATTTGTAGATTTGCGTACGGTGGAAGACTGCACTGTGTTGGAGTTGATAAGTTGAGATGGAGTCGGCCATCGCTGCCAAGATCACACACTGAAGACAGGGAACAAGGGAAATTGGTCAGATTGAAATCATCTAACACCACGCAGTCTTGGTAGTGTTTCAAGTACATTTCAAAATTGTTTCTAATACACTTTGACAATGAAATACATTATAAACACTTAAAATCACATGCAGATGTTGTAGTATTGCTTTAGTTAAGGTTCAAAATGTTCAAATTACATAAACAATCCATGGTCACATCAAGATGTTATATGAATTTGCGTAAATTTCAGACAACGTGGTTGCGTCACGATGAAGTCTGGTTCCCAGTGAACCTCAGCACCTAGACCAGCCAGCCTGTCCCATAAATATGCAAGGATTTGTTTGAAAAGATTGAAGCTTTTTTAAACAAATGTACCATTGTTTTCCAAATTTTCTGTTTTCTGTCGAATATAGGCGGGCCTAGGCTAGTCCGAGTAACTTGGACCCAACTTATCACCTTTTTTAACATTTGGACATGGTCTGGCGATAGTAAGGTCCAAGCTAATACCGAGACCTAGACAACACAGTCCCAAAAACCAACATTTTCCAACAAAAAACATCAGATTTCGCCTTCAAAACGGCCTCCAAATTACTAGATATGTCACCTGAGGTACAAGTAGACATAGATGATTAAGATGGTTGTACTTAAGTTTACTTACGATCCGGAAAAAAGTGAAATTTTTCGTTCAATTCTGAAGACCCCCTCTGCCTAGGTTGTCGTTGTTGTGCTCACGTTCAAAACTGCATGATAATGGCGTCTGACCTCGACCTCATGCAAATGTCGGGACGGCGCGCTTGCGCATAATGCACTGCATGCACGGCAGATTCCCCTGCGCCGCGCCGACGACTGTTTCCTGATGTAGAGCGCCAGCCATGCGCCTGGCTAGCCAGCGCGACTCCTAGGCGTACCGCGAACTTACACAGCACTCTACATCAGGAAACAGTTGTCGGCGCGGCGCAGGGGAAGCTGCCGTGTCGTCACGACATTTGCATGAGGTCGAAGTCAGACACCATTATCATGCAGTTTTGAACGTGAGCACAACAACGACAACCTAGGCAGAGGGGGTCTTCAGAATTGAACGGAAAATTTCACTTTTTTCCGGATCGTAAGTAAACTTAAGTACAACCATCTTAATCATCTATGTCTACTTGTACCTCAGGTGACATATCTAGTAATTTGGAGGCCGTTTTGAAGGTGAAATCTGATGTTTTTTGTTGGAAAATGTTGGTTTTTGGGACTGTGTTGTCTAGGTCTCGGTATTAGCTTGGACCTTACTATCGCCAGACCATGTCCAAATGTTAAAAAAGGCGATAAGTTGGGTCCAAGTTACTCGGACTAGCCTAGGCCCGCCTATATTCGACAGAAAACAGAAAATTTGGAAAACAATGGTACATTTGTTTAAAAAAGCTTCAACAAGAAATCTGCCAAAAAGTCCATAGTCAAATTTTCTGTCAAACTCGTTTTATAACAAAAAATCTGTCAAAGTTAGCAGAAAATCGGCTAAAACGGTCACCATGGCTATGTAGGTTAAACAACTTCCTCTAATTCTAAAAACATTGAAATGTGCACTGTCAATCAGTGTCAATTGACTACTCCTAGAACTATGAGGCTCCGCGTGAGCGGAGCCTCATAGATCTAGAAGCCCGCAAAATTGTCTGCAGCACAAAACACTAATAAAGTACAAAAACGTCCATCAAAATGCAGCCATTTCACACAGAACCACTGCACAGTTTGCCCCTATACTCCGTACTTTACCTCTTGACATACTCATGTATCTTGTGCGGAACTAACATAGGTGGATTCTGTCGGTTTTTAGGCCAAAATGATGAAAAATATGCCCTTTCCGCACTGAGCCAACCTGACACTTGAAACGTGCACGCATATGATCGAGCGATGATTTTCGGTTCGCTCGGAGCGCGCCGCGGGGGGTACGGTACAAGCGAAAATGATGTGCATGCGTACAAGTGCATGTACCGTACCCCCCGCGGCACGCTCCGAGCGAACCGAAAATCATCGCTCGATCATATGCGTGCATGTTTCAAGTGTCAGGTTGGCTCAGTACGGAAAGGGCATATTTTTCATCATTTTGGCCTAAAAACCGACAGAATCCACCTATGTTAGTTCCGCACAAGATACGCGAGTATGTCAAGAGATAAAGTACGGAGTATAGGGGCAAACTGTGCAGCGGTTCTGTGTGAAATGGCTGCATTTTGATGGACGTTTTTGTACTTTATTAGTGTTTTGTGCTGCAGGCAATTTTGCGGGCTTCTTGATCTAAGAGGCTCCGCTCACGCGGAGCCTCATAGTTCTAGGAGTATCAATTGACATAGCCCGACTGCGTCTGGCCGTACAGTACTATCGCAAGCTCTGTAGTACGGCCAGACGCCCGATGCTTCCACAGAGACTGAATTTTTTGGGCCGCCGATGTAGCGATTTTGCTACATCTTTCGATCGCGATTATCTTTTCATCCAGGACACAAATTTCCAAAGTTAAGGTTCGTAGTCGTAGAGCAACTCATACCTTTTCGAAAAAACGTTCTTTGGTCTCAATATTTTCATCCATCTGGCCACAAGATGAATTTCAGTCATCAGATTCCACAAATATTGTCCCCCATGCGATCCCCCATGCGATTTCAAAATGGCGGCCGCGCTGTAATGTATGCATTATGCGAGCGCGCTTGGGCAAGATAATGAATATGCATCATAGTTTATGACGTTTGTCGGACACTCAGCGCGGCTGGCCATACAAACACGAGGTCATGAACTAAATAATGCATATTCATTATCTTGCCCAAGCGCGCTCCAATAATGCATACATTACAGCGCAGCCGCCATTTTGAAATCGCATGGGGGATCGCATGGGGGACGATATTTGTGGAATCTGATGACTGAAATTCGTCTTGTGGCCAGATGGATGAAAATATTGAGACCAAAGAACGTTTTTTCGAAAAGGTATGAGTTGCTCTACGACTACGAACCTTAACTTTGGAAATTTGTGTCCTGGATGAAAAGATAATCGCGATCGAAGGATGTAGCAAAATCGCTACATCGGCGGCCCAAAAAATTCAGTCTCTGTGGAAGCATCGGGCGTCTGGCCGTACTACAGAGCTTGCGATAGTACTGTACGGCCAGACGCAGTCGGGCTACAATTGACATTGTAAAAAAAAATTAAAAACTGCATTAACATTACAAGTTAATAATTTGTAAACTCTCAATTTCGAACACAACCAGGACCCTACCTTTGTCAAGAGATGCCACCCAAAGTACTTGAAGACATAACATAAAAGAAAAAGTTGACAAATAAGGCTTCATTTTAGGAGAACCATGGGAGCTACAACTCACACACTCGTGATTTATTTTGTTGTTTCGTTTCAGCGTTATGTTCTGTATGGCGCCCTCAATCAGTATAATTTTTGTTCACGATGCGGGCTATTATAGGGGGCGCTGTTATTATTATAGGGGGCCCCGACCAAGTTTTGACCATAGAGCTCTATGGTCAGTTTTGACCTAATTTTTCTTCATTTTTGGCTGAAATTGAGAGGTTGTTTTTTAACGGAAGATGGATAGTGCCAGTCGAAAAGGGATAAATATATTTTTTGCAAATGCGCGAATTTTTAAAAAAAAAATTCGTAGATTTATCCATCATGCGGCCGCCATTTAAATATCTGGCGGCCGCTGTGGACGGTAATTCCCCCCGTTTTAAAAAAGTGTCCGGGGGGACAGAATTACCTAGGTAAAAGTGTCCTCCCCGGCCCGTTAATTCTGTCCCCCTTCAGGTAATTCTGTCCCCTCCAGGTTTTTTTTGTTTAGTTTTGCAACGCAGAAGGCCAGTAATTCCCTATATTGTTTTAGTGAATTCATACAAGCTATACATTTTTTACTTTCTAGTCTGCTCTTCATAGAGATGAATAAATTAACTTTTTGGTCTCTTTGTGAAATGTGAACAACTGTTTCGATCGACTCGGACTTGGAGTACGGTGAAATTACAGCAAGGTCGTGCACTACAGTAGCCCTATTCTACGCCGGTGGACGCCTCATTGATATAACGCCTACTTGGATTGGTCTGCGTTCCCATCGTAGCGCGTAACGAAATTTCTCATTGGATGAATTTCCTTCGTGTAGCGGGATACACATTATACACATGCGATAAACGCTGCCACAAATCTTGCAGCATGTACTTGCGGCGATGCGCGCGCTCACGAACACGACTCGTATCACCGCATGCATGCACGGGGACACATTTACCAGGGGGACACTTTCAACATTGGGCAGGGGGACATATGTCCCCGGCCCCCTGCCCAACGTTGAAAGTGTCCCCCTGGTAAATGTGTCCCCGTGCATGTCCCCCTGCCCAACGTTGAAAGTGTCCCCCTGGTAAATGTGTCCCCGTGCATGCATGCGGTGATTTACCTAGGTAAATGTGTCCCCCCGGACAGATTTACCGGGTCACGGGCCGGTAAATTTGTCCGGGGGGACACATTTACCAGGGGGGGGGGGGGGGACAGAATTACCTGCCAGCCACTTATTTATTTTGCGGCCGCCGCTTAGCTGGTGGACGTCACTTTTCTTTATTATTTTTTACCACATCTCATCGTGATCGCATTAGTTTTAGATTCACTTTGACTTTGAGCACATTATTTTCAAATTAGAGATGATGGAAGGGGATCCCCAAGAAGCAGAGCTTGTCGAGTAGGAATAACGAGAACGTAATATATGGCTGCCGATACATAGATATTTAGCAGCCCAGCTAATTCTGGATATTATCTCATGGTGGGAGTTCACGAAGGAACACATTTGGTCAAGGAGCGCTAAAAATAAACAGAAGTTTTAATTGAGCAAATCAGGTTTTAAATTAGTACGGTCACAGAACTTAGATTTCCGCGCCTATTTTTGGAGAACATGCCGACTATACTAGTGTGATACAGATAGAAAGCTGAAATCACAAATTGCCAAAAAAAAAAAAAATACCTATTAAAGAACAATATATAAAATGATTAATTGCTGAGTAATTAATATCCAAATAAATCTGTCTGTTCATGAAAACTCGAAATCGACTTGGCGGTTGTTGCCTTATTGCGCGCAAGACAGTGGAATTGTCTCTTCGTGGAAACTCAGAATATACATGCGCGCACTGTTCTGCCCTATAGGCCCTGCTTGGTTTCTACCTGAAAACAGTATATATTTGCTTGTCATTTTTTGTTTGTAATTTCATGCTGATTTTAAACTGATTTTAACATTTTTCTTGTTAATTCTAATAATTAGTTTGTGTTTAATAATTAGTTTGTGTTTTTTCGATGGATAAATCTTTGCTTATTATTATTATTATTATTATTATATAATGGAAACTTTTTTGAAGACATGCAGAGTGGGCCTAATAATCCGTATGCTTTGAAGTGTTTTTCTATATAAGGTTAGTATACAAATAATGAATGTTTGTGAGTGCAATGGTAAGAATAATTTCACGAGGTGACAGATGAAATGTTCCATTCCACGAGGCGAAGGCTTGAGAAGTTCATGTAAGATAAATGTTTATGTTCGCATCGGGCTCCGCCAGTTCCTCGCATTTCTGGGAACCGGGAACGACAAGTCCTGTGCGATTGACCGTAGACACTGGTAGAGAACTATAGAGATCAGCCACCGTAGATACCACCCCGAGCTACTTGAAGACATAAAATGAAAGAAAAAGTAGACAAATAAGACTTCATTGAAGAACCCACGCGCGCACTTTCAGCAAAACAGACAAGACACGTGGTGGTGATCTATTTCAAAGATCATGTTGTAAAATAGCGCCCTCAATCTCAGTATGTTTTACAAATAAAGCGCGCAATAGGGGGCGCTGTTCTAAAGCGCGAATTTCTAAAACTGGAATGAGTTGTGTGAATGTGATGAAGATTAATTTTGTCCTATCAATTCATTTTTGGCTGAAATTGAGAGGTTGTTTTTCAATTCCAAATACTTGTATGCACTGTTAACATAGATGGGAATATGTCTGATAGTCGAAGATCATCCAGGTATGCTTATTTAATTACTTGGACAATTAATGTTGGACATTGTCATTGGTTATTTGGTAGCCCCATAAATGTGGCCTATTTACTGGACTGCCTCCGTAAACATAGGCCACACATCCACATGTACAAAAATCGTGTCGACGGAGCCAAATTTTGATTTTCACATTTAGGCTTACTTTGTAGGTTTTTTTTTGCTTTAGAAGCATTCTCACCCTCTATATAGGCTAATCAGAAAGTGCTGCCTCTTTCAGATGTCTAATTTTTGTGAAATTTCATGTTGAAATTTTGATACGCAAACGTCACAAACGTGTGCAAATGTATCTGGAAATTTCACGAAAAATGGACATCTGAAAAAGGCAGCACTTTCTGATTAGCCTATATAGAGGGTGAGAATGCTTCTAAAGCAAAAAAAACCTACAAAGTAAGCCTAAATGTGAAAATCAAAATTTGGCAAAGTCGACACGTTTTTGTACATGTGGATGTGTGGCCTATGTTTACGGAGGCAGTCCAGTAAATAGGCCACATTTATGGGGCTAGTTATTTGGTAGGCCTACTGGTAGATTGAACTTGAAGTAAATTTCGGGCGATCGTTAAGTGTAGGGCCCCTGTTTTGTTTTGATCAAATTAGGGAAAAAGTTCCATACTCGGACGTCACTTTTTTCAATTAATTTTCTAGCGCCAAAAGTTACATCTTTTATGGTTATTCCTCCACTTTCCCTCCTCTACTCTCACCTTCTCCTTTCCTTAATTTCTATTTATTAATCAGTCAGTTACTTCATCGGGATTCGAACCTCTGACGCTTGCTTGATACACGAGACTCTTAACCGCTAGGCCGCGCACGATCGCTGTTGCAATAATCAATCTTTGGACGTATTTGAAGTATCCATTGAAATAAACTAAATATTCATGAGAAAATAAATATTCATAATGACGTATTGCACTATCATTGGCAGGCTCATGCGACGTCATGGTTGTTGATGTCACGTGTATAACGTACCGCTGTCTTTCAGCCACTACAATAAGTTTTGACCGGCTGCTTCAAGTTAGTTCTGCACGACGTATGCATCCAAAATGTGCTCTAAAAACACATTTTGAGTAAATTTTTTTCACCTTTACACAGCTTCCTGGATTTCTCTTGGTTCAAATGACAAGGTGAGGTGACAAATAATATGTTTGGCAGCAGATAAATTGACATCCGAGTATGGAACTTTTCCCCAAATTAGAGTCAAAATGTTTTTTATTGCTCAAAAATCACCTTTACAATCAAAAACAGACTTTTCTTAATTCTAATGACACCCGTTTTGCAATTTTGAACAGATTCTTGGGGTAGGAATCACGATTTTCCTGCGCAGTTTGTGCCTTGCGATTCAGCATGCCTCACGGTACATCGCGTGGTGATCGCCATCTTTATTAATTTTCTGGTCGCGTGCTGTCGCTGCGCTGTCATCGTCATTTTACCCCCAAATTTTCCCCCCAAAAAATCAAAACCCTGCCCTCTATCTATGACATTGACATACATGACATATAGTACCTGTTTATTGAGAATGTCACCAACTAGTTTGGTCTGTTGGTAGGTCCAGTAATTTTAAAGTGGATTTTGTTCCCATATAGGAACCGGGCCCTACACTACACGATCGCCAAATTTCGTACACGCAAAGAATTGGGCTAGATTGAGGGCCGACACCCCCCCCCCCCCCAGTAAAATCCTGCATACTTGTGTAAGCCAGCGTTCGTAATAAATATTAAACTTGGCAATTATCTTATTCTTCCCTTGCAGGGCCAAGAAAACAGTGACTTATTCAGGATTTAATGAAGGGGACGATAGTGATGGTAAGAAACATTTCAAATCATATGCAAATTTTTTTTCAGTATTATGTATTACGTCCCACCTACATGTATTGCATCGCTTGAACTATAGTTGGGATGATGCAACTAGTTACAGTTAGGATCGTCCCAGCTAAAGTTAGGAATTCCCCAACAATGGTTGGGACCATAGCCATGGCCATAGTTGTGGCATAACATTAACAACACTGCAGATACATGTGTGACTGTCTGTTTATCAAATAGACATGAAACGACACAAAAATAAAAAGACACAAAGTTTTATTTACATTGCATTTATGACATTGTATTTTTGTTTTATATCTAGATGACTTTGCTCGAGCAACTCCGCCCCCCTCCAAGAGGACAAAGTTGGAGAAGAAAGACAAAGTGTCCAAGATCAAAACGGGGTCTGCCAAGACGGAAAGTAAAGAGAAGAAGTCTGAAGCATTGACAGATCACGTGAATGTTACAAGCAGGGGTCCTAGAAAAGAAAGGTAGGCCCTACACGTATCTTGCCTTGGGTTAAAACTTACGTAGCTCTCAAAAACTTAAAACTAGATTATACTTGAAATCCTCCGCACTGCTCCAGGATGTCACTGGCTCTGCCTCAACATGTCGACAGTGATTGCTGGAGGATTTTGCAGGATTGAGGCAGTGGTCACCCCTCCAAGGACCACATTCAAGAAATAACGGAGGATTTTGAGGATTGAGGCTGTATGCAATTTTTACATGGAGACAGTTGGAGGATTTTGCAGGATTGAAGTTGCATCCTAGCCAAAATGCCTAGGGAGTTAGGGTTAATTACAAAAACCACTTCACCAGCCAACTCAAATACCTTCCAAAATGCTTCCAACTGCTTTCCAACAGATTGAAATAGTCACCGAGCATTATTTTCTTCTCAGCACAGTTTTTATGAAAGATTACCAATTCACTTACTTCATTGTTTACTCAGAGTTTCTCCAGATGATAAAGTGTTCGACCGGGAGATGCAGCTAGCTCTGGAAATATCCATGCAGGCTTCCCAAGAAGCACAGACAAACGAATCAACAACAAACAAACAGACAGTCGGCAGGACGAAGGACATAGAAGCGCAGATACATACAGGTATTGAACCCTAACAAACTTAGAATTTTATTTCCTATTTGATTTTTCCAAGCTACAAGTGCTATAATTTTTCATTGTTTATTATTTATCATATTTAACAGTCCACTAGGGCTGTTCATTTTCGTATAATAGTATTCAATTACTCGAAATGAGTGGCGCCAGAGTGTTTTGCAGTAAACCGTAAAAGGGCTTAAATGTGTTAAAATGATGTGAACAATGCATCACTGTTGACAAAAAGTGGCACCTGACAATAAAACACGGCAACTTTACGATAAAATAACATTACAGTAGTGTGTATGTTAGTAGTTTTTTGTTTCGTTTTAGAATATTCAAACCGGCAAAAAAGCTATTCGAATATTCCGTTGATGATTGACCTTTTGAGTATTTGATATATTCAGGACAGCCCTACAATCCACAGCTATTGTTGAACTTAGTCATTCTGTAAAGTTAGGATCCAAAATGTGACATTTTCCTGTCCTGTTACCTTGGTACTTTGTCATTTGCCATTCAAGTATCATTAAGAATGACTTCAATTGATTTTTGTATTTGTTGGGTAGGTAGTTTGCTATTCATAATCACTCTTGGAGGATGACTGCATTGAGGAGTGCATCAGAATTATAAAATCACAGACGTTAGATGTAACAGGGACAGGAAAAAAGTGGACCTAAATTTATAGAATGACTTGGCTAGAATAAAGAAAACTGTTGTCAAAATTTTGATCTCACTTTTTACATATAATTAAAATTAAAAAAAAAAGGATCGAAAAACCAAGTTATTTTCTTGAAAATGTATTACCAATGCTGCAAACTGTCTTTTACATAACATGTTTTAAACACACTTATAAAATGTGCTTATTGTCTTTTCTTTTGGTGCAATTAAATTTCTTGCCCAAACAGGATCAACAACAAAAACACCCCTTCCTGGCAGTTCTTCTGACAACGCCCAATCAGAAGACAAAGAGAATGTGGCTGTCAAGCCGACCAGGCCATCCACCTCCTTCCCAGAGCCCAGTGATGAGATCATACTGGTAGAGAGCTTGGATGAGGATGAGGTTGCAACAGGTAGGAGAAAGAGAAAAGCGGCCAAGGATGCGGTTGCTAAGCAACGGGAGATGGCAAGTGGAGAGAGCGACAGAGTTGATGATGATGAAGATGAATTCAAAGCAGGTCATAAAACACACCATGATTTAAATAAATTGTCAAATTTTTAAACATACTTTTTCATTGAAATGTTGTGTTTCCCCCACCGATATGATTTTAAGCAATGTGTATTCAGTGATGACTTGGAGCTTGTCGAATAATAATTTACAAAATTTCTCGGGTTTATAAATATTCATGTACAAAAACCAGTATTCATATTTGGTAGAAATAAAACTGAATATTCGTGTTTGCCTCCATGGCACTGAACATTATAGCCACTTTATAAATATTCATATTTCACCGTGTCCATGCAACAAGGTCGTATCCGACTTTATTGCAGAATGGAGTTACGACCTTGTTGCAATGATGCGATAATTTGGTATCAATAGCACTGAATATTCATGAAGTATTGAATATTCATGTTGCAGACACTGGCGATGACAGCAGTTCAGATGACTATGATGCTGGCGACGGTGACAGTGATTATGAAGAATTCACCTCATCCAAGAAGACGACGAAAACAGCAAAGAGTAAAGGGAAGAGCCCAAGATCTACGGAGAGAGGCAAGAAGACTGGCGGCGGAGGAGGAACCAAGAAGACATCGGGAGACAAGAAACCTAAACCAGCGACTAAAGTCACCAAAACTACAAGTAGGCGATTCCATTATTATCAAGCAATGTTATTGTACAACTGTTTATCAATGATGAAGTAGAGGTTTTAAACTACTTTGTGTTCATAAAATAGTTTTGAAAGATAAACTTCAAACTATTTCAAATTTGTTTTTTCAAGCTCAGTCCGTATTTGGTGTCATCTAAATTTAACAAGATAATTAATGGTCGAGCCATTAAAAAATTGTAGAAATTGGAATTCCTTTCCAAAAGTGTGAGGTTTCCTTTACAAAAGAGCGAGGTTTCTTTTGCAAAAGAGTGAGGTTTCCTTTTCAACAAGAGAGGTTCCTTTGCAAAAGAGTACAATTTTCTTTATAAGAGTGAGGATTTCTTTGCAAAATAGTGAGGTTTCCTTTGCAAAAGAGTAAAATTTTCTTGATAAGGCCAACTCAAGCTTGAATTGTACAGACAAGGTGGGTACTATTTTGCTGTTTTGTGTCCTCATTATACATTGGTGTCCTCCATAATTTGCCTTGGTGCCCTCAATCATTTGCCTTGGTGCAATTTCCCATTCCTTGGTGCTCCTTGGTACAAAAATTTGAGGAGGTGCGGCAATAGAGGGTGCTGTTGTAGCTTCCGTGTTAATTTGAAAAAAAAAAAGGTTGACGCTCATGATTAAAATTTACGCGCGTGCTGACCAGAGACCGAGTATTTTTTTTTTTTGGCCTAAGGGTGAGGTTTTTTTTTTGCAAAATAGTGAGGTTTCCTTTGCAAAAGAGTAAAGTTTTGTTTAAAGTCCAACAACATGAAATGTAGTCTTGTATTTCAGTTGAATATTAAATTTTGGGTAATTTGTTTATCGTTACCAACTTCAGACTCCACACCCAAGGCATCAACCCCCGTCACACCCCTGGCCAGACGCCCACCCGCAACCGGGCCCGTCAGAGGCTTCACACCCCCAGCCATGACTGGAGTGAAGAATTCACAGCAAACAAACCAGAGGGCGCTACCGTCACCGGCCGCCGTCAGAAAACCATGGTCCTCGCCTTCCAGTGAGTACTAACAGAGAACTAAAATCATTATTAAGTTTCAACTTTTGTTACCAGTAAATTTTAAAATGTACTCAGTTGTGAATTCTGGTCGAGTTCTTTTGTTGTAAAAATTTCATTTTACCAATTTGTGATAGTCAAATCTCGACTTGGAAGCATGGTCCGGTATTCTACTTTGTTTACATCAAACCAGCTCCAAATTTTGCAGTATTTATTTATACCAGTTTTTGTTTGAGATTTCTCAAAGAGAAGAAGTAATTTTGTGAATGAATCTTAATTGAAAAACAATATATATATATTCTTATACACCGGGGGGTCATTTTTCTTTTTGCAAGAAGTTGAGAACAGTCAACGAATGTTCCTTTAGGAACGCTTTCCCTTTGGAATTAATTTCCTTACAAAATGAATTAACATTTTGTTATTTGGTTTTGCCCTTCGCCGACGTATTTTAAATGTGATTGTGAGAAAAGAAATCTCAATTACTAGGGTGGGACTTGAACCCACGACCTCCTGCTTACTAGAGCAGTTGTCTTACCACTCGACCACCGAGCTTGCTGGGGTCAGTTGGCCGGTTTGAGTCTGATATACCAGCTGGTACAGCAACCGAACTATTAATATAAGAATTATTAGTTTCTCTTCTGTTGGGCTATATTAAAGGAAAAAGTTTCCATTATTTTGATCATTCCAACTCATTTAATTATTTTAATTTATGCACAGTTTCCAGTGAGGCCAACCCTTTGGGCGGAGTCAAGTTAGTCTCTCCCGGTCAGCCGCTTCGACTCGGTCTCTCCAGAAATGTACGCATCAAACCACTGCATCCCAACGCTAAGGTGCACTGACGGCTTGAACAGAGACTAAGTGCCTGTGTGCATATATTGAAATAACTGTTGGAGATTGGTTTAATAGCAAACGGGTATCACTCAAAGAGGATACGGCTTTTGGTTACATGATACAGGTTTACGGCTTCTGACTAGCGCCCCTTGGACAAAGACATTGACAAATTGGGGAACCGCCAACATAGGGCTGGATAGCTCATTTGGTAGAGCACCGGAACGGCAATCCAGAGGTCACAGGTTCAAACCCTGCTCCAGTCAATTTCTTTGTTCAACTTTGAAAATGATAATAACAAACCTAGTCAGTTTCCTGTAGTGCTGAAATTGGTTTAATACACCTTGTTTTGCTCATAGACAATTTGTCTAGAGCTACTGAGCGTGGTAACTCTTCAAATTTGAAAAATCCCGAGATGACCGCAGAAAAATTCCCAAGATTTCCCAAGATATCAGCATTATGTTTCAAAACAGCACAGACCCTATTTGTATGTAAATGGGGATCACAAGGTGCGTCAGTTATCATTTTGCACATGCGCAATCCATACTTTAGGGTGTTCTCAATACGCAAAAAAACCTAGAGCTCAGGGAAACGTTCTCAAGCCCTGGCCTCAATTCCCAAGA
Source organism: Patiria miniata (assembly GCF_015706575.1). Taxonomy (NCBI): domain Eukaryota; kingdom Metazoa; phylum Echinodermata; class Asteroidea; order Valvatida; family Asterinidae; genus Patiria; species Patiria miniata. The sequence goes on from NW_024037073.1 coordinate 426,961, forward strand.
TCTTGGGCAAAATCCCAAGGAGTGACCACGCACATGCCGCTGTGTAGATCCGGGCCAGTTACAACTGACAACAGACGTAGATGTATACCGGAGCTTGAGGTTTGAATCCCTTTTGCAGTTTTTCCAAAACAAAAACAAAAAATTGTAAATAATTTGTACATGAAGTATTAACTTTGATAAATATACAGGAAAAGCAAACGGCAAGGAATACATTTTTTTTTCCTTGTAGCTTCATCAAGTTTTACTGTTTTCTGACCTTCAATATATTTATCGTGTATATACATAGATTTGCTTTTTAAAGGTAGTGTGTAAGATCGATTAAAAGCTTTGGGAGAAATTGTTAATTTACATGATTTATTGATAAATAATTTTCAATAGATTGATCATTAAGCCACGCCCACTACATATTCAGCCCCACCCACTGCACACTAAGCCCCACCCACTGCACACCTGGGCAACAACATGTGAGCCTCTCCAATGCCACACTGCATGTGATTGGTCAGCACACCATGGGGCGGGGCTTAATGGATTATCTATCCATCAACCTTTAAACTTCAAAATCCTCCACTGTGCAGGAACCCAGTGGCACACTCTTTGTACCTACCAAGTTTCAAGGAGCATCAAGCTCCATGTAAAGTAATATTGGCTGGGGTCTACCTTCCTCAATCCTACAAAATCCTCCACTGTGCAGAAACCCAGTGGCACACTCTTTGTACCTACCAAGTTTCAAGGAGCATCAAGCCCAATGTACAGTAATAGTAGCTGGGCTCTACCTTCCTCAATCCTACAAAATCCTCCACTGTGTAGGAACCCACTGGCAAGCTCTTTGTACCTACCAATTTTCAAGGAGCATCAAGCTCCATGTAAAGTGATAGTGGCTATTAGTTTTACCTTTCTTAATTCTTCAAAATCCTCAAAATAATTCCTGGTGGATTTAAAGGATCTGTAAGGGTTAAGGCCGGTTAATACTTCAAAACCAAAATGAACGTGAATTTGTGACGTCATGGCAAGTTTTCACGGTGCAAATTTGAAAAGTTGAACTCGGCAAATTTCACAGCTGATGTTTCGCGACTTCAAATTCAATTCACATACCTGTGAAGTCAGAACCAGTCTTCTGGGTAAATATGTAATCATTGTCATGAGGTTAAATTTTTTTCATCAGGTTTCTAAATTGGAACCATACATGTAGGTTAATCTGAGGTTTGTGTTTAATAAAGGAGGAACACTCAACTCACATATCACCTTTTCATGCTCGAGTATTTCCACAAATTATTTTGGATTCTCAGCGTTTTCAGGACTGCTTGGTAAAGGTTACAGGCATATAGGATCATTTGCTTTTCATGCATTTTGCTCGTTTCCAATAATAACACCACTGAAAATCCCAAGGAGAAAATTCAAAACCTAACCTGTTGAAGTTTCAGCTCAGTGGATATTACACTTTCTGAGAAAACAGTGAAGAGCCATACACAGCATTTTGATCACAAAACACGATTTCATGAATAAAACTCTTCATTTCCAAAAATCAGTCAATTGACTGATCGTTGGAAATCACATCTGTTTCGTGCTTTCTTTTATATGACAACATTCCAAACAGAATAATTTCAGTGTGTTTGTACCTTTAATCCAAGTAAGCTTTTTGATAATAATTTGGTGGGTTACTTTGGGAGAAATACAAATGATCCTGTATGCCTTTAAGAAACACAATTTGTAAGTGACGACCTCCAGACTACGTCGGAAAAGTCCCCCCCCCCCCTCCCACTGGTTGATGACTGTGTTTATCATGTCAAATCAACTACGCAACTCAAATTTTTCCAATAATGTTAAAATTACAAATGGTTTGTGTTTTAACTCCACCCTCAAACTCTCAAACCCCAACGGCATATTGTGTTGGAATCTGTTAGGGTGGGTACAGTACCCCTGAATTGACAGTCTTTTACATTGGGTTGGCACACCTCCAAAAGTCAGAAATATGTCTGTGCAGTTTCCCATATGGTGTTGGAATTTGCCAGGATGGGTATGGTTCCCAGTTTTGTAAATCATGCTTGGGAGTTAGGGTTAATCACAAGATGTTTCCTCCAATAGAAACCTAAAGTCACTCAAATTAAGGGACCACCATGAAAAAATTGGACTGCATTAAAATCATCAGTCAGTTGCTATCCTTACCTAAAAATCAATGTTTAAAATTATGTCACGGAAACCCTGCTCCCAAATTTGTCTGCATATGAGCAGACAAAATAAAATAATACACTACAATATTTTTTTACAAGTCTCCTTGAGCTTTAAATTAAAGCATTGTCATAGCTCTAGTTGTCCATACATTTTTTCTAAAATAATTTATGCACTGTACATCTACAATATGGAAGCACCAATCAAAAATTTCTACGGGAAAATAATCAGAAAAGGAATTGTGGTAAACTGTCTTGCCTATGGACGAAACCTTTGGATTTGGGCGGGACTTGAAGTCGTACAAGTCTAAGATAAGACCATGAATCCTAAACGTTTGGCGGGATATCGTACCATCGATCATATGCAAGAGATTGTACAGTATTCTACTGCAGCAGATGCAAAAAAATGAAATTGTTAAATAGTTAAAAAATATGACTACATGTCAGCTTTGTGCTAAACCACAAATAATCGTGGCGTAGAGCAGTTTTAAACGTCTGGTGTAAAACCAGGTTGAGGCCTGGTTGCTGACAACCGCTTAAGTTTTGGGCCATCATCGGCAACCACCCGGTTTTAAACTAGAGGTTTAAAAGGCTCTACCACAATATTATTCCCATTCACATATCCTTATTGTACCGGTTTTCGAGAGTGTAAGGATTTATTTCAAGCAAGACAAAAACACCAACATAGCCTTTGGTTTCCCAATTTTTTGGGCTGGCGGTGGAGCACGTACCGCACACACAACAAATCAACTGGTTGTTTGGTACAGAACTATGCATGTGCGTAGCTACAAGGTCAAACCTCGAAAACTTGATGTTTCGAAAACAGGTACACAGACGATATATATTTGTTGGCGCAAACTTTAAAAAGTTGATGTTTTGTCCAACAGTTTTAACCCATGTTCAGGCCACCTCTTTGGTGGGCGTGGTTTGCTCAATGTCTCATTCCCCTTATATGGAGATCGTATGAGTGCTTCTCAAGCACCCGCTTGTAGGCACGCGGTGCGTACTGTGCGCACGCGGTGCGTACTGTGCGCACGCGGTGCGTACTGTGCGCACGCGGTGCGTACTGTGCGCACGCGGTGCGTACTGTGCGCACGCGGTGCGTACTGTGCGCACGCGGTGCGTACTGTGCGCACGCGGTGCGTACTGTGCGCACGCGGTGCGTACTGTGCGCACGCGGTGCGTACTGTGCGCACGCGGTGCGTACTGTGCGCACGCGGTGCGTACTGTGCGCACGCGAAGCGTACTGTGCGCATGCGACGCAGAGTGCAGCCTCTCACGACCAGCTTTACACATCATGGCTTTAAACGGCAGTTTAAGACCACCAAGTGAGCTCTCGACCACTAGGAATAGGTACATGGTATTTATGAATATGAGATTAAAGATTAAAAAAATATACAATTATACAATCAGTTGTTTTGGTCATGTTGGTCCGTACCCCCACCAGGATGCACCCTGCTTCTTCAACACTCCCTCCTTCTGTTAAAAGAAAACAAAGACAAATTTGAGAATAGGATAAAAGGAGTTGGACCAACGAGTTCTGGGTTAATGGTTAAGGGGCCATTACCGGAGCTAAGCTGAACAAATTTGAAAGTCCAAAAATTCGCACACACACGCATACTGGAATTTGTATCCTTGTGGAGACATTTCTTTGTTCTCGTGTAGTAAAGTTTTCGAGTTTGAAAGTGTAGTTTCCAAATGCTCTTATTTTAACCAGAATTAATTTCCTTGGCTGAAATTCTGACTTAATATCCCTTTTCTAAAACTCTTCCATTTGCGATGGATCAACATACCTTGGAAATTCCTAGTTTTTGAGTAAAGTCCATATATCTATTTCGTGATAGCCTTGTGGAGACGTATTCACCTATAGAAATTGCCCTGTGGAGACCTATACAATCTTTTGTTCCCTATTGTGTGCATGTCTCCAGAGGGCACGATGTATCAGATCTACATCCCATACGTAACCAAAGTTTAACCCTCTAAGATATTCATGGATTTCAGTGTTTATTATTATCTTGTTGGGCATCTGCAAGGAGAATAAACACAAGACTGTTTATGTTATTAGTCTTTGCGATGATTATGTAACAAGCGAGATCGGTATTCCAACTGCCCATGTGCACATCAAGATTTGCCAATTTGTCTTTCGGGATAAATATTTCATCGTACGTGTGCAAAAAGCATAGCGGGGTACCAGCAAAACTGAAGAGATCCTCATTTTCTGAAGTATAACATTTTGCAAAAAAACTTTGGACAGCGAAGTGTTTTTAGGTGTCTTGTGTGTCCAAACTTTTGTGTGAACGAAAGTTCCATCTCTTTTTGAATGCACGAAAATTTGAACAGAATATAGATTGGTAACCATGTCCCCCATGGCCTTGTGTGCATTTAGCTGCCGCAGTTATCCCGAAAAATATCATCGAATCTTGCTATGCACCAGACTATTTTGGAATACCGAACTCGCTTATTAAAGAAAACATGGGACAAAAAGGGGACTATTATTAGACTTACCCCAAGGGTATTTTTTTTAATTTTAGCAAAAGAATTACTCCCTACAATACCATGAAAATGTTGCTGATTTGAACAGTGTCTTAGAACTATCCTTTCAAGAATTATTTAATTGACAATTTGAATTTTTTTTTAATAAATCCTTTTTTTTTCTTTTCTGTTTTTGACATACCTCTCTTCTGGTGAACTGCAGTATGGTTGCTATGGCACTGAACATCTGACGTCTTTTAGAATGGCTCTCAGTCTGGAAGTAACACAGCACAACGTTCTTCAAGTACTCCAAATTGGTTCCCTCCCGCGACCTTTGGAGAGAAACAACTGCATTAATTGGCTGAAAAATTGTTCTTGTAAAAAAACATGCACAAAGAAGAAGCTGATGACAGCACAGGAAAAATTAACTGCTTTTCAGTCTGACCTTTGACCGCGAAATTTTATAGCTCTGCCAACCATATAATTCCGCGCTTACGATCACCATTCTCTGCTTACCATGCCAACAGGGCTAGCAAAATAATACTGCGCTAATCCTGTAAGCACAGAATCCTTAATTACGATTTATGTACACATGCGCATAAGCTGAGATATGCTAGCCGTAAGCAAGGAATTTGCGCAAACAGCTGGGTCATAATATTTGGCCCTGAACTCTGGGTTTGACACCTGACACCCTTAATTTGACCTCTTGATTGGACCCCTGACCTCTTGATCTGACCCCCGACTTCTTGATTTGACCATGACCTCTTGATGTGACCCCTGACCTCTTGATGTGACCCCTGACCTGTTTCTCTTCCACCTCTCGGCCTCCTCCCTCAACTGATCCAACTCCTCTTCGTGCATCTGCGCGGCCATGGCGTGCTTCTCCTGCAGCTGGCGAAGGGCGCCCTCTAGCTGCTGCTTCTGTTTCTTGACGGCGGTGAGCTCCACCTCGCGACGCGCTCGCTCATCGGCAAAGTGGAGCAAGGAAGGGTTACTGCTCTGGACCTAATGAGGACAGAAAAAACGGGTTACCAACCAAAAACATCATGTGGTGTGTACTGGTTCGGACTGGTTCTCCGCTATTCATGCCTAATTAACACATAAATCGGTTTCAAGCAACTTTCTTAGAAGTTCAATGAAAGTGTATTTGGGAAAATATAAGTTACCATGGATACTTGGAGTTGTGATACTGTTTCGTCAGCCTCAGATTTAGGTCGTTCATCGCCATCTAAGAAAACATCACCAGAAGACTGTCTGGTAAGACTGTAATCACTAGGAAAAACACCAAAGAATAGTATAATTAGTTATGACCTCTAGTCTAATTAGAGATGACCTTTGACCTGTGTGAGTTAAATTGGATGGATATTTGATAAAATGACTTCTGAAAGGCATTCAGGATCATTTGCATTTCATGCATTTTATTTGTGTCCAATTATAACACCATTCAAAATCCAAAGAACGTTCAAAGCCTATTTTGTTGAAGTTTCAGCTCAGTTATTACACTTTTCAAGAAAACAGTGAAAAACCATGCACAACCTTTTGATCACGAAACACCATTTAATCCATAGCACTCAGTATTTAAGGCCAAAAAAAAGTCTCCGGTTTCTGGTATGTGCGCACATCACCGTAGCCATGCGCGTCGGCAAATTTAAAAAGTTTTTTTTTCAATGTAAGATGATGTCTCAAAACCGCCAAACTCACTGGTTTGACTGGAATCCTGCTGCTGCACAATTTTAACGTGTTTTTAGATTGGGTTATGATCGAGGATAAGCTTTATGTGGCCTCTCTGGGCTCCAATACATTTTCCACTAAATTTAGTCGGGCACCATTTACAGTCATCAGCCGACATTTGAAGGAAAAAAGTTTTTAAAAAATATTTTAAAAAAAAGCTGCGTCGCCACACCACTTTTGGGGCAAGCTCCATACCAGAAACCAGAGACTTTTTTTTTTGGCCTAATTGACTGATTGTTGGAAATCACCTACATTTCTTGATTTCATCTAATTGACAGCAAGCCAGACGGAATAATTTCACAGGGTGTTTAGTACCAGTACGATCTTTAATCCAAGTAAGGTTTTTGATAATAATCCAGGTTACTTTGGGGATAAATGCAAATGATCCTATATGCTTTTAAAGGCAACAAATTACAGAGATGATGGGAGTTACCATTCTTACCCTTGCATGTTAGCAGGTCCGCCGTATCGATGATTGAGTTGCTGTCTCAGGATGTCAATCTCTTGAGCTTTTTCAGCGAGCAGCGCCATGGTGCGGTCTCGCTGTCTGTGGATCTGCTGTTCCATGTCCGATGCACGTTGCTGCAAAGTCCAACCAGAACAATTCATACTGGTTATCTTATAATGATAATGCATACAGGGTTCCCAGCACTTTATGAAAGCAGAGTTTTCCCTGATATTTCCCTGAGGAATGTCAAAACTTTCCAGTAATATTTTCACTTTAACTCTTTCAGTGCCAAAGTCGTACATGTACGAGCTATATTTGTTAGTTCGAAATTGCCAACCTCGTACATGTACGACGTAATGTTCGTACTTAAAATCGCCAAACCTCGTACACGTACGAGGTAGAGTAAGCATGTTATCACAAGGGGGCGCTTTCGCTCTTTCTAATAATATCATTTACATTCAGGTACGACCTGTATTTATTTGTTTCATTTGAGTTCTTGCGAGAGGGCGCAGCACTGACACTCGTATTTTCTGCAAAAAGTGCGGAATTCCCCTGTGTGCAGGACAGTGTTTCAGGGTGTAGCACTATGTACGTGACTTCTATTGACTTTCCAATATACCAAGGATATACCAGAGAGCAACAACAACAAATTTAGTGAGTAAAACTTATTTCCTTTTTTTTTTTACAGAATTGTGAACAATTAAACAAAAACGCTCGAAGTAGGGCACTTTAGGGTTAAACTTTTCAAATTTCGCGGGCACTGAAAGAGTTAACGAGGTTGTTACTGTCTCTAGAGGTGTGAGTACACTGCATTTTACCTAACAAGCCACCATAGCCAGTCAGTCAATGGACGCAACTTGAAAATATGGCACAAGACGCACATACGCCTGGCATTGGTGCGTCTGTTATTGGTTCCCTATAACAGCAACCATCTCTGTCTTCACAGGTATAAATTTATTTTTTTTGCTTCTAAGTTGATTTTACAATGAAAAAAATGTGGCTGTGGCACAATTTAACTTGCATAAATGGTTATACTGATATTTATATATCAATTATGGCCTTGTGGCATTTTACCTTGTATTCAGATTCGGCCTGGCTTAAGGCTGCGCGATGTTGCTCCTTCAGTTTGAAGATTTTATCCTCGTAGTTGGTGACCTGAGTTGAGATGACATATGATAAAACCATGCTCAAAAGCTTTATTGAAAAATTACTTTGTTTTTATAAAGATGTGTTTCCCACGTTTTTTTCAAGTTTAATCCCGAAAAATAGATTCCTTTTCTAAATTGCCCTTTTTCTAGCAAAACATAAGTTGTGTACTTTTGACTGAGAAATCCAGAAATGAGACGTGCACCAGTGATCAACTTATGCCAGTCCATATGTGTTTTATAACGCACCTCTGTCCAAAATATAAAATAAGAATATAAAGTTTTCAGGGCCTTATAATTTCACTGTTTTAATTCATCAATTAACTCATAAGTCCCTCGGAGTTAAACCAACTGGTTCTTCTCAGAACCACACAACTCACTAAGAGATATCATTCACACGTGTCTTAATGCAAACCTCCAATTCATTGATCATGTCCACAATGTCCACCACGCAAACCTTTAAGTCTCATTTAACTAACAAGCAATTTAACAATAAGCAATTAAACACAATACATGGACTTTGAAACAGAGGGCGCTTGTAACCAGTCAAACATTTTGAGTATAGTACCCGATCAGGCACTATACTCCAGAAATTATGCGCGGGCGGTGTCTTGACGCGTGTCTAGTTCACTAGCCTATATTAGTGAACCTCACGTGACCGTGTTTCAGCCAACCAGGATAAAGAACCAGCAAGAGGTGTGTTATAATAAACATTATATCACATACAACATATAAACATGCACATTCGAAGCGTTGGACCCTTATATTTGTATAATTTGTATATTTCATGTCACACGTGTTGGTAAGCAGTTCGCAACAACTTTCAATGTCTTGTTTTTTAATCGACTAGTGAATAAATATATAGAATTGTGTCTTACCGTTTGTTTGTGGCTAGCTTCCTCGTCATCTAGTTGTTGTCTTAAGACAGAGATGCGATCTCTCATCTCGGTGAGTTGAGTCTGTAAGGCCTCAATCTCCTTGTTACTTGAAGTGTCCTGGAAAAGAAGAGAAAAATATATCTGCTGTTTTAGTTTGTTAGTATTGAGACGGAGACGAAAACAAATGTGAAGAACTTCAATTTCCGAGTTTGAAAGTTAATCACACGATGCCATTCACAAATCAACCACAAGTCAATTACAAGACATCATGGGGAGTCAGGTTGGCGTAGCAGTTCTAGCCTCTGTGGCATTGTTCAATGGGACTAGCTCTCATTGTTTCAGAATTGGCCGTTTATGCCCTGGTGTTGATGGCTCAATGCAGCAAGGTCCCACAGACTTTTACACCTGATGCACTGTGCTACGTCTTGTAGGGTTAGCATTACTGTCAAAATGTAAGACCAAGTTTGTGTCTTTACAGGGTCAGTTGCATGTCTGTCAGTCACTCTGTTTTTCTGTATGTAGATTTGTTTGTGCCTCATTTTCTTCCTATGTTTGTGCCACAGTTGTATCCTACAGCAGTTGGTGACCGCAGAATCTGAGGCAGTTTGGCCCATAGAGCTATATTAAATTACTAGAGCGCTAACTCGATTTACAAAGTAATGCCTGATGGGCGCATCCATGTTTGTACACAAACCTATGGAAAACTCGAAATTGTGTACGGCTTTTGTACGGCTATTTGCATATCTGCATTTGTATTCCATACTGGTGCGTTATCGAAGCCGATACGCCAAAAACCGAAACGCAAGATCAGCAAATAAGCATGTCATTTTGCTCTACGCAAACAGCGCAACGTGTGCGCGTCCCTCCGCTGCAGATGCTTTTCGCCGTGCCATTTTTTGAACGGTCATGACGCGCTTAAGTTGTTTGTGTATCTTCTACTTGCGTGTTGCATTTAGAGTACACTTTTAAAGTTCAATACATCTATTTTGAATGTGTTCTACAAACACGCACATAAATTCAAAATGTCTGCGCCCAGAGTGGCTTCAAAGCGTTTCCGCGCACAAGAATGAGGAGTTAGCGGTCTAGTAATTTAATATAGCTCTATGGTTTGGCCTCAAGTTTTTTACCCGATGGATCTTGCTACACTGGGCAGACTTGTCATTTTGACAAGTGCTACATGTTGTCTTCAGTGGCAGTGGGGTTAGGGTTAAGATAAACAGGCCGACACACAGACCAACAAGCAACTGACCTTGACTGATTTGTTCTTGAGCACGCCCTGAGCCCTCAGCTTGTATCTCTCAAACTCACAGACAGACAAGCAGACACACAGACCAACAAGCAACTGACCTTGACTGATTTGTTCTTGAGCACACCCTGGGCCCTCAGCTTGTATCTCTCAAACTCACAGACAGACAAGCAGACACACAGACCAACAAGCAACTGACCTTGACTGATTTGTTCTTGAGCACGCCCTGAGCCCTCAGCTTGTATCTCTCAAACTCACAGACAGACAAGCAGACACACAGACCAACAAGCAACTGACCTTGACTGATTTGTTCTTGAGCACACCCTGGGCCCTCAGCTAGTATCTCTCAAACTCACAGACAGACAAGCAGACATGCAGACCAACTAGCAACTGACCTTGACTGATTTATTCTTGAGCACGCCCTGGACCCTCAGCTTGTATCTCTCAAACTCACAGACAGATAAGCAGACACACAGACCAACAAGCAACTGACCTTGACTGATTTGTTCTTGAGCACGCCCTGGGCCCTCAGCTTGTATCTCTCAAACTCACAGACAAGCAGACACACAGACCAACTAGCAACTGACCTTGACTGATTTGTTCTTGAGCACGCCCTGAGCCCTCAGCTTGTATCTCTCAAACTCATCTTTGAGTTGTTTCAGTTCTTGTTGGCAGCTCCGATGGTCAGGATGGATTTCAAGACTTGTGTGGTCTTCAATATTACAAATGTCTTCAAGATGGAAACAAAGACGAGATGAAGAAGTCAAAGATGAGGTGTTAGGCTTAGGTGACTATTCAAGAATCCAGTAGAAATGGTTCTCAAGTCAGAATTGGATTATGACAAAAATTCAGAAATCAATTCATTCTGGGAGGTATTGGATCCTACAGATGTAATAAACAGCGTATGATAAAACACAAGAGATAATGTTTCATCTATGAAAACTGCGATGTTGGAACAAATTGTAAGCAGTAAAAAAATGTACATTTAGGAAAATGATTACGCCTCGTATTAAACTTGTATATGTAATGCACATCTCAAGCTCATTTGTGGACTTTGAATGAACTTTTCTCACTTTTTGCTTCTGAAGTTTTAAAGCCAAACAAAATTCCAGTTAATCTGGGTGAGATTTCAACTTACCGTCGATATCGACTGGTTTCTCTGATTTCTGATTGGCCAGTTTCAGCAGTCCTTTCAGCGTTGTGATCTTCTCAGTCAGTTCCGACACAGTCGCGTCAGGATTCACAATCTCCTCTGATTGGTTGGTTTGGGATTTGTTGATGGCCTGAGCGAGGGCGGTGTTTTCCAGATCCAGTTGCGTGATACGTTCTTTTAGTCTCCTAAGAGCAAAACAACAAATAAGAGGGACAAAATGAAATGGTAATTTCGCTCTAAAATCACATTTGTTTTTAATCAGATTTTTGTGGGAAAACAAGATTTCTTTTGACATTTTTTTCATTATACAGCAAAAAAAATCTATTGAACTTTCTCGTAGTAACATTTACTTCATTCCAACTTGTGAAGTGGCCGGGAATATTGAAACAAACATAAAAACTTTGATCAAATGATGATTTGGCTATTTCTTGTAACTTTTACGGGTAAACTTACTGTTTAACACATAAGTATATTAACTTCCAAACTAGTTCATTTTCTCCAACTACAACTAGTTAACTTATAGGTTGATCTTGTCGCTTAACCCCGTTATAGTTACCAACCACCTCGGATAACTAGGCTAGTTTATTCTCTATTGTTGCTAATTTCTCTTTTAACCCTGCATAAGAAGTTCATTTTCTTTAACATTAACTAGTTAACTTACAGTATAGCCTGTTCATCTTGTTGCTTAACCCTGTCATAGTTTCCAACCACTTCAGATAAATCGGCTAGTTTACTCTCCAGCATTGCTACTCTCTCTTAAACCCTGCATAACTAGTTCATTTTCTATAACTGTAACTAGTTGACTTACTGTATAGCTTGTTGATCTTGCTGTTTAACCCTGTCATAGTTCCCAACCACCTCAGATAACTCGGCTAGTTTACTCTCCAGTGTCGCGACTCTCTCTTCCTCTGCCTCACGTAATTGTCTCAAGACTTCTTTGGATTCCTTGGCTTTCTGTTGCTCTGCTTCCACCTGTATCCTGTGCTGTGCCTGGATGCAAGAGGAGATTGCAATACAACGATAAGATCTTGTAAGATATTATCTTACGGGGAGTCATGTTGGCGTAGTGTTACTTTCCTCGCCTTCCAATGCTGCAACCCGGGTTCGCATCCCGCCTGGGCCAACATGTGGACTGGGTTTTCAGTCCCTACCTGATTCCGAGGGTTTTCCTCAGAAGATTCTTCTGGGGTTCTCCCCCACCTCTAAAACTTCTTCTCATTGTCTTCTCTCTACAGGTTTCTTCAGGCTTTCGAGCTACAGTACCTGGGGCACTTTTGAGGAATCTTTGGTTTTAATACCAGAAATAAAAATTAATAACAATAATAATAATATTGACTGAGGTACCAGTTATGGTATAAGGGTTCTCAGCACGTTATGAAAACAAAAATTCCCTGAGTTTTCCCTGACATTTCCCCGAGAAATTTCCAAAATTCCATGAGAAAACGTTTTCACTTTAACCAGTTCTTATTTGAATGTGTTAACACGATCTGGCTGTTTTTATACACAGGCACGGCTGACGGGTTAAAGCGTCAAGCGTGCCTCGACTCGCCCCCAGGTGATGTCTAAACACGCTAATTAAATCCCCAATTTGTTTTGAACACACACAAAGTCCGAGAAGACTATGGAGGCGTACCTTGTGTTGACATTGAACAAGGCCGCTGTGCATGGCCTATTGTTCGACAATTTATGTTCCAGTGCACACCTCAGATTATTAAAACATATGAGGTTTCGGCAAGAAACATTGTACAAATACTGTTGAAATGACTCTCGCGAATCAGTGCTTGTGACGTTTGGCTGTATATCAGAAGTTTTGCCTTTTTGAAAATCAAAATTTTCTACAAAAATAAACCCGTCCTGAAGTGGTTAAGGAGGATGCTGGGAAGTTAACAAAAACCTTCCTTCTTCTGGGTCACTTTCAAATTCCAGGAGTTTCCCCCGATTTATGGTATTTTGCTTAAACACACAGACAAATTGTGCAGGGATTTGAAATGTTATCCATACTCCACAGAAGTTACCTCAAAGGAATTTGAAGTGTGTGTGCCAACTCTATGGGAAAAAGTGGTTTTGCAAAACTTGAAGGGTTGTGAAGTGCAGAAGACTAGAAGGTTTATAAGAAGTTGTTTTTTTAATTCCCACCTTCATTTCAGCCATTTCTTTCTGTAGTTGCACTAATAGCGGTGACGGTCGCGACGCCTTCTGCTCTGCTGCCCTCAGCTGACTCCGGACGGCTTCCAGATCGCGGTTCAGGTTCCTTACGTGTTCCTCATAGGCTGCAGATCTGGGAATGACAAGCAGATCATGTTTGAATTGTTCACAGTATCAACAATACTAACAATGAGTCCCATGTGTATCTGCACTATCGGCACAAAAATGTGAAAAATCATTGAGAGATCATCAGCACCATTTTCACTGTGGGTTCATAATTTTTTGAAAATACCATGGGTTTGTACATACAGGGCGAGTCAAATAAAACGGAACACAAACCCCAACAAATTTATTTCATATTTAAACAAATATGTAGCACAAAACATAATATTGACTGGAAAGCCAATTTCATAAGCTACTTTCAGAGAAATAAATTACTGACATTGCTCAATTCATTCAAAGAATATCACCATTTAAACACAATGACCCTAAACCTGTCTCGTCCAAAAAAAAAAAGCAAGTTTGTTGTGTATTCTGACTGTTTGGAACAACAAAGAAAATGACACAGAATACTTGTTTCAACAACTGTCAACAACTGTAGTACACAATATCTTTATTAACAACCCTGGTTAGGCAAACGATATGATTTATAAAATCCACTTTTTTTTTTAAAGACGGGCCTTCAAAAGGACTTTGTCTAATATGTTTAACTTTCAAACTGAGGTTTTATCGCTGGTGATGTTTGAAGACAATAGTGACGACGATTCTTAAAATCGCATTTTTTGGACGAAAGACGTTTTATGGTCATTGTGTTTCAACAGTGATCTTATTTGAACGGATTGAGCAATTTCAGTATTTTTTCATCTAAAAGTAGCTGAATAGGGGTAGGGGTAGGGGTGGGAGGGAGGGAGGGGGGGGGGGTTGCGGAGGTTGAAATTGTGTGAATGTTTTTGTTCAAGCTTGTATTGTATTCTAGGTACTTACTTATCAGGCTGTGATTTTGCAATAGCAAGACCGTCCTCCAAATCCCCAAGCTGTTAACAACATAAAACAACTTGTAATCAATGATTCAATTCATTAATATGAACCCTACCCCGAGGGCATTTTGTTGGGAACCATACTCATTCCTTCGCTGTCAACTTCCATTGTAATGCAGGAAAACAAACGGCACATTCTCTGTATTTCCACATTCAAATAAACTGATGGAGATTTTGAGACATCCGGGTGATGTAAATTCAAAAAAATATTGAAACAAGACAACTGGACTCGAGCTAATAACGGATAGAGAACAGTTTCATGACATGTCTTGGTCACTTCCTCACCTCAAAATGGGCAGCGGGAAAGGACAAGTGCCTGAAGAGGCAATGCGATCATCCTTCCATTGTTTTGTGGATCAACGGAGGCAATGCGATGGTCCCTTCTATTGTTTTGTGGATCAATGCAGCTAGTATACAGGAGTTTTGATTATTCATTATTAAAACTCCTGGTGGGTTTTGAAGGGATCTGGGAGAATAATATACAAATATTGACTGCTTCGAGTGGTGTAGTAAAACTAGCCTCCTGAGGTGATCCATGTAGAATTCTATTTGTCCCAAGGCAAAGCCGAGGGAAAATAGAATGCTCCATCGATCAACGAGGGAGGCTACTTTTACTACACCACGAGACAAAGCAGTCAATATTTGTTTTATAACACCTCTCCCACAGATTCTGCTTGATTTGAAGCAATAACTGATTAATTGAATCTAAATACAATAAAAGTGTATTTCAATTTGAATACGAAAGTAGCTGAAAATTTACTTGCACTTTTCCAAACTACCCTTTCACGAAACGTTTGAAGCCAGCTCTGTCGCGCTAGCGCTTGGGAACAATACGCGCAACGCGCACACCCGTAAATACATTTGCACACAGTACCGGTTCTTACGCAGAGCGCTCTGCAAGTTTTTACGAGTATAGTACTTTGGTTGCAATGGGTATAGTACTTTTGGCCGCGCACAGCAAGATAGCAAAAATAGTGAATGCCACGTGACTCACTCTCGGCCAATCAACATACAGAATCTGTGGATGAGGTGTTATAAAGGTAAGGAGAATCTTTAACCCTAACCGCCCTGAATCCTCCAAAATCCTTTTTGCAAATTGGAGGAATTTGCAGGATTGAGGTTACATGGCAAAAGTGCGTTGCTGATTTCGGAGTACGCACTGTGTCAAGGTCTTGGGCCGGACCTTGTGTTGTTTATGCTCAGCCGTGCATAAATTTAGCCCTTGATTATACTTGACATCCTCCGCACTGCTCCAGGATGTCACTGCCTCTGCCTCAGCCTATTGACAGTCATACCCGGAGGATTTTGCAGGATGCAGGCTGTGGTCACCCCTCCATGGACCATATTCAAGAAATAACGGAGGAATTTGCAGGATTGAGGCTATATGCTATTTTTCCATGAGGCCAATTGGAGGATTTTGCAGGATTGAGGCTACATCCTAGCAAAAAGGCCTATGGAGTTAGGGTTGAATTTGTATTGCTTTGATTGTCACTGTTATTCTAGAATGATTTCAGTGTCACCTTGTTCTCTAGTCGTTCTTTGTCGTTTCGTTCCTGCGCCAGTAGCGTCTGTAGCTCCCTAATCATGACAGCGTGATCTATCTGCTCTTGCTCACGTTCTTGCTGTTGCAGTCTCGATTTGTTCCGCGCCTGTAGAAACAAAAATTGACAGCTCTGACAACATCTGAAGACAGTTTGTCTCCATGGCAAAACAAAATTGAAATTCACCAAACCATCTTCTCCTGTTATGTTGGTGGCTAAATCCAAGAATTTGTGCATGCTATGTCCCATACCTAACAAATGTTTAGCCTTCTTAAAGACATTCATGAGTTTCTGAGTTTTATTTTTATTCTACTGTTAAGCATCTGCAAGGAGAATACCCACAGGATTTTTTTATGCTAACAATCCTTGTGATGATTATGTTATTAAAAAAAACAAACATGGTGTTACGTATGGGACAAAAAGTGGACCTTTTCTTGGACTTCTCCTGCAACCAAGTCCATTACCATTTTTTGATAATCAAGGGAATTATATTTTTCAAAAACCTGCTGATTCTTTTCAACAAATTGTTTAGGTATTTCAGAAGGAAAGCGAGTTTAATTTTGACAATATACTGCTGAAATTGTGAGTTTCAAATTTATATTTGTCTAAATGTTGGAGGACACAAGACAGACAGACAATCATTGAGATGGAAGGACAAACAGAAATAATTAACAAACAATACGACCAAGTGACTGGCATTTTTGCTCTTGCTTTAGTCACAATGAAAACTGGTAAACAGCCAGATAGGCAAACAGTCTAACCACCTTACAAACAGTTAAACAAAAACAGAAAAACAGCACAACAGTGGGACAAACAGACAAATCATATTACTTCAGTCAGTTGCTCCTGTAGTGCGGTCTTGGCCTCCTCAAACTGCTCTTTGCCTTCCTGATGCTGCCTCAGCGATTCCTCAAACTCTTGCTACAAGACATAAAGGTTATTCAGAAATATATTTTAAACAGGGAAAAAACTGACAAATCTCAATTTATTTTCAAGAACTGATGGCGATAAGGGAAAGATATTTTACTACTGATGAACTCAAGACACTGATGGTGGAAGGGCACATGTGGCGTGTCCGTGATCTTGCCCGACGCAAATGCAAGTTGTAGTCGATCGACGATGATGATGATGATTTTACTATACAGTGGAGGCAGATCAATTACATTGAATTTTGTTAATTTTGCAGAAAATCACAGATCACCATAGCAACTGGGTAAAAACTTAACAAAATAATAAAAGTAAAGCCTTACTATTACTCAGAAATGAAATCTGGCCTTTTATTTGGTCCTACCCTGATTTTCTTCTTGTCGGCTTGGAAGCTAGCCTCCATCTTGGATTTCTGCGCGGTCACGGTTGCTAGGGCAGTAGTGAGCGTGCTCAGTTGCTCCTTGAGCTGGTGGAAGTTCACATTTTCCTCTTTCTCAGTGGATTCCGTGTCTGAAGCCTCTTTACTCTGAAACATAAACAATGATAATCAGCTATTGAAATATATGATTAAATAAACCTAATTCAGAATTCTGAGCAAAGAATATTTGAAAATAAAAGAAAGTTTTCCCTGTCCCTGTTACATCTGACATCTATGATTGTATAATTCTGATGCACTCCTTAATGCAGTCATCCTCCAAGAGTGATTATGAATAGCAAAGTATCTACCAACAAATGAAAAATAATTTGAAGTCATTCTTAATGATAATTGAATGGTAAATTACAAAGTACCAAGGTAACAGGGACGGGGAAAATGTCACACTTTGGACCCTGAATTTACAGAATAACCGGTATGCAGGGTTTGATTTTAGCGGTAGCCCGCTAGCCAAATGCTAGTCAAAACAGCGACAGGCTAGTCAAACTTTTCCTTAAGTAGCCCGGCTGGCAAGTCCAAAATTATTGGGCTACAGTAAAGATGAAAAGACAGGAAGAAATAAATCAGTAAAATTCAGAAAGGATACCTGTATCAATTTGTGTTTAATTTTATTAACTGTTTAGGGTTGAATTATTAGATCTGTTTATTAAAAACACTGACAAGATTGCCCCATGTTTTACATGTACACACAATGTTGTTTATGAGACACTCTATAAAAGAAAAACATGTGGCTAGTGAAAATGCCCGCTGGCTAGTTGAGAGTCTGTTTCAGTAGCCCGGCTGGCTAGTGAAAAAAACGTTACGGTCGAACCCTGCCCATATGTAAACCTTAGGCACATGTGCAATACTCTTCACAGAATAGGCCAGATGGTACCATGTACGCTTCCTGAAGAGATACTTCCTGGCCATAACAGACTTTAACTTCTCAACTTCTTAAAAAGAAATCTTACCTCATCTCTTGTGCTTTGAGAGTCGACTGATTCATTATCGTCGTCTTTTCTCGCCTCCCCCTCTCTGTCACTCCTCTGCCCCTGGGGCTTAGCGCTCTGGGGTGTGCTGACCGGTTTCTGTGGGGATGTGGCACTCAGGGCTTGCACGCTGGCTTCCAAAGCCTCCTTTTCTTTGCTTAGGTTTTTGTAAGCTTGGACGACATCTGTAATGAACAATGAGGTACCTCATTGGAACATCGTTTCAAAAACGTGCAATATCCTAGTTAATGTCACGCTGCTGCTGAGTGCATGTATTTGCTAAGTAAGCACAGTAGAAACTATTTGCTTATTAAAAACGACTTTGTAACCCTCCTAGTGGGAAGTCAACAGTGTTGTAGTTCTTGTACTCGATACTCGTACTCCTTGAGTACTTTTTTAGTAGTACTCGTACTTGTACTCATATGTCAAAGTACTCGTACTCGAAATAAGGGTACTCGTACTCGGGCAGCAAAGTACTCGTACTCGAATAGCAGTACTCGGGGGGAAAAATGGTACAGCTTGACTTACCAAGGCCTTATTTTATCAGTTTGAATGGTTGATTGGCTTGTGGAGAAATCAAAGTTTCATGATTTTTCTCTGTGCATGTCCGGACAAACACAGCTAGCCGTGAGTGGGTCTGTATATCGGTCTGACTGGGCCTGGGCCAATTATGCACAATGAGCCATTTGCCGTATGGCCGTATTCGGAAATAGAAGTACTCGTCGTTATTACAAGTACTCGTACTTGGAGACCTGTTCTTGTACTCGGAGGTACAAGTACTCGTACTCGTATTCGGCAACCTAATTACTCAGCAGTACTTGGTACTCGGAAAAAAGTACATGTACTCGACTACAACACTGGAAGTCGATATGCAGACAATACGTAAAACCCTTTACAACCATGCAGGTCAGTTTCAAGTGAGGGGATACATTGTATTAAGTGATAAAGTATTAAAGTGTGTCACACAGAGAGTCACTGCACAAAAAACAGCATTGTGGAGAGCAGTGAAGCGTGACTGAACCCCCCCCCCCCCATGCTTGTCCAGACTAGAGCTTTATAACAATAACAACACAAAACAAGTCAGGTGTGTTTACAAACACAAATGCCCCGCAACGGTGACAGTTCCCATGACATAACACCACTCTTTTAACATCAACTTACATGTACCTTGGTCACATGGAACATTCATTGACAGCATTAGTGTCTTCTGTAGGTTTTATATGAATTAATCCCTAATCCCTATAATCTCAGAATAAATACATGATTTCTATTGTTTTAGCCCTTGTGAACTTGACCCTTGACCTTTTGGCCCCAAATTCAATAGGCTTCTTAGGATTACCAAGAACAATCCACAAACCAAATTTGAAGTTCATATGTTAAGTATTTCTCAAGTTATCGCGCTGACAAGATTTCTATTGTTTTAGCCACTGTGAACTTGACCCTTGATCTCTTGGCCCCAAATGCAATAGGCTTCTTAGGATTGCCAAGAACAATCCACAAACCAAATTTGAAGTTCACATGTAAAGTATTTCTCAAGTTATCGCGCTGACAAGATTTCTATTGTTTTAGCCACTGTGAACTTGACCTTAGGCCTTTTGGCCCCAAATGCAAAAGGCTTCTTAGGATTGCCAAAAACAATCCACAAACCAAATTTGAAGTTCACATGTAAAGTATTTCTCAAGTTATCGCGCTGACAAGATTTCTATTGTTTTAGCCACTGTGAACTTGACCTTTGGCCTTTTGGCCCCAAATGCAAAAGGCTTCTTAGGATTACCAAGAACAATCCACAAACCAAATTTGAAGTTCATATGTTAATTATTTCTCAAGTTATCGCGCTGACAAGATTTCTATTGTTTTAGCCACTGTGAACTTGACCTTTGGCCTTTTGGCCTCAAATGCAAAAGGCTTCTTAAAATTACCAAGAACAATCCACAAACCAAATTTGAAGTTCATATGTTAAGTATTTCTCAAGTTATCGTGCTGACAAGATTTCTATTGTTTTAGCCACTGTGAACTTGACCTTTGGCCTTTTGGCCCCAAATGCAAAAGGCTTCTTAGGATTACCAAGAACAATCCACAAACCAAATTTGAAGTTCATATGTTAAGTATTTCTCAAGTTATCGCGCTGACAAGATTTGTCCGGACACACACACACACCCACCCACCCACCCACCCATACTTGTTTCACATGACTAGTGTGGACTTTCCATTGCTTTCGTGTAGTTAAGAAAAACCAGTGAAAAAACTCATTTTTCTCAAACTGTGAAAACTCTTTCAACCCAATTTTTTTTCTATGATTCCCTTTAGTGTTTCTCTTCATTCTGCTACAGATAAACCTAACCCAAAAATGCCTCTAAACCTGTTTTCCAGAAATGGGGAAACACTGTGTGGACGTGGGCAAGTCCACACAACGTCGGTGCTACCTACATTATGTGGACGTCTTTTGTTCGGAAGTCCACACTGCGTATGTAAGACAAGCTCACCCACCCACCCATACACCCACCCAGACACCCACCCACGGAAGGACAAGGCGGAAACAGTATGCCCCTTCGGCTTCGCCGCGGGGCATAAAAATTGTGTAAGGATTTGAAGTGTTATCCATGCCAATTCCCATGAAATGTTTTAGGCAAAATCTGAATTGCAAAAGATGAGGTGGGTTGAACCAAAATTTATGCCGGCAAAAAGTTGACGATTGAAAGATTGATCATCAACTTATTTGATTCCTGTCTCCGAACAAAAGTTTCAATTTTTTTCTCAACTTATGTCAAATCTGTATATTGATCAATTAAACATCTGAATAATCAATACCTGATCTATTGATTGATTGACTGAATGATGAATCTTACCTCTTAACCGACTCTCATATCTGCTGAGCTGATCTTTCTGTTTCTCGATTGTCTCCAGGAGATCTTTGCGGGTTCCACGATCCATTTGGAGACTTGATCAATGATCATATAACTAAAGCAAAGGGCGACAAAACAACTGAAATGAGCCTGTACCTCAGGTGGCGTATACATCTAGTAGTTCTGTGCCCGTTTTGAGGGTGAAATCCTGATGTTTTTGTTGGGTCGTTTGGACAAATGTTAAAAATGTTCATTTGTGTCAAGTGATGGCAGCCAAACCATGTCCCAATGTTAGAAAAGGCGATAAGCAGGGTCCAAGTTACTCAGACTGGGCTTTAAAGGTGGCAAATAAAGACTTTATTAGACAAACTTCACCAAAAGGAACCATTTTTCAGTCCTAATTTTGGGTGAAAAAAGTGTGATGATTTGGTAAAAGAACCTCCATGTCGAGTATTATTAAAGCCAAAATATTTCAATCAAATGAAAAGGCCATCATCTTACCAACTTTTTGTGTTCTCATGCTTTAGGCCTATAAGCCTAATAGCCCTTTGCATAAACACACTGCCAGAAACACCGGGGCAAACCCCTTCTCTTAGCGATAAGTGTTACTGGGTTCTTTTACATGCATAACAGGCACGGGACCTACAGCTTTACGTCCCATCTGAAGGACGAAGCAATAATGGTTAAGTGTCTTACTTAAGGACACAAATTTTAAGACGCGGACCCGAACCCACACTCTGCTGATTAGAAACACCAGAGATTGTGTCCGATGCACTTAACAGCTCGGCCATCACACTCCGTTGGAACTAAATTGTGGCTTTTGCACAGGACTGAACCCAATAGTTGTTTACATGAAGCTAGCCATGCTACACACGCGTGAAGTGTCAGTACCAATCCAAACATATGGCGGCCAACACTAACATGACAAACTCGTCGTAAGTTTCGCAATGAAAAAAAAAAACACTTTTGAAATAATTTTAATGCTGAACGTGTGTTCTTTGTCACTACTTCTATCATATAAAGCATTTTTTGATGTCCAAATTTTTTTTTTTTATACTTTATATAAAATTTGTTGACGCTGGACTGGCGACCATTGACGCTTGTCATGCTTGTTGAAGCATGTTAAAAGGTAGCCCCACTAGTGTGGCCGCGATATTGCTGCGCTGCAGAGATACAGCGCAGCAATATCGCGGCCACACTAGTGGGGCTAGTTTAAAGCTATAGTCCATCATTTGCAGCCATCCGAAAAGTAACTGGCATAATTACTGTTGAAAAACAAACTTGGTTGAAAGATAGTAAGGGAACTAAACTCCCTGTGAAATTATTCTTTCTGGGAAGCTGTCATTTTGAAGTAATCAACGAAAGAAGGCATTTCCAACGGTGATTCTTAAGAAGCACCGTAGGAAAATTTACATTTGCAAACATCAAAAAGCAAAACTACAATTTATTATAAAATACCTTACATAAAATACCTTACTGGACTGTTAATGGCAGTCTTAAGCATCCTGTAAAATCATAGCACCTGGGGTGCTGTCATTTTCAAGAAACATTGTATTTTTGTATCAATTTCCAATGCTGGTCAGCCGACCAGCGTGAAAAACAAAACTGCTATTTTTCAAACACTGCCGCAAATTTACCATATTTAGATCGATTACCAGCCTATGAACAGTAAGCTAGACTGGTTCCCTTCCCTAACAATTCCCCGATGTCTATAAATTGTTCTGTTTCATCTGAAATTGGGTCAGGGAACCAGACCAGTACCAGAACATTATTGTTTTTTCTTGGTTTTTCCAGCATCTTCGAACTCAAAACTTCAAATAAGTCAGTGAAAGTATTTGATATTAAAGTACTAACCCCCAAATCCATCCATTTCTGAAAATTACAGCAAAATCAACCGTTGTATATTCCCTTTAAGTACTAGGACCCGTGATACGGAACTACCGATAATCCTGTCATGCCAGTACTAGTCAGGAGGCATTGCATTGACAATGACAACAAAACTCAACATTTTGTAAACACCTGTGAACATGGTGAAAGAATTTCCATGTTTATCAATAATAACCTACACCAAATGTGACCTAAAAATGATCACTGAACATTTAAATGACTTACTCTTCAATAATCAATCCACATTATCCATATCTAACTGGTAAAAAAGCAGAATTTTCTCGATTACTAAAGCGGTTTTTCTACGTCTACTTTGTTGGGCGAACTAACGTGTCACGTCATCTGTTTTGAAATGGCGCCCTCTATTGATACAACAGCGACGCTTTAATTTTTCAGGGGGCGGGGCCACGGAATACATGAACTAGAGTGAGGGAGGTAAGGGCAGGATTAAAGGGCTGTTTACAGCCACAGGAGCCTCCAAACAAAATAAATCCAAAAAGTTGCAAATAGTCAAAACTGCGGTTTACAGACCTTTGACTCAAACTGGCGTCTTTTAAAGAGAATTTTGTTTTTGAAATAGGATTTTTTTTAAAAATGGGGAAAAAAATGAAAAACAAAAAATCATGCAACATAATGAAGGCCAAGTGAAAAAATTACCAGTTTCCCTGCTTCCTTTTTTGAGGCTGCATCAAACTGTTTTGTTTTTTTAATTTCAGGCATAACTTTTTTCCAAGATGTTTCAGATGTTCAGATGCATCTAATAGCTTTACTAATGTTCAATAAGCACTTCAAGAAGGTTTTGTGGTTATCAACTAGTAGATAATTAACTACCCAAAACAATCAAATAAAAAGGGCCTCCTCCTTTTTAAGGCATATATCATGTGAGCTAAATAATGGAAACCAAATTTTATGAAGGGAAAAAATCATCAAAAATATACTTTTTATTTTACAAAACAAGAGTAACGTACTTGACAGAATGTCGACGGCGACTTGATCGTTCAGGTTTGTTAATGATTGACTCGTGTTTCGTTTCCCTAGGTAAAATTCATTAGTCGCTGAAAAAGTTAAAGGACAGCCCCTTCCCCCTCCCCCCCCCCCCTGCCCCAGTTGTCCCTCATATTTCATGATGACTGCGTCACTCCCAAAAAAATATTTCCAGGAGATCAAATTAAATTTGCCTAAAGATATCAGTTCCACCATGGAGGAATGTGTTCTTATTCCTCCATGGTTCCACAAAACCAATCATTCAGTACCAATCAGACTGCAAACTTTTCTTGATGTTTTTCTTAGTGTTTTCTTGATTTACCGCACATCCTGCTACCGGTCTACGTGTCCAATAACACAAGACGTCCAATCACGAATGTATGCCTGTTCGGTGATAGACGCCGATTTCAATTAGCCGTGTCCTAATAACAGCTGGCTGCGACCGGCCATAACACAGCGGCTTATGGGAAGTGACTTCAGCCGCTTCCATAGACACTGTGTTATCGAAAGCCATAGCCTAGTAATAATGAGGACGCGACCCAATAACACAATAATCGTACTTCCGGTTTTGGTTCTCAGTCGGTGTCAAATGGCAATCGGGCCCGAAAGTTCAACACTCTTGCAATCGCAATGGCTTAGACTGTGTGGTCTGTGCGGTGCAGTGTCTTTTGGGAGTTTTTGATACACAGTTTCGGTTTTGCTCATACTATCAATCATAGATGTTTCAGGAAATCACAACTGAATATGTTTGAATTCTGTGAATAGAGGGGAATCTGGGGAGATGTTGACTGGATTAAGAAGCCTCGGAGTGAGGTAAGTTCAAGTTTTATCGAAGTTCGAACACAAGTCATTGCTGCGCTTGCAACAAATTCGTGTATTTGCCAGAATGCACATGTACACGTGTGCAGTCATCCGTGTGTACTTTGTTCACGCGTGATTAGACCTCTTGTGCACTTTAACATGACAACATGAAATTCACAAAACTGCATGCTGAGTGGATTGATTGATTCTGAAATTAGATGGCCTAATGTCAATGTCTTTGTCAATGAAAGTTTCGCGATTAGAATCTTTGTCAAGATTCTGGTCGTTATTTAATGTTGTTTAGCCTTTATGGTGGTTGTGGTGGTGTACTCTAACGTGGCGCACTTCGACAACTCACTGGACATCCGTTCAAATTGCTTCAAAATCCAAGAGCCGATTCTGTTCAGACTTACACACGTTAGTGCCGGATTGAACACCCTCCAGAAAAACTATCTGTCATTCATTTTGGTTTAGTACAAATGACAAAAAAATTCAGAGAGTACGACAGAATTGTCAAGAAGCTACTTATGCAAAACTGTCGAACTGTCCCCTAACGTGGTGCACGCCGCTGATTGGCTGAAATGGTTTGGTACCATGCTACGGTGGCCTATGACGATCATTTGCCCTGACGACAATTTGCCGTGAAAAAAAAATTTCATTTTATTGCATTTTACGTTATGCAGGAAACAATATGGATCTTTAGGTGTTTACAAGTTTACTAACGGCTACAACATTAAAAACAGTTGAAAAGTAAAGCAAATCTCTTGAACCTCGAAATCAGAAAATATAGCAATGCAAAAAGACATGACCCCTAAATAAAAAAATAAACATGGTCATTTCTGTTTTAGCCTCTGAAAAAGAACTTGCAACGTCAGGCCACATTGATTTTTAGAAAAAAATAAACAGTTACAAAAACGTACGCTCGTCCAATATTGTAAAAAAAAATAAAAATAAAAATATCCAGTAACTTGAATAAATGTTTTTTAAAAAGAAGTAGGGCCTACAATACCAACAAATGACAATACAGACAAACAATACACTTTTGCCAGCTACCAAAATCGAATAAAGAAAAACAGTTACGAAAGTTGACAGGTTAAAAAACAGTTAGGCCTATGAAAGTTAACAGGTTAACTCTGCCACCGATACTGGAAAGTAAAAAAAATAATACATATCCCCACGTACGCTGAAGTTATTAAAACATAATGTTCATATATTTGTGACCGTGTGCATGTTATTTATAGTTCCCTTTTCCTCGTTCCAACGCTGCAAATGGGACACAGAAATTCTTCTTCGATCGTTGGTTCCGTCACTCTGTTGCAACAGTACTTCAGGTGAACCCAGCTGTAGCACTTGTCGCATCGGGCCCAAAGTATTATCTTTGGACCTCCAGTTTTCTTGACATTTTTCGGCCATCTTCTGTTGTAAACAACACAGTTGTCGTCCTCATCGCTCACATCATCTGATGATGGGTCGGGAGAAGAAGCCTTTCGGCAGCATCTGCTGGTAGATGGCTCTTGCGACTGCGGCAGTGACGCCGTGCACGTGGCCCGCAGCGGCGGGGACTTGGGTGCTTCCGTGGCGGATGACGCTATAGTCGGTATGGGCATTGACGGTGTGATTAGCGGCGACAATGGCGGAGGCATGGGGGACATCGGTGGTGACTCGTCGTACGATGCTGCCAAGTGGTCTGCTGCTGGTGCCAAGTGGTCTGCTGCTGGTGCCAAGAGGTCTGCTGCTAGTGCTAGGTCTGCTGCTTGCGGAGTCGGCTCCTTCGATTTGCGGCCTCCTTGTTTACTTTTAACCTTGAGGTATTCGTCTTCCTCCGTCAGCATTCGGGCACTTCTTATTGCTTTTGGTCGCCTGGCGAACACTTCTGGAGATGATGGAAACTTCTCGATAGGGGCCATCGATGGAAGAACTTCCCCTCTCCGGTTGCTCAGGGAGCTTGCTCAGCACGACGTCAGGGTTGAATGGGCAAATTCCAGTGCATCTGAAGGATGATACTAAACTGTCACTGCTAATTCCCATCATGTAAGCTTTGCATGCCAGCGAGGCGATGTCTTCTTCGACCAGAATGCAACCTGTGTTCTTGTACTTGTGGAGCCAATTGTGAACTGCTCTGTTGTAGGTGGCCTTGAAAGGAGCAAAGCAGCCCACGTCAAGGGGTTGTAGGATGTGGGACGTGTGTGGAGGTGTGACAAATAAATGCACTCCTTCCAACCGGGCCTCTTCGATAATCTGCACGCTGATGTGGGTAGAATGGCCATCATACAGCAGAAGAAGCGGCCTAACTGACCCAACTTGTGGTAGGAAGTGACCCTTGAACCATTGGAGAAAGGTAGCACTGTTGCTCCAGCCGGTCTTTGTGGCATTATAACCTGTCCCTGACAAAGTCCCCTCCGTCCACTCTTGTCGAACCCTTGCCCCCTTGAAGATGATGTATGGCGTGAGCCGATTTCCCATGGCATTCCCACAGGCAATGATGGTGTGTATTGGACCCCGTCCACACGAGACAGCGTTGAATGCTCCTTGGCTCGGCCCCAGAGATTTCGGTGGCTTGTGATCTCTCGTGATTCCTGTTTCATCGACGTTGTATATCTGGGCAGGACAATCACGCAGGTTGTACTTCTCGAGAACCTCTAGAAGTTTCCCAAAGTACGCCTCTAAAATTGATCTCCTGGACATTTCTGCCCTCAAGTGATCCAGTCTGCTTGGCCTCCTCGGTCTTATGATATTCTTCCATCTTGTGAGGAAGCCGTAGTACCAGTTCCGTCCTGGTATGAAGTCGGTGAATCGGCACTTGCGCTCTTGATCCTCGCTGCACAAGATCCGGGCCATTTCGCCGGCGATCTCACGGATTTGACTTCCAAGATAGGAGTACCCCATTTGCCCCACATATGAAATGTGTTCTGCCAGCTTCTTTTCTTCATATTCTTTGAAGAATGTTGTACGTCCACCTTGTGGTTTCCCGGCAGGTACTCCATTTGTTGCCCATCGTCTCAGCGTGGACTCGGGCAAATTGAATTTTTTTGCCGTCAGTCGATAGGAATCTTTTCGCTTGACTTCCAAAGAATGAACGGCAGCAAGCATGGAATTCTGCCGAAGATCTCTCTACAAAAATGAATAAATAAACAAACAAACGATATACTACAAGTTTATTTATTTTAAAATTTAATACATGATTAAATATACAACTCTAGCTCAAGTTAAGAGAATAGAAAAATCAGCAGTTATGTTTCAATAATACATTTATTTCTGACACGATATTTAAAAGGCATCCTAGACGTTTTAAATACATAACAATTTCAACAATATTCATATAATGTCAATTACCTCTACGTTTTGCATATCCGCTACATTTACTCGATTATAATATCTAATCAAAAGTGCACCCGCATGGTACCGGTGACGCCAAGCCACATAAAAACTAGGCCTAATTGTATTCACTTTATATGTCTATTACAGGCTACCGTACATGACGTCATGACAACCTAGAGCAGACGACACTATTTTTACGTTCCGGTAAATTTCCAGTAAACTTCGGATTATTCTGCTTACTTTTCATTAATACTGATAACGTTGACGAATAATATTACTTTTTAATTAGTTTAATTGTTTTGGAATCTTGAATTAAAAGAAAACGTCTGCTTGTTACCTTTTTTTGGCCATTGTTTCTGGACGTCGACGGCATCTTGATACTTTTTGCTATGGGATCGTCTGGCTTTCTGTGTAACCTTTGACCTTCTACGCGCAATCGTGACGTCAGAAATTTGAATCTAGTATGTATATTTGCGAAGGATTGTGTGACCTTTATTAAGTGTTAATTGTAAGAAAAATGGATTGTTCATTTCGTCAAGAGAGGAGAAAAATCAAAGTGCGCCACGTTAGGGGGCGCGCCACGTTAGGGTACACCAACAATATATACTTCTTTAGACACCTCTATTTTTTACAAGTTCCTTTCACAACTGACTTGTGCAGGCTAAAGCAGTCTTATTCCTTCAGATTATAATCATGTTTGTTTTAATTTTGAAATGTACTTTCAAAGAAAATGTAACTTTCCTACTTTTTATTCAGTCAGAGACTTGAGACGTGCGAGTTGTAGTTCTCACAACATGCACGAAGCGGTACGATACGCTTTGTGCTAGTGCTTGTCCCTGTCATGACACAATGAAAGCCTGATGCTGATTGGCTGATAAACAAAATTTTAAAATATTTTTTTTTATCAGCAAATCAGCATTGAGCTTTCATTGTGTTCGCCACTGTCGCTGTCTTGATATTGAGTGTGTTTTCTGGTTGTCACCGTCTTCATGAAAGCCCAATGCTGATTGGCTGATAAAAAAAATAAAAAAGTCTTTTATTTTATCAGCCAATCAGCGTCGAGCTTCCATTGTGTTCAGTACTGTCGCAGTCTTGGTTTTCGAGCATGTTTCTGGTTGTCGTCTTTTACCTCGTAACTTCCCTCATAAGTCATCAAAGCCCTGCCCTGTTTCCACACAATTAAACCTGCTGATGTTCAAGAAGGTGTTATAACCAACTGATCAGATGTGTCTAGAAATATCAGAATGTCACTTTGAGTGTCATTTAGTCAGCTGTTTTGGTGGGTCTTAACCTTATATAGGAACAGGGGGTAAAGATAACGATCACCAAAGTACAATGTATTTGCTACATGTAGGTGGGCACGGATGTCCGGGAATTTGTAATAGGCTAATCTAGCCGAAAGACCCATTTTTTTGAAACTCAATGGTTCTTGAGTCTGGAGTGCTGAATGATAACACATATCATTATCAACCAATGAAAACTGGTGAGCAAATGAAAAGATGTTTTCATCGGATGACGTCACTTCGCCCCAATCTATTTATTTAAATTAGGCCTACGCATTTTGTTTTGCCATTGACAAAGATTCTGCTGGAATTGAAATGTGTGAATCACGGACCATTTACACATAACAAAGAACACACATGACTGCTGAACATAATCGATGTAACCCTTGAAATCGTAATGCACTGCTTGCCCTAAAAAAAATTAGGCCTACATTATTAGTTATCCCGCGAGCGCAAGTGGAACACTGAATAATGTAGTGCGTCTGTGTCCCACATACCACGAGACCAAAGGCCGAGTGGTATGTGGGACACAGACGCACTACATTTTCCGTGTTCCACAAGCACGAGCGTGATAACGAATTGATCTTCAAGCAAACTTGACGCGTAGTAAAGTTGGACCATCACTTTACACGAACCTTTTAGCGGTTTAGCGCATGCAGCTGGAATGTCGCTCGCATCTTGGAATAGCGCAATACGCAGGGTGCGATATGGACCGTGCAGTACAGCCTCATATCACACTGTCGTTGCCATGGATCGACCAATCAAAATCAAGGATACAAGTTGGCTTGAAGATAAGATCTACTATTAAATTCATGATCAGAAAAAAATTCAAATTCACAAACTTTACAGTCTCAGGTTTGTTTGGAACATGAGCCTGCGTGGTCCTACTAGTTTCTTGTTCCTATTTTTTGGATCTCTCGTAAGCATTACTGAGGAGTACTGTACAGTTAAACATAGACCAACTTGTCCTCATGGTGGGAGTACTTGACATGCCCAACAAAGATTTTCCAACAAAAATGCCTTTGATATTTGTCTAAATACTTCTTACACGTTTGTAATCACTAAATATGGGGTATTTCAATTGCAAGGTAAACATGTCTAACATTGTCTACGCAAATCTGTAATAATTTATACTGCACCCAAAGGTCTCTGTATTCTGCCAACAACAATTCTGTCTCAAGTACAGAGTTCGTGGCAGTTATGTTTATTTCAATTCAGCGGTACAATTATTTTAACAGAAAAGTTTTCTGCAACATAACACACTCCAAACACATTAAACTAATAATTTTTTTAACAATATGGATTGGATGAGAATTCAGGGAATGTTGATCTTTTCCTGAATTTGAAAACATCCATTGTAACTTTTAACTTGGGAAATATTCAAATAATCTGTTCTGACCGTTAGAAATTAGGGAGTGCTTTCTAAAAATGTGCAGAGTTGGTAACGTTATCGTTGGTTACCGGTACGTGTGTGTTGGGAGTTTAAGTGTTTAATTACATGTAAGTGCACGCCCTTAACATTCAGCTCCTTAACTTGTCCATAGAGACCTGTACGTTTGGTAGTGTATTAAGTACACGGCAACCAATGGCATGAGTTCTATGTGAAGTATTTGCTTGTTCAGTTCGAGTTCGGTCTGTTGACACTGGTTGAAGACTGTGCAACATGTGGTGCGGCAGTGCAAATAAAATGCCGCTCACGAACATGTGGTATTTATCCACTCAACTAAACACATTGTGTACACAAGTTGATGAGAATATGGGAAATTGATTAAAAAGGCTAACTCGTCTGCCAAAGCGGGGGGAAAAATTTAAAAAGACTTTGTGGCGTTTTACAGACAGGTGTTTTGAGTTGCGCATTATTGATTGGTGAATAAACTGCATGGGACCATGCTGACATGTCTGGCTAAAATGCCTGGTTGAATTTTAAAAACAATTTGGTGTCATTTTTGTATAGAGGGGTGTATGTGTGGTTTATTTTGTGCAGCCACTTTTTGAATGCCAAGTTTCAAAGTTTGACAGTTTTGGAAAGTTTTACCTTTTACAAATACAGTCTCATTTCATTTTCATTTATTGTTTCGCAGGAAAAAAAATATATGTACACGTATACATGTATTAAAAACAAGTAACTACAACTAAGGTAAAAAGATGGACAAATAATTGAGATAGGAAAAAAATTGCACCCCTGCAGGATCACTAAAAAGTTAAGGTAATAAATATCGAGTAGTTCTCCAGGCACAATTTAACACAAACGGAGTAAAGCACTGCAAAAACAATGAATATCACCCCCACAAAAATCATCCTAATTCGTGAATTGCACTTTTATACAATCAAGGAATTTAAGTTCAAAACCAAGTAGACTAAACACTAAAAAAGTTATAACAAAACATATTACCCCCTCCCTGCATGTAACTACATACAAATTGCACAAAGAGAGTCAAAGTATTCATCAGAATAATGCTAGGGGTGTTCAAATTCAAAGCAAAATAAAACAGCGTGCGCTTCAATTCCAGATATCAGTAATGTTTCTGGGGTGGATAATGTTTGTGTCAGTCATTCTTTGGAATGTTGATTAAATTTAAATATGCCAAAATTTGAGCAACTTGTCTCTTAACCCTAACCCCGCTGAATCCAACAGGATCCAACTATGTCACATACCCGATGGAGCCTGTTGGATTGAGCAGTTAACCCTTGTGTACATTCCTCATGCAAAATGTTGGATTCAGCAGGCAACTGAACCGCATTATAACGCATTGTTGGACTCCGTTGGATTCAGCAGACAACTGAAAATGAGGCACAGTGGATTGAACAGGAAAGTCCGGTTGGACTCTGTTGGATTTAGCAGGGTAGTCCTGAGGAAGTACTAGGGGGTTAGGGTGTTAATATCTGACTGAAAAGGTACAATCTTTGTAGTCCTGTTACTTCCAAGGGAATTTTAATTTAATTATTAAAAAAGTTCATTTTAATTTTGTAACAGGTGTTTCTTAAAATCACAGGTTGCTTAAGGTCGAATAATGTGCATTCTGTAAAATCTTTTAAAGAAAATAAACTTTAAATGACTTGTTAAAGTTCCTAGCACCCCCATTTGAAAATGAAACACCAAATCGTTTTTTTTTTTACAAAAACAGCTGCTGGCAAAGTCTTCACGTTAATTATCTGCATCTCAGGCGTGACCAATTCTTTTGATATTTGCATACAGTTAAATGACAGGTGTTGTTGAACAAAATAGTTGTCATCTATGTGAGTGATCTGTGTTTCGTTTTTTCATCCTTGTCTATTTATTAATTGACACGAGTGCGGCTTGGCGCCATTTTAACATCACTTTTCACCAGGTGTTGCTCCACACAAATTTTTGTTTGGTAAAATTCTCTGAAATTTTGACTTGCTCGAATGTGTAAAATTTTCACCTGTAAATGTTCTGGTGAGTTGAGATGTTTTTCCTAAATTCTGTTCAGAAATGCCCATAAGCTTTAAGGCTTTCTACATTGTGTAAATCTATGCTCACAGGAAATATCGTCATTAACCATTTTGCGCCGGGATTATTTTGATATTGACTGGTCCCAGGCGCAGGATTGTTTTTCACGAGCCTCAATGCCAGACGGGTTCAGGTTGTCATCTGCGGGTAGCATATTCTGATATTTCCGGCCTCGCTCGCTGTGAGCGGGTCGCAGACAATATTTCCAGCCTCGCTTGTTGCGTGTTTATTCGTCATCCGTTCCAAATACTGCAAAAACTTTGCGTGTATGCATCTCATTCGATGTGAACTGGTTAATCTTATCACTAAGTTAATTTGTCTTCATTCAAGATTAAATTTTCCCTGGATTTTCCTACAGTCATGGTAAGAATCTGAGAGAAGTTTATTGTTTCTCCAGTTGATGTAGTTTAATTGTTATCAATATTTTATTTTTCTTTCAGATCCTGCCAGTTATCCTGGCTTGTGGGTTTCTCCCGTGATACATCTCTCCACAACAACTCACTAACAAGACCAGCACCGCCGATGAGCCGAAACTCAAGATCTAAAGTCATCTTGAGAAACTGAGCGCCAACATTATTGCCAACATGAAGATGGCCACGGAAACCCACCCGGCCCATTCCTCATATTTCTACCTGGTCATCCTGAATTTATACACCTTTGGCATTGAGTTGTGCTCCTCGGCATCCTTCAGTTATCTGCCTCCGTTGTTGTTGGAGACGGGCTTCTCCGAGACGATGATGAGTATCGTCATGGCGCTCGGACCCTTCTTTGCTCTTATAGTCTTGCCGTGCCTTGGTACGGCTAGTGATCAGTGTACGAGTAGGTACGGCCGTCGCAGACCGTTTATCCTAGTTGTGACAATTTGTATCAGCATCTCACTAGTCTTGCTCCCAAATGGGATGGATCTGGGACTGAAGCTAGGCAACTTCCTCCCAGGAAGGTTCACCGGCCTTGCCATCATCTCCTTCTCTGTCATCCTCCTTGATTTCGGCTCCCAGATCTCTCTCCTACCAGTCGAATTGATCATGTCCGATCAATGCAAATCCGAAGTCCAACTCAACAAAGCGTACTCTGTATTTAACTTCATGCTAAGTTTGGGATCTTGCTGCGGCTACGTGGTGCTATGTATAGATTGGAACAAGACAGATTTATTTGCTGTCCTTGGTGGAAAGGAACACATGATCTTTGCTATTCTACTTTTCCTTTTGCTCATATCGGCGTTACCCACGCTGCTGTTCGCCCACGATCCACCAGTCACAACTCGCGATCTTCAGCCTAAAATATCCACCCAAACACCTTCAACTGGAAACCAAGCTCCAACGCATCCTAAACAGAACGGTAAAACAACTGGATCTGTTCCCACCAGCCTAAGTAACAACTCACCTCGTCATGATCAGATCCCACCGATAGTTCTCTCAACTAACCCACCTTCCATCTCCATCAACGTTCCGACCGTAGTGACCCTCGGAATGCCCATCTCAGTCAGCCGGAGACACTTGATCGTACAGATCGCCTACCAGTTCATCAACATCCCCATAACGTGCGTGTGCACCTGTATTTATTTCGTTGTTCCCAAGTCCTACCAAACGTATCTCTCAGATACCGTCCATAGCTTAAGAACGATGCCGTCTGTCTTGCGTAAGCTGTGTATCGTCAATCTGCTGACGTGTATGGCAGTCATGGGCTTCAAGTTGTACTTCACTGATTACGTCGGTGAGGCGCTGTATCATGGCAACCCAGACTCGCCTCTGAATTCTCTTCCAAGACAGTCTTATGAAAACGGTAGGTACAGCTTCAATTTCTCTTTACATGTACCTGGTAGGAGTTTTAGTCAAATCAATCGCAAGTCAATGGCAAGTCAATCGTAAGTCAATCACAAGTCAGTCACAAGTCAATCACAACTCAATCACATGTCAAATCACAAGTCAATCACAAATCAATCACAGGTCAAATGCAAGTCAATCGGAAGTCAATCGCAAATCAAATCACAAGTCAAACGCAAGTCAATCACAAGTCAATCACAAATCAATCGCAAGTCAATGGCAAGTCAATCGCAAATCAATCACAAGTCAATCACAAGTCAGTCACAAGTCAATCACAAGTCGATCGCAAGTCAATGGCAAGTCAATCACAAGTCAAATCACAAGTCAATCACAAATCAATCGCAAGTCAATGGCAAGTCAATCACAAGTCAAATGCAACAAGTCAAATGCAAGTCAATCGCAAGTCAATCGCAAATCAATCACAAGTCAATCACAAGTAAGTATTGTAGTAAGCAGGAGGTCGTGGGTTCAAGTCCCATTGAGTAAGCTTGTGAATTTTTTCTCGCAAGCCCTCAAACAACACCGAGTATACACGTTGGCAAAGGGCAAAACCCAATATAAAAATTTACATCATCCTGATGCAAATTCAATCAAATTAAAAAAATATTTATACCAATCAGGATTGTGTCATGTTTGAAGTGGTGCCTTCTGCAATAATACAATTGTTTCACATTTTGAGATTGTTTGTTCTTTGCACTCCAGGTATCCGAATGGCCAGTCTGGGTCTCCTTCTTCAGAGCATCACCTCCGCCATGTTCTCCTTTGTTCTCAATCATCTCGTCATCTCCTACGGAACCATCTCAACGTTCCTCTTCGGCATGTTGAGTTTTGTCGTCATGACCGCACTCATGTTGGTAGTCGAGGATATCTCGTTGACGTTAATCCTTGCTGCGTTTACTGGGTTTGCGTCGGCTACAACCAACTCATTGCCTTTCACTTTGCTGTCTTCGTACCACCAAAATCAAGAGGTTTGTTTTTATATAATGAATAAGTAAGATTTGAGTCTTTGCATGGTGGAGATACTAAATAATGAAAGGTTTGCGGAAACACCATGTGCGAATAATTTCTCAACTAAGAGAATGGTTCTGAAAAGAACCAGAGGTATAAACTCGTCGTTCCGGTCAGTATGCTCTGACCGTCTTCAGGAGAGGTTTGTTTTTGGATTCCTTTTCACAACCACATTTCAAGAAAACTGCTCTTTGAATTTTACAGAGGCTCTGTCTGAAATCAACATATTTGTCTAGGCTATGGCTATGTACTGTAGCATCAATGTGGACCGTAGCTTTAGCCGCTAAACAACTGATTCTGACTTGGGCTTACCCAGTACAGTGTATTGTTAGTAATGAGCCATTCCAGTGTTAATGTCAGCGACAGAGCTTTTAAGAGTTTGGTGAATAAATCTGACAATGTATTTTTCAAATCTTAAACATCCGTTATCTGGTAATGGTCAAGGAGATTACAGACTAGGAGTTTGGGATCATTTCTCTGAATCATAAACTAGATATGGTTAATCGGCTCTGTGTCACCAACATTGCACTTCCACTCATATGTGACATTGCACTTCCACTCATATGTATTTGGAATTGCCCAAATACATTATAACCAAGCATTTGTCAATAGCGACCATGGTGCATGTATGTTCATAGCCTACTGCTTGTGATAGTCACATAATTCACTTACGGGCTGTAAATGCTGTACATGCGCAGTGTGAGACATCCACTAGTCTTCGCATGTTGGCGACATTTTACCAACATACTCTGGCGCTACGGTGGCATAAAATGTCCAAAATTTATATTATATGAGTTTTCCCAAAGTTATATCTCGTAAATATATACTCAAAACAAGTTTCCAATAAAACTCACCATATAATCAACCGGGCTGTATTTTTTTAAAAGGAATATTCGTTGCTTTTTTTTGGCCATGAAAATTGACTGTGAATCATATTGCATAAGGAGCAAATCAATAATTGTGAATAGAAAAAAAATTGCTCCCTATTTATCACCTGGACGGGAACATTGACATTGCTGGCTTCACTTCCATAGGTCTCACTTATTCCTAAAAACTCAGATTTTTATAAAATAAATATCATAACCAACGAAAATCACTGCTTGCGAAAAGACCATTACGTCATTTGAATATGGAACATCAATAGACCTATTGAAACAGAAATTAGAGTAAGAAAAGACTGATTATGTCATGCTGCATTTAAGCCTTATTAAGGGACAAAGGCTGATGGCGTCGAGAGATATACCTGGGCACAATAGACAAACTAAGTGGAAAGCACAAACATATGTGGGTGTACATGTAGTTGCTACATTGTAGCAAGCCTGAAGAAACATGTAGAGAGAGAAAAATTAAGAAACCTTAAGTTGTAGAGGTGGGAGGAAAATCCCAGATAATAATGTGGGGGAAATCTGTAAAGTATGGTAGGGACTGAAAACCTAATTCACAGGCCGGCTTGAATGAGATTCAAACCCCGGTCACAGAGATTGAAGGCGTGGAAAGTAGTACCACCATTTCAGCCAATTTCTGAAATATTATCCTTGCATTGTTTCTTGTATTCCAAATCCGACACACCACTTTTTACACTTGGATTCAACCGAATATGCAAACTTTGAATTGAAGTTAAAAAAAAGTAAAAATATTATGTATGCATCGCTGTATTTATTGGAGGCAGCTGACTAGATGATATTTGAGCGGCTTTAAAATGCAAATTTTGGCTACTCTTTCTCGCACAAACTCTCAAATCATGCATGTGAAGTGACTGCTCGCCAAAAAAAAAAAATGTGGCATTTGGCAAGCAATAAAATGGTTTAACTTGTATGAAGAAAATTAAATCATCAACGTTTTCATCATCCCCTCCAGACAACTTACAGTTTTCAAATATTCTCTTTGGTGAAATGTTATTCAGATATCTGGTGATCGAATATTTGGATATCCGGTTAATCAGCACAGCCCTATTTTTGTTTTCCTTTTTTCAGAAGTACTACAGCGACACAGAGATACAAGATTCCCGGCAGCGTGGTATTGGCGTCGATATGGCCCTGCTAGACAGCGCCTACGTCCTGTCTGAAGTCCTGTCTTCCTTCCTGTTTGGTATTGCAGTGGAGATAACGGGCACCACGCTATCTTACATGTTTTGCTGTTGTGTGTGCGGTCTGCTGGGTTGCTACTACGTCCTACAGTTGAAATGTTGATTGGTTATAAAGTATCAACCTGTCAATACTGTGACAGAATCTACATGTGTTAAGTGATGTGTTGTAATTTGCATATGACCTCATGATGACCTATGATATACCATAGAGCTATATTAAATTACTAGAGCGCTTACTCTTCATTTTTGTGCGCGGAGACGCTTTGAAGCCGTCCTGGGCGCAGACATTTTGAATTTATGTGCGTGTTTGTAGAACACTAACAAAATAGATGGATTGAATTTTAAAGGCGTACTCTAAATGCAGCGCGCAAGTAGAATATACGCAAACAACTTAAGCGCATCGTGACGGTTCAAAAATCGTCACGGCGAAAAGCATCTGCAGTGGAGGGACGCGCACACGTTGCGCTGTTTGCCTAGAGCAAAATGACACGCTCATTTGCTGATCGTGTGTTTCGGTTTTGGGCGTATCAGCTTCGATGACGCACCGGTACGGAATACAAACGCAGATGCAAACAGACGTACAAAATACGTACACAATTTCTAGTTCTCCATTGGTTTGTGTACAAACATGGATGCGCCCAGCAGGCATCACTTTGTACATGAGTTAGCGCTCTAGTAATTTAATATAGCTCTATGGATATAGCATACATAGGTTTGTCATTTTGTGGTTTGAGGTCAAAGGTACCATTGTATGCTGCAAGCGACCTTACTAATTTGCATATGACCTCAAGGTGACCTTGAATTTGCATATGACTTCAAGGTCGTCTTCTGTCATATTTTGCATATGTTTTCAACCCTCTACCCACATTTTAATGCTTGCATGTCATTTTATAGTGATAAGTGGAGAATACTTTGAACCTCATAGTAAACCCCGAGTCATTTGCATAATAATAAAATATCATGAATGCTTAGCAGAAAATAAGGTTGAAATTAGTGTCCCCCCATTGTCAAAATTGGACAAAACATGGTCAAAAAAACTGCAATAATGTACTTAACTTGGAGTGGACCGAGTTTCCCAAGGTATTAAGAAATAAAATATCATGCAAATAATGAATGTTTACGAGTGCAATGTGAAGAATAATTTCATGAGATGACAGATGGAAAAGAATGGAACATTAAATAATTACATAGTTCTTGCCATTGCACGAATGTGAAACATTCGTTATTTGCTTTATCCCACAACTGAATAAATCCTCGTCCTCTGATTGGTCAAAGCTGCCAAAAAAGTGACCGTGAAATTTCTATTTAGCGTGGAATAGAACTTCAGTTTTTGCCGTTTGGCTGCGCCAAGCATCAGGACGCATAATGTAATGACATGTGATCAACGAGCTACCAATCAGGTGACAGGGATTTATTCAGGGCTTGTTTACTTAGTATTAGAAACGTGGTACTTATATTTTGGAATTCTATTTTTGTTCAAAGTTTTGTCATTTTTGTTCTTACATCCCACAGATTCTTTTGTTCGTGTTTAATATTTTCTGCCAATTTTGTAGATTATTTTTGCTAGTTTGAAATATATTTAGATATACACTGTATAGTCATTAATGTAAAAGGCCATGTAATTTAAGTGTAAATAAGGCAGTTTTAAATATGGACAACTCAAAAAGTCTGTAATATAAAAATATACTTACATGTAGCTTATATTTTTTAAAGAATTTTATGGCAGATTTTAGGAGCAGGGTGAAGTGGAGTTTAATGTGCCCTCATAGGTTTTAAGCCCAACTACCTGAATCCCACAGAATCTAACACTGCACGAATAGGGCTCCCTCAATGACGGCCATCTCTGTAGGAGAACTGCAACTGCGTATTTGACGCAATCAAGCACGCATTGCGCAGTGTTGAAAATGTTCCAAACACGTGCACTTGTTGCTCGAAATGTGCTCGAAATACAATGCAGCCGATGCGCGTTATGCAAGTTGACGCTCAAAATGCCGATGCACGTGGATGGTCTGTAGGAAATGACGTCATTTGAACGAGACCTATTGTCAGAGAACCAGTCACTGTCAATATACATTACATTGCCGTTTGGCTGGTATCCTATGTTTGCTAATTAAAAGATGGAAAACGTCGGTGAAGGGCAAAACCTAATTTGATATATTTACTAAGCTAATAATTTATGGGCTTAGTAAGTTTCTGTTCATAGCAGCTGCATTTTAGTATTTTTTGGCAAGGTATTATTATTATTAGTGTTTTAAAGGTATATAGGATCATTTGTGTATACCCCAAAAGTAACCTACCAAATTATAATCAAAAAAGGTACTTGGAGTAAAGAACGTACTTATTATATCAAAATTATTCCGTCTGGTTTGCTGTCGTTTAGAAGAAATTAAGAAATGTAGGTGATTTCCGACAACCAATTGACTGATTTTGTTGGGAAATGTAGACTGCTATGGACAAAATCGTGTTTCGTGATTAAAAGGTTGTGCATGGTTTTTCGGTGCTTTCTCGAAAGGTGTAATATCCACTGAGCTGAAACTTCAACAGGTTAGGTTTTGAACATTCTGCTTTGGATTTTGAGTGGTGTTATTAATGGTAACGAAAAGATTCTATATGCCTTTAAGGAATTGTCTGAAATGAAATTATCGGATTGCTGCAGAAGGATTGGAACCCTAGACCATGGAACTCTGGAAAAGTTTGGTCAGTTCTGCACTGTCACACTGCCAATGTATAGTTAAAATTGTTCAAGACTAAACCAGTCTAACAGAGAGACGCAACTCGTTCTGCTAAGGTGTGCTTAATTACATCAAACATACTCAGTTTATCTACCAACAACTCGGCACTTTTTTTTGGTGAGTTTTGTACTTGGGTTTAATATACTTAAGATTTTTTTGTTTTAAAGTGCGATTTAAATGTGGACAACAATTGGAGCAAATTTTTGTGACATTTAAATCACATTGTACTTTGGTTTGAACTTACAAAGAATCATAAAACAAAAATTGGATGAAAATTTGAATCATTATGTGAGGCTGAAATGAGGATTGTAATGATGACGTTAATGATTTGATTTTTTTTAAGCAATTAGGTGGAATTAATTACAAAAATGCAAAAAAGTAATTTTTGTCCTGGATTAATCAGAAAAAAAGTTAAATTTATAAACCATGAAAAATTGGGACGGCTTATTTGATCATGGATCATGGAATTTTAAGTCAAATTTTAAAGATATTTCTAAACTACAGCATCTGCGTGGTGTATGGTGAAAACGGCGCTGAAAATAAAGCCTAAATTAAGAAATG
The DNA here is from genome assembly GCF_015706575.1 of Patiria miniata. NCBI lineage: Eukaryota > Metazoa > Echinodermata > Asteroidea > Valvatida > Asterinidae > Patiria > Patiria miniata. Next base: position 468,048 of record NW_024037073.1, read on the forward strand.
GCGATGGTTTAATGGAAGAAGGTCAAACACCAGTTTGATCACACGCAAGTCTAATGAGATAATTATGGACAACACAATGCAATGGCACTATGCGCACAAAGAACTGCAAATGTATGCCAAAGACTGCATAGACCAACGTGTATCGATCTATGAAACGTGCTTGACTTCCATAGACGTATGTGTGGACAAACCAGTTTTTGACCATTTTACAGTAAATGGCCGCTTTTTCTTAACTTGAGCTTTATTTTCAACATTGTTTTTCACCATATATAACCAAGATCTTGTAGCATAGGAATATTTTAAAACAACTCAACATGTCTCAACAGTTTTGAGAAATGTGTAAAGGTTTTTAGGGCTACCCTGTATTGTTTGAGAATGCTTCACAACTGAAATTTGCTTAGCCAAAAAAAACCACCGCTAATCAATCAAAACTTGCTAAGCTAAATCAAGGCATGGTCAAGTTTATACTTATGATAATGGATGAATCATTACATAGCTGAAATAAGTCTGGTTCGTCTGAACATTGAACTATAGCTGCATGGTCTGAAGTAGGGTCAGGGAACCCGACTACAAGAACAGTATTTGTTATCTTGGCTTTTCACAAAACGGGTCAGTGTAACAATATTTGCCATATTAACCCCTAGATCCATCCATTTCTGAAAATTACAGCAAAAAGCAAATGTTGTATGTTACTTTTAAACAAACAGCAATTCAGTCTATACATTTAAGAGATCTTCTTGTTTGGCTTTTAAGGTTTTTCTTTTTAAGTTTATGGGTTTTTTTGTTTCATTATACAAATATATTTATATATACAAATATATTATATTGTTTATTCCTTATCTAAAAACTTCTCTTGACTTGCCTGGTTTTCAGCTTTCACCTTTTAACCATTTTATTTGTATTATTTTTTCTTCACAAATCCAATTTTATTTTGTTTTGGTTGCATTTATGAATATTTCGCATTCACAATTTGCATTGTACAATTCTCACCTGCCATTGGTCAGTCTTTATGCAAATGAGCAAGTTGGCTTTGACGTCACATCTGAGTGACTTTTGCCCCACCGCAAATGTGACGCCCTCAGAGTGTTTTAACTTGAAAAAAAAACAAAGGTTTTTACGTGTCTTTAACAGTATTTAACTTTCAAGATTAATTTTCTTTTTGTGTTTTCAGATGAAATGGCGTTTTTAGGTGACCTTCTTTTCTTTTCAGTTTTGGCTAAGTTTGAAGTGAAGAATGGATTCATTAAAAAGTCGATGGATGTGTGAAATCAGATTTATGAATGAATTTTTTCAATGTGACTTATCCGGTATATAATCCCATGCAATGTAATTGTTTTTAATGCAGTTCTTGAAAATACACCTTTGTGTCCCATTTAACCTGATTTTCAATTTTCGTTTTGCCATTTTCAAGGGTATTTTGGAGCCTTTTTGGTTTGTATGCTATTGCGAATTTCCATATACAAGAGCAAAATTGTGATGTAATTTCAGGCACAAACTTCTGTTACAGCTGTTTCAGCAGAAAAAGTTACAAGAATTTTGGATATTTTGCTGTTCTAAATTTTCTTTTCTTTAGTGATTTGTTTTGTCAGTATATGGCAGGTAGCCAATGAGCAATCTTTTCTCACAAATGTTTTCAATGAGCAGATTTTTAGGTTCACATTTGAACAGAAAACCCCTAAACTGAACAGTGTCTTCCTGGAATGACATCACAGCAACAGCGCCCACAGTTGTCCGGAAAAGCATGGAATATTTTAAATGTTTAAAGAAAAGCACTTGTTAAAGGGAAGATACAACATTTGCAAACATTACAAAACGAAATGATCAAATTATCACAAAATACCTTACTGTATTGTTAGGGATTGACAGTCTAAAGCATCCTGTAAAATCGTGGCTCTTGGTGTGCTGACATTTTCGAGAACAATGGTATTTTTCCAACGCTGGTCGGCCGACCAGCGTTGGAGAAAACTGGCTTTTTTTCAAAACTGCTCCTAATTTTTCATAATTAGTTATTCCGTGTTTTCTTTGCAATTGATTACACAACTGTGAAGGGGTACAAGCCTACTAGACTGACTCTCTGATCTTACAATTCCCCAAAGTCTATAAATTCTCCGTTTCATTTTAAGTAAGGTCAGGGAACCAGACTACAAGAACATGAATGGTTTTCTTGCTTTTTCCAACATCTACAAGCCCAAAACGTGAAACAAGTCATTTTAACAATATTTGCTATAACATACTAATCCTCCAAATCCATTTATTTCTGAAAATTGCAGCAAAAGCAAATGTTGTACATTCCCTTTAATCCACAAACAGCCCCGCCCCCTCCCTAACAGGAGTCAAAACATAGTTATCTGGAGCAGCGCCCTCTATCATAACACTGGTGGAGAGTTGCAAAGGTTCCGATGACTGTTCTGTGTATCGAATTTTTCACGAAGTCTTGCACAACTTGACCATCGATTTTGAATAGCGCCATCTACAGACACAAAATGTACAATTGAAATTGTTCTATTTTTAATCGGTAACACTCGACAGTCGACATAGATAACAAAAAATGAAATTGATCGATTTTCAGTATTAATTCGGAGAGAAACTTGAAATTTGGACTAGTCACCCCGCACCACAATGACCTGGGCCTTCTGTTCGACTTACTTCATGAAGCAAAGAAGTCGATTTATGATTTTTTTTTTCCAGTTTTATTTTGTTTTGTGTGAAATAGTTAGATCCTCTGGCCTTATAATTCACAGCATGGGGTGGCATACATTTTCTGTGTTGAATTTATCACAAACCCCTAAGGGCTGAAATAAGCATGACGATGTCTTCCCGAATTTGTCAAAATAAGAGAAGAATTCTCCCCCGCAGTTGATGTGGATTTACAGCCCATCAAATGGAATTAATTTAGGAATAAACAGGTTGTTTAGGAGAAGTTATTTCTCAACTATTTTTTCGTCTGTCAAATTTGTCAAATACGCCATGGCATAGTCCATCAATACCTAATTTGTACATTTTGGAATGAATTGAGGCACTGCTGTAAATTGTTTTTCTACTTGGAATGTTGGTTTGGCCTGAGATAAGTTTTGATTTGCGAGAGACGACGTTTGAACCGAAAAACTATTACCATCGCTGATTATCACCGAGCAGAACAAATTCAAATTGTCCAACCAATAGCAAATCAATGACGTCATAGAGTCTTGAGATAGTGGCAGGGAATGTCTCATGGATGATTTATTTTGACACGTGACTCGTCATGATACCAATAAACTTAAGAATTCCATACGGAGGCGAATTCCTCATATGTCTTTGCTCCCAGACTGATGATGCTGGCCAATTATTTTGTCAGCGATCGCATTTTGAAAGTCCCTTTATATTATGCGATTAATCGCTTTCTTGTAGTTTAAAGCTTGACGTCCAATTAGTTGGCGGTCAATGGACGTATATTTCCCCTAATTAAAAAAACCGTTTCAATCAATTATCACCATTTTTTTTCTTGGGAGTAACATTTCTGGACTTTAGTCTTAATTATTTCATCATCACCTTACTGTTGCCCACCTTACCGTTCAACAGTCAACCGGATTTCCTTCATCAACAGGTGGTATTACAGGTGCCACGTAGGCTAATAATACTTGAAGAAGCTTGCGTGTGTGTTTTTTTAGAAACCCTTTCATCATGCAAGTTTTTTTTAATTACTTGAGCTTGCTGCTCTTGTCTGGGATCCGGTCATTGAGGTTAATAGATCGGTTCGAACATTTCCTGAATTTTTCTGACATTATTACTTGCGTAAATCGACTCAATAGGCTATATATCATGTTACGCATCGAAGGCTTGCATTATTATGAAGACATGGATTTCGGTATATCAAACTTATGATTTGAACTCGAGTTCTTAGTCTCTAAAATTTCAACGAGCTTGCTGCTCTTGTCTGGGATCCGGTCATTGAGGTTAATAGATCGGTTCGAACATTTCCTGAATTTTTCTGACATTATTACTTGCGTAAATCGACTCAATAGGCTATATATCATGTTACGCATCGAAGGCTTGCATTATTATGAAGACATGGATTTCGGTATATCAAACTTATGATTTGAACTCGAGTTCTTAGTCTCTAAAATTTCAACGACCGAGCATACACCCATTGCCGTGAGTGGGAAAAGGTATGGAATCATGTGCTTTTCATGAATTTTGTTCGTTTCATAACACAACTCAAACTTCAAAGAAGAACGTTCAAACCTAATTTGTTGAATTTCAGCTCAGTGGTTTATACTTTTCGAGAAAACAGTGAAAAACCATGCACTGTCCCTTACTTGGCCTTTAAAGGCTATACCAAAAGCTTTGGTTATAACTCTCTTTACTTTCAGAAATATTTGATCGTTGGAAATCACCTACATTTCTTGATTTCTTCTAAATGACAGCAAGCCAGACGGAATAATTTCACGGGGTGTTTAGTACCAGTACGATCTTCGGCAGTTTACTTTTGGGATAAATGCAAATGATCCTATTTATGCCTTTAATGTGGCACACTTGTATAATCAGCTCAGCCATGTCACGTCAACGTATCGTGCGAAGGAATGATATGTACCACACGTCATGGATGCCGAACTCATCCAGTTCAATCTGCGGTAACCGCACTTGTTTGCATTTCGATTCTCCGTGTTCGATACAAACAACATTAACTTCCTGACCAGCTAATCGATCCCTGTCCAGCGACTGTGGAGTATAAATAGACATAACCCAGAATGGGTTCCGTCGGTTCGTGGGAATCGAAAGAAACCACGGCAATTGGCTGCAATCTCGGGGACCTGGGGAGCATTTCAATTGCCTCAATCACGAATCTCGGAAGAAGAGTTTCTGGGAAGAATCGATTCTCCTCGTCCGAAAGTGGAGACGGATAATCAAAAATATCCAGTGCCATGTATTTTCTCCCTGGTTGTCGAGTTCAAGAATTCATTAAAGGCACGTAGGAACATTAGTAACTACCCGGAACCAGACCTTTACCGATTTAATGTGAAGGTAAGGATGGTATCAAATACCCTGTGACAATATTCCGCCTGAAATTGTATCGTTCGAATGAAAACAATCACTGAAGGTAGTTTGAAAAAAGTGTTTCCGCGGGCATGCTTTTTTACACGCGTTACCAACGGAATTATGTCACGCGACACCAAAAATGCGTTTTCTCAAAATGTATAGTAAAGACAGTGAACTCAAACGTCCACACATTTGTTGTTTTTCGCCCTACGCTTCAAGATTTTGAGCAGCTTTGTGGCTTCAAATTAAAGACTATTATCCTACGACACGTACACTGTAGTTCGCGAGTATATGACTCAGGAAACCTGCGGATAGATGACAATGATGAAATAAAGTCATGGAAGAGGGTGGATGTATACCTTTTTTTGTTAGAAAACTCATCGAATCAGGCTGGGACTGAATCAACCTAACTGTCGGCCTGGTGGGATTCGAACCCGGTGCATTATGACAATTTTACCCTATGAAATCTGAACTCTTTTACCATATTATATTGTATTCTAACCCTCACACGTGACCTGCCACTGTCCCTATTGACCTATCGCGTTAGAATCGCGTTAGAATCGCGTCAACGCAGCTTGTGAAATATTGTCCAATTACATGAAATACAAATGCACGCGGAACGCGCAACATCTGAGACAAACACAATTTAGCGTACATAAATCCATTTCTGTTTTCTAAGGGGCGTGGCTAATCGCAAACGGCGATAGGTCAATATCTTCACTCAGGCATGCGCAATACATCCAAGGAGCCCGTATTTCATGGAGTCCAAAATGTACATTAAACCGAGTCAAAGAGGTGATAATCGAGGAACTGTCTTATTATTATTCAAGGTTAATAACAACTAGGACAGCAGTCATGTGATCTTATTTGTTTCTTGGTTGCGTTCTCGCATAAGATTGGCTGAAAGTTTCTTCAAGCAGTATTCAAATTCTGTAGAAAAAAAATTACTGCTTTTATGTGTACATTAAAATTTTTTTTGACCTATGGTTCATAAGAGGTGCATCTATTTATGTAGGTCTGTTCTGTTTTTGAATGCGTTTGTTTGGGAATGCAATCTAGAATCTCACGGAAGTATCTTGTACTTGTTCATAATCGCGTCACTTTGTCCTAATCTCGTTGAAGAGGAAGACTTAATCTCGTCAAGTGTGGATTAAAATATTTTGTCCGGGAAACATTTGACTTTCACCGCGTCTGGCCGACTTGCCATACCGGCGGAAGGGACTAAAACACCGGTAGCCACGTGCGCTGCGCGGGGCCGTATCATAAGCCCGACGCCTCAAAGGTCCGACGCCTCATAAGTCCGAAATTTCGGACCTATGAGGCGTCGGACTTATGAGGCATAACATTTATTTATTCCGCCTCATTGGTCCGACGCCTCATAAGTCCGACGCCTCATAAGTCCGACAACGGAAAAACGAGGCATTTAATTTGTCGGACTTACGAAGCGTCGGAGCTATGAGGCGTCGGACCTATGAGGCGTCGGACTTATGAGGCGTCGGACCTATGAGGCGTCGGACCTATGGGCCTTTATTTGGTTAGGGGAAGCGATTCTGTCGGACCTATGAGGCGTCGGACCTATGAGGCGTCGGACTTATGAGCGGACCCCCGCTGCGCACGGTCCTGAAGGTTCTTGACCGGGTTCGGCCAATCTAATCGCCATTCTAAGCGTATTCGAGGAGATGATAAGGCATTACGGTGCATGAAATATCTCTCAAATCTGTTCAAGACCGTTTTGGCATGTAGTGTATGGAAATAATGAAAAATCGCCCCAGGGATGGGGAAAGGCTAAAATAAACATCTATATATCTTAAATTTTACTTTCTCATCAATAAGTATTTTACAACAAAACGGTAATGTAGTTTAGGTACCAGTCCAGTCGGGTTTTATTGTTATTTTTCCCTACTTCTGAAGAATTACTTTAGCAAAGATATCTTTTTAATCTGATAACCCTTTAAACCCCCCCCCCAAAAAAAATGTAGCCTACACTGTCTCTTATTTTAATTGTGAATAACTTACAAATTAAACATTTCTTGTTAACGTGAGAAAAAAAAAAAAACATTCGCTGCCCGATGAGGTCGTGTGCATGGTATCCTGACGTCATTTTCTAAAAGGTGTCAGGCTATCTATTATATTATATTGTGATTGATAATGTCCACTATCTCGTGAGGTCATACCGTGGTCCTGGTACGAACTTGTGCAGAGAGTTCAACGCCGTCGTCATCCGTGTGTATTATAGGAACTCTTATCTCTGACCGGACTCTTGTGTCGCAATTATTTGGGAATTCCCTTGAAGAAACCTCCACTAGAGTTCCGTTTTCGGTTTCTGGAACTTCTCTTGATAAAGATGGGGTTTAGTGGTGGGGGAATTATACTTCCGTGTGGCGATGTCAGAACAAGGGGGTAACATTCCTGAGATGCTGCTACATATCCAAATTTACTCTCGGAAATTCTTGGAAGTTTTTCGGCCAGCGAGTTTCTCTTTGCTTCGGGCGTTGACCTCTCTGTACCAGTTCGTACCCGGATCACAGTATGACGTCACAAGACAGTGGACATTATCACTCACACTTCTGAAACTCGTCCCCATCAGGGTGTCGAGCAGTACGCGCCCACCACTACCTGCTCTCTCACCCTGGTATTGGATCATTTGCATGTGCAAAATTTTTGAACACCTATACAAATGAGGAAAAGTCTGGTGCCTGCCTGTGGGTTACAATAGCGTTTGTTTTTGTATGTGGTATCTGGGGTAAAAACAGAATTCGTCGCGCCGTGAGTTACGAAAACACATCTTATCCCGCCAATATGCAGTATCACATTTCATATTAATATGAGCAAATTGGAAAGGAAAGCAATATTTTTGAGAAGGTGGACGTTATAATTACAACCGATCGTGAAAACACGTAATGCACGTTGGAAATAACAACACCAAGTTCACGATATAAATCCTTTACTAACCAATTGCGGTATCGAATCAGGATACAGGAAGAATGTTTCCTATCCAGGGCTTACTATTGGAAACGAGGTTGGAAATAAAGTAAGCACTAGGAACGAGGTTGCTATAGATCATATCCTGACAACAACTCTTTTTTTTTTAAATGACGTCAGGGTACCATGCGAACGACCTCATCGGGCAGCGATTTATTCCCCGTTGGCTGGTGAATCCATGTTCCTGAATAATTCAGTAGTTTCAATGGGGAAATTATGTTTATCCATTCAATGTTTTAGAAATTAGGCCATTTCAATGCCTATTATTTCGAAGAACGTTTGTCGTCAAGTTACTTCAGTATCCTGGTGGATAGTAGATTTACTGCCGGCGGATGGATCATTTTTCTTCTTCTCTGTTTGAATAATTTAAGGGGAAAAAAGAGACCAAGAACCTGAAGTGTCCCGGATTGATTTCATGGACACTACCGGATTATTCACTAAATGATTCTCTCCCCTACAGAAAAATAAAACGCCACCGGGCTACATTTTCAAAAGGGTTGCAGATAGCCAAAGTGGAGATTGTATTTCTTCTTTTTTATCTCTTAAAAATAGAACATACAAGTTGAACAATTCCGCAGAACAGAAAAATCGATTTTGTAGAAGAGCATCACAAACGACAGGGCCTGTTTCTTGAAACAACTGTAACGATTGTTATTTAAGTCGGCATAACTGTGACAGTTTGTTATTCATATCATAAATCCTTTTCTTCGGGGGGGGGGGGTTGGTTTGCGTAACTTTGTCATGAGGTTTTTTTTACATGGAGACACCCTGCTTCTGTAGTTTCTTGTATCTCTTGTACCCTCACCTATTTTCCCCGACCGTAATAAAATCTCGTGTCAATATACCTAGTTCCACCCACATATTGATTGTATATCTTATCATCTTCAAATTGATCGCAATCCTTCGATTTGCACCCATAAGTAAACTTGAGCGTGCGTCCACCGTCCATCCAAATGACGTGGAACTTTTATTTGACGTGGGTGCGAAGCTTTCCAATGGAATCATCGAAGCTCCCCTTATGTATCTAAAAGGCCAGAATGACCGCCCTAATCCGTCCCTGATATCGCAAATATGCCGAACACTGCCACTCCTTTTGGCCCGGTGCCTGACAACTTAAACAAGTGCCGCAAACCAGCGCTTTTATTAATTGCAGATTATCTACAGTTTCCGTATATTTAACAGCTTAAGTATCCCTAAAATATCACCGAGATAAGATGGTCGATGACATGAAAGGATTTTCAAGTGGCGCTGCAACGTGAGCTTATCGGTGAAACGAAGTTCACAATCCAAGAACAGAATCCGAGAATTTTGAAAGGCCGGAGCGATATTTAGACATGCAATCTTTAGCAAATATTTAAAGATTTTAGAGTATTTTCTTTATATAACTGAATTTGTTTTTAGAATATTGTATAAGACAATATTTCACTCCTGTTAAACTTTTTATTTGATAGATTTTTTCCCGACCAACACGCATGATCCCCTAAAAATTATACTTTACTCTTAGGGTCACTCTCTTTGATTATATTGTCTCAAAACACATCTTTAGTTATTATTTGTCAATATTCGTGGATTTTTTATGATGCATGACACTGTCTTAACATCTGTTTTGAAATTAGTTCGTCAGAATAAAATAATTAAATTCAAACAGGTATAAAACAGCTTTTTATGGCCGTAAAAGCCGAGTATAAACATGGTTCCAGGAGGTAGAATTGTCAGTGATGTAATCTCTACATTGTCACGATTTCGTTAATGCAAGTACAAAGTTCTTTTTATGAATGGAATCAGGACGGGAGACTTCCAGGCCATCCCTGGCTGATTAAAAACAAACAGATAAAACAAACGCACGGCTGTCCTGTCTATCGCAAGTAGGCCAAATCACGACAGCTAGACGTGTTTCTTGTGGGTTTGCTGACAAGCTGGCTTGCGGACAACTCACAATCGATAGTACGCGAGCCCCTTCGCATCTCTGACAAAACTCGGGAATTTTATTTCTGTCGGAATTTCTCGAGGAGTATTCGAGTATTGTTGGGGATCTACACATGTGTGAAGTGTCACACATTGCAGGTGTTGGAGTTTGCTTGCACTGTGTGTTATGCTTTTGTTGAAATGCTCACAGCGAGGGATTGAAAGCGCGCAGTGAAAACAAATATGTAAAATCGTGGCATGAAAGATTAATGAGCTTTCAAGTCTTACGGTCGATTATTCATATTTATTTCCTGGAAAGAAAACAATTTGCATTTCTTTCTCCTCATTTTCAACCGAATTGCAGGCTTTTCTGTTCCTCAACAACGTATCATGTCTTGTAAGCTTTTGATTAACGTACTTATGTTTCAGGGGCGTAGCAAGATCTTTTTTTGGGGGGGGGGTTAACAATTTCTTTGAAAGGGCATGACACCCGTGCTGAAACGTAGACACGTTTTTTTTTCCGGACACTTGGCCTCCAAACAGGTTATTATGCACACTTAACGGACAATATATGGCGCTTTTCAGGGCGACACATGCGCGAAATTTAAAAAAGGCATTCGTAACGTCAACTGCCACTACGGCCACGACTTTTTTTGTATAGCCTAAAGGGCACTTGTTCGAAAAAAGGGCACTCGTTCAAAAAAGAGAGGCACTTCTTAAAAAAAAATTGGGAGGGGGGGGGGGTGAACGCTGGTGAAGAAAGGGTAAATTGAATGAAAAAGGACAGTCTTTACAAAATAGTAAGGGGGGGGGGGGTTAATACCCCCTTACCCCACCCCCTCCCACCCCACCCTCCACCCCCGCTGGCTACGCCTATGTGTTTATACTGATTCAATTTGATTGAAAATATCTCTTTATATAGGAGATTCGTTTGTTCTGAGGAGAGTTGTCATTTTAAGGATATTAACCCTTTTAATGTTTTGTAATGTTCCCAAAGAACAAAATGTTGCTCTTGATCTTTGAAAAAAAAATGGCTTCGATTTTCCGAGAATTTCCTCTGCGACGTTGGTTTGACACGAGTATCCCACCCGCTTCGTGAGGGCCTCAGTGTCCATAGATATCTATGGATACCTGGCCCTCACGAAGGGTGGGTTATTCGTGTCAAACCAACGTCGTAAAGGAAATTCTCTGCAAATCGAAGCCATTTTGGTGAGTTTTTAAGCATGTCGTACGTGCAGAGGGCCTATAAAGTCATGGTGGGAGTTTGAGGGAATTACACTGTTCGATATGCAGACACGGATATGGTGGTATAAAGCTATTAGCTTTTAAAATTTTAATGGCTTTCAATAAGTCGGTATTTAATCAGAGTTTTAAGTCAACAGGGTGACCGGATTACTCGGAGGGGCAGCGATGGGGGAAATGACGGGGAAAACCACTTAAAATCGGCCAAGTACAAAACGTGACTTCCATAAATACATCACCGACCACCAAGAACACCGGCAGTTTGAAAAGTATGGTGATTAGACTAGCTTTACTAGTCCTCTGAGTGCCATTTAAGACGTCATAAAACCAGCCCCAAATCCGGGTTGTTCAATATGGCTGGAGATTGATAGCGATATTTTATTCGACCCTGGACAGTTTTTCTGTGAGACGCTAACTGCCTTGTACGACGGTGAAGCGGACCTGGGCTTTAAGTATGAATATTTCAAAGGTGCGTTTTCTTGGTAAATCGTCGGAATAAAACTATAAAAAGAATGGAAACTGCAATAATTGTAATGATCATCCGGGATTTGGACAGATAGAAAGGAGACATGATCGCCAATAAAACAAAGAGATCCGTATATCACTTTCAACTAAATTTCTTGTTATTTTACGATGTCATCATACTGGTTTTCAAGAGGTCATGTCTTGAAAGTGTATCATACGTGTTTTCTGACTCTTGTAAGGTTGTTTTAAATCGCGGGCAATTTTCTTTTGATCAATGACAGTTAAATGTTCGTTTTCAATGATTTTTTTTACCCTGTAAACTATGAGTGAATGAAAAACGAAATGTTAAATGAATGTTTTGATGAACTTGAACTGGCAAGAAGAATAATTAATTTATACGTCGAAAGAGACACAGAAAACAAACTAAAGGTAGAGAAAAAACGAAAGATATTCTCAAAATTTGCATCTCTGCCAATTTTTTTGGGGTATAATGTCGACGGCCTTACATGACATGCCACTCACGCGTAACAGCCACCACGGGAAATACAAGCTTTTTTCTTATCTTCATTTCAAACACCAAATAGAAACTGATTGAATTCACGTCGAAGATAGAGCCAGCCGAAAAACAAACAAAAAACGCGTTTTCAGATCCGATTCAGCCATGCATAATCGCACACTTTGTACTTGTCTATTGCGCAACTCCATGAGCAATCGCAATCACGTGGTGTTGGCGTCAGAACAGGCGCATCAGCTCTTCGTAGAGAGGCACATCGGAAGAGGCAAAACGGGAGAAATTTGATGCGTTTCGAAGACGAAGAAGCCTCATAAAGGTAAGCGTTTTGGAAGACAGTCGGGAAATCGTTGTCGAATCTATCATATTTTTGGTTTAAAATTTGAACACTTTAATTAAAATGATGGATATTGGAAGTTTTACGAAGGCGTATCGTGTGACCGTGACGAAGCACGTGCGTGGCTAACCTACATAATTGAACTGATCTTCAGAACGATAATTGTGTGTGACTAATACTTTGTTTAACTCGCAGCAGCTGTTGGTGTTCTTCAAAAATGTAGAGATTGTGAATTTAACCAAGCTATTTAGCAGTGAGAGCCCGATGTCACGGGAATTTTTCTCGAGGAAAAATTCGACAGTTGATTTTTTTTAAAGGGGGTGGGGCGTGGCTTAAGTTTGACCGGCTTCCTCAAAATAATGATTTATTTTTTTATAGTGCGGTGGTTTGCGCAATCGGTGTAGGTAGGTTGTGTGTTGCAATGCCCAATGCAAATCTCGCTAAGTGCAACTTTTAGTTTTGGGGTTTCAGGAGCTTCAGCGCTTGCGCTCTCGTTATTTCTTACACAGTGTTCCCAAGTGAGGTATCAAATTGAACCGGAAAGTTTCCGTGACAAAACGTATTTTTCGGACTTTTTGTTCACCGTGAAATGTCCAAACGAGGATAATTATAAAAACTGCTTAGTTTATTTTGTGCCAGATGAATATAGATATACCCGGTGTTAAAACTACACCAGCGTGTTTGCAGTTCGCGAATGTTGTGACTGTTGTGGAAAAAACATGTGACTGAAAAATAGCGGTTACACTTTACATCATAAAACGTGAGTTCCGTAAAGTTGTGATTTCAGAATAATTGAAGGAAAAAGTATTGCAGTAGGCCCCCTATGTTCGCGTGACCTGGTCTAATGATTAGGACATTAGCGAGACATTTCAAAGTCTCCTAATAATGTAACAGCTCTTAGATGCAAAATGTTATCATCGCAAATAGGCTAGATCGATTGCTCATGGTCCAAAACATAAATATACCGAAATTCGTGGGGGTAGGATAAGGGCAAATCGGGCTTGGTGACATTATAAAGATGGAAACATTTTGTGCAGAACTCTATGGGAATGTCTCCCAAAATAATGACCCATTTCCCGTAACAATAAAAGGCAAAGTTATATTTTTAAGGAGTTTGCTTGACCTAATCAAATGCTCAATGCATGCTCATCAGAAAACCCTGCAACTATTCCGGATTTTGATTAAGTTACGATTAGCCTCCTAGGTATTACCCTGAAAAGATTCCGGGCCCACGTGTGACTGCTAAATAAATGACCATAATTAAAACGATAATTATCTATTTATAAATAAGTATGCATATTTTTAGACTGATTAAAACACTTTTGAGTGGAGATTTGCGCACGAACTTTTTCAGCACACGATTATGTGGTATATACATCGTAATTAAGTAATATTTAGCTGAGTGTGATAATCACCTGTTATGCCTTCCGTCCAGTTTAGACAAGCCATGAAGATCCTCCGCGCATTGTTTGTTCTCGCTATCAATTAATTATCGATATCGGCCTGTGTCTATTGACAGATATTTAAAAATAGTTTTAACACTGGTGACACTGTTCTGGATGACTGAATAGTCTCACGTGCCAAATCGACTTGTAGAGTGCAGTTGTGCGATGACCGTGTTTTTCGCCAGGAAAAAAGTTTGATGAATCATAAAAATCGATGATGGACTTAGACTTAGACTTTGAAAAAAGTTCATTTTTGCTGGATCTGTGAAGGGCCAGCCTTAAGTTCTCAGACTGACTGAGTCACTAACTGACTAAGTCACCGAGCCAAAAGTATAAGTAATGCCCTAAATATAGGTGTTAAGGTATGTATCTAAAATGTAGGCCTACATTTCACAAAATTGAGTAAGCTAACAAAATTGAACGGATTTCTTTATTAAATACAGAAACTTTAAAAAGTAGGAAGCAAATACATAAACAGGTAAAATTGAAAAAAAAAAACACGAAGCCTTTAAAAATTACGTATTTTAGTATTCAAGGCGACTATCAGTTTAATATATCGAGCGGGACAAATGTCGGAACCATTGTTTTAGTTAAGTTCTGCATGTAGCACTTTCAAAATCTAGGATATGAAAGCCCAATTCATGAGCTTTTTTTAAGACAAGAATCATTCAAATCACTTATGTAATTTTTAAGTTACGGAGTTTTAAACACAACCACCGTTTTAAAGTTCTGTCCACGGATCACAAAAAGGTGTGCGTTCTTTCAGCAAAACGAAAACAAATCACATGCATAGGGATGTTTCCCTATGAATTGTTTCCGTTTTGCTGAAAGAACGCACACATATTTTTTTTTGTGATCCGTGGACAAAACTTCAAAACGGTGTGTTTAAAATTCCATAACTTGCAAATTTCATGAGTGATTTGAATGATTCTTGTACTAAAAGAAAGCTAACGAATTGGGCTTTCATATCCTAGATTTTGAAAGTGCTACATGCAGAACGTCACTAAAAAAATGGTCCCGACATTTACGTTTCGTGTTTTATGAACTCACCCTGTACAATGTTCTTTTGTTTAAGTGAGTACTCGTTACGTACGTTCGAAAAGATACTCTATAGTTTAGAACTTAGGGAAAGTGATATTTTAAAACTTGTTGGCATATATGCATGTTTTATTAATGAAGCGACGTGAGTAATGGTTGGGCTTGAATGGCTGATTTTGGACACCATGGTCTCAGTGATTGGTCCGCTACGAGAATCTTTGCTGATTTTACCATTCTTATCGGACTCATCAAGTGGTGATTATGATTCATAATTATGTTAACATTTTTTAGCTGTTTCGGAGTTCATACTCCGAAACATGTCTTGTTTTCGTTAAAGTCCCCCCCCCCATTTTTTCCTTCTTGTTTGTTTTCTTTTTCAGACTCCTCTCCGTAGGTTTTGTACATGTTTTCCTTTGTGTTATGTATTTTACATGATATTTAGTGGCATCATGTTGAATCACTTTGTCATCACACGTAACAGAGCCATTTCCAAAGCAGATGAAACAGCTCGTCTTCGCACACGAACACATTTCTAGTTCAGTTTCTCTTTTCTCTTGTTTCTTAAATTAGCTAACATTATTTATCAGTCTTGTTTGAACAAACCCCAACATCTAAAAAAAAATCATGGTTCGTTTGTTTTTTGCAATGGATTACCTCAGAGATCGCCAGTTTTAACTTGTTCCGGTTTACGGAAATGAAGAATACTGACATTGTCAGAAGCACGTTTTAGCGAGTATTGTCAGCTGTTAATAAACCGCCCCAGCATCGCACCTTGAGACCCAATTTTCGTTTTGAGATCGGTAAAAGGTTGGCGAGGCTCGCTGATAAAATGACCCCAGATATTCGACAAGGGAAATGAGAGATATTGCATTGGGATTGGTTTGCAGTGTCCGTAGAACGCTGTCGCGTGCTCAGTTAACCCCATTCTCAGATTGCTGGTACGAACAGCGCGCATGCGTGCGCGTGCTCCTCGCGCGTCTTTCACACTTTCTTGGCAACTGCGCATGTCCGTACAAGGTTAAGAACCAATGTAGCACGGGAAGTCGCGGCACGCTGCATCTGCGACCGTTTCTTGTAAATGAAATTAGGTAGTTCTGTCTCGCTGGGTAGGGCAATAAAGGTGCACCGGTGAGAGAACTGCGACTGTCTTGAATTGTCGGACGTACCCAGGGATCAGGGGAAAGGAGACATTTATTGCTTTTAGTCCAGAGTTTCATTGATTCATTGGTTCAAGCGAGGTGCAGTTATTTATAGCTTCGGAAGATTGGTTTTCAATAAAAGCGATTTGTCGGGAGAACTTCATTAAATAACGCCATGGATTAATGTTGAGAATCTAAGAAGGTAGGGCCAAGGTTTGCGAGGAATTGCGGTCATCGGAGAGGGTCGGCGGACGGCTTCGAGTTTCGCACGCGCTGTAAAAGTGACAAAGAATACAATCATCAAATAGAACAGAAATTCATTAACTTTTGGAAAACGCTGTCGTGTATTCATGAAAGGGGCTAATAATACCCGTTCCTTGAATTGACTTGACATCTTTACAAGACCAAATTCAGCTATGTTCCAAGTCACTTCGTGTTACTTGAGACTCAAGCAAGCTGCATCTTTAATTCATTACCGCGTGCTTGACTAGGGGCGGGCGGCGTTTTAACCTCTTCGTTGCGCATCAGATAATAATGAATACTCTGCCAAATGTAAACGTTTTCTTTTGGGTCGCGCTGAGCACTTCAGAGGTGTGTCATTAATTCTTATGACCCAGAAATGTTACGTCTTACAACTCTCCCACATCTTGCTCAGGTGAAAGTTGGTCAACAATTGATGGAGTGGTTTGTTGATCCAATTGTCAGTACTCTGAATTATAATATTGTACAGTCACTTTTAAGACGCACTCTTCCACATGTTGACAGGTGATTTTTAGCAACTCCGAGTGTCGTTATGTGGAAGGCCAGACGCCGTGGTTCATTCAAATGCGTAGACGTTTGCAGCCACATAGACATATTTAAGTCGAGTTGTTTTCACTTTGACAAATTTTTGGCACAGGTATAAGTCATTAAAGATAAAAATCGCAGACCTGAAGCACTTCGGCGCCTTTTGTCTGTGAATTCTAAACTTAAAGTTCAACACGGTTGTGACAGATTGAGCTAATACAATGACTTGTCATAGACATTTGATAGAATAGTTTTTCGGTATCGGGTTTTGTACCTCACAAATTGTTGATTCTAAATGTGTGGTGTACTGTACACAAAGAAACGTGTTGTAAGTTAAGTTCGAGCACAATTTGTAATGGGGGAGCAAGGATGACGCACCCAAGACATGGATAGAAAGAGATAAGATTTGAGACAAACAAGGTTCACAGAGAGGTCTGTAAACAGAAGGAGTTGCATCAGCTGCAGTCTAGCTGTGACGAATAAATGATTCATTGGTCCGGTTTCACCTCGACGCGCTGGTAACTCACATTGACCCTAAACATCTTCTGTCGCTTAACGGGGTAATGTAATAATGATTCTCTCTTCGCGTGGCCCGATCTGAGCGCAATCTTGAAGCGAGTTCAATATTGTTTTTGAAGACAACACGAGGGTATTTTAACAGTTAAGAGACGTGAAGAGTGAAGACAGTATGTGAGCAGTGAGGTCAAGCCTGGTGGTTAGTGGTTAGTGGTTACTGACGGGCAATATAAGCGTTTTCTTCATCTTTCGGCCTATTTCACCCATATTTCAAATGATACCATTTGCAGTGCACATAAAAGTCCTGGTCAGATTCGACCTCATACTTTTCAGTTTTCAGAGTCAAAATGACATTTCTCGGTCAGATTGATGAAACTTTTGCCAGGGTCCAAATGACACTTTTGCGAGGGTCAAAATTACACTTTTTTCTAAGGTCAAAATGACACTATGTCTGGGGTCAAAATGACACTTTTCCCAGGGTCAAAATGACACTTTTCCCAGGGTCAAAATGACACTTTTGCCGGAGTCAAAAATGACACTTTTGCCGGAGGGTCAAAAGGGTCAGGGTCAAAAGCACACTTTTGTAAAGGTCAAAATGACACTTTTGCAAGTGTCAAATTGACCCTTTTGCCTGGATCAAAATCACACTTTGACAAGGGTCAAAATCACACTTTTGTAAAGGTCAAAATGACACTTTTGCAAGTGTCAAATTGACACTTTTGCTTGGGTCAAAATCACACTTTGGTCAGGGTCAAAATCACACTTTTGCCAGAGTCCAAATGACACTTTTGCCATTGTCCAAATGACATTATTGCCAGGGTCAAAATGACACTTTTTCCTGGGTGAAAATGACACTTTTGCCAGGGTCAATATGACCCGTGAGATGATCCAGAGAGATGTCATTTCGATCCTGAAAAGTATAAGATCAAATGTCAAATGTAATCTGAGACTTTTAAATAGTGCCAGATCACATGACCAAACCATGAAGTTTTGTGAACAAATGAATACATTTTGAAGTGTTGTGTTACACGTAACTGATGAAACTGTAACTACATAAAACTGTTGGTAGCATATGAGACGGAAGAAGTCCACATATTATTTTCGTGCAACAAACAAGCGACTTATTTATATTTATAAGGTAATTTATAAGTTTCATGCTATAAGTTAACAGTTTCGGATCGGAAACAAGAATTTATGAGGTTATAGGTGTCATGGATCATTAGTCGCTAATACGTGGCCTCGGAATTTATAAGCAAATGAATCAATCATTGTCAGTCAGCATATAGGGGTGAACGTAAGGTCATGAATTAAATAAAAAGTGGGGGAAATTTTTGATCTGTAATTGGGAAACTCAGAAGATGAATTTAAAACAAATTATGTTATTTTCTGTCTTTGTTCATTTCTTTTTGTAGTGTTTCTATAGTGCTCCCGTACCAAATCATGTTATATTACAGCAGCTTCCTTTACCTCAAAATATCCAAGGCCTTGCCTACAATGAAACAGACATGAAAAGAAAAAAAAAATTGCATCAATTTTACTTTAATCGATTTCCAGTCTCAATGTTCCATAATTTCGGTAGACACGTCATAAGCAGCATAAGTCAAACCAACAAAATGTGATAACGCTAGCATGAAAAATGTAACTCGATTTATAAATCTTATTGAGCAGACATGGATCCAATTCACAGCCCTTGCGTGATATCGCTGCCTCCATATGTGTTGACCTTCCCGTGTTTCTAAAATGGAACAATACACTGGCTGCGTTTCGATAAAATTAGTTGGGAAAATGACAATACCATTGCGACAATAGGAGTATTCATTTCAAGAGAATAATTTGATAGAGACTGCTTCGTGTTGTATGGAACAATGTCTGTGTTGCTGATTGGAGTGCTCGGAAAAGATACAAGGATTTCTGGCCATTTATGGAACTCATTAGCGGAGGAATTTTACAAGTCTCTATCCGCCCAGCTATTCTTAGGATTTGTAAATTGGAGCGACAGAACCTTGAGATCTTTCTAAGTGATGAATAGGCGGCTGGGTTCTTGTAAGACGACGCTTTCTGGGATTGTCTTCCAATTTGAGTAATTTTTTTGCGTGTCTCGGTCGAAAGGATGCGCAAATGAAAGAAAGTTGATAATAGAATGGTGCGATGTCAGTTTTTGAATTACGAAACCACGATAATTAGCGTCCGGTCTAATGAATCGCGCAGTTTAGTTGGACAATTAAGCAATATCTCACACGCATGTTACATTTTGGGTTACCAGTCCTGGAGTTAATCTCGCACGTAAACAGTTTTAAAAATGCAGTATTTAAAAATAAACATTGTTTTTGGGAAGAACACTAGTATCATCAGCAAAAATCTGTTTTGAATATTCATACTGTAACTCATCTTTATTCATGACGTTAGCTTTCCTATTGCCTATAAGCCTACCAGTGCGGTAAATTTGATTCCTTCATAGACTTGAACTATGTCATGAATATGCACGACCAATGCATAAATAATTGTTAATGACCTCATTATCATTCATAACGTCATCTTGATCAGCCTTGGCCTACCCTTGCTATAGGTTTCAAGTCTTACGTGTCGTATGATTCAATCGATACAACCCAACCGTGTAAAGCGTTCAATATGGTTTAATAACGTGACAACTCGACCGTAACCTTCAACCCTCTCACATTACCTCAGCGCAATAATTACCACCAACGAAATAATACTCGCAACTAGTCGCTGCATCTTGATGTCAAGTTATTTCTCAAATATTTGATATTTCTTTTTTAAAATAGACACCACACAGCCTATTGACAGTCATGATCAACCTTTCAAAATGTTAAATGTTTCTTCATCATGTTCATGTTTCTTTTTGTTTTCATCACTTCTTCAGAGCGAGGCTTGTTCATTGCAATCAACTATGACTTCTCGATCAGTATCATGGGCGGCGATACCGCTATATGCTTTGCATTGAGAGAATGAAGATGCATTTCCACAGTTAAAAAAAAATGAGAAATTATTGTCGCGAAAACATGGTCTCTGTTGGTCTTTCAACGACGGTGACGTCATCCAACATGGCGGCGATTTTGTGTCGACAGACCACTGGTGTCGATTAAATCATTTCATTAAAGCGTGGGCCATATTAAAGCGTTGGATTACCCATGTTCCGCCATGATGACAACAGTCTATCTAGAATTGCTAATATAGTGATGGGACTTTAAAACGAAGCCTTTGGTCTGTTTTATTAAAAAAATAAAATTTGATGGGGATTATTTGTTGGCCAAGAAATATCCTGGTCATTGAACTGAAGTAGTATTTTAGGTTGAGGTTATTGCCCAGCATGGGGAACGATCGAGAAAATGCTACAATCGTCTTAGGACATTAATTATTAAAATACCAAAAGGACATGCCCTTTGATTACTCCAACCATGTAGAGAAAAAACATTGAGAAATGAGGCTTGAAAAACATCCCGGATGATCAAGGATTTGAATTTAAGTAAGAAGTCGAAAACGACGCCGACGACAAAGAAGAACGAGTCAACTCAAACCAAACCTAATATTAAATTAAAACCTATAGCCTGTTGAAGTTTCAGCTCAGTGGATATTTTACACTTTTCGAGAAAACAGTGGAAAACCATGCACAGACTTTTGATCCCAAAACATGGTTGCGTTAATGTACTTTTTATTTCAAAGATCAGTCAATTGACTGATCCTTAGAAATCGCTTTTTTTGAAAATACACTTCTTGATTTCTTTTAAATGACAGCATTCAAAACGGAGTAATTTCACGGGGTGTTTAGTACCGGTATGATGATCTTTACACACGTACGCTTTTGACACTCGGTAGGTCACTTTGGGGATTAATGCAAATGATCCTACATGTATTTAAAGGGAATTTACAACATTTGCTTTTGCTGTAATTTTCAGAAATAAATGGATTTGGAGGAATAGTGTTCAAGCAAATATTGTTAGACTGCATGACTTGTTTCACGTTTTGGGTTCATAGATGCTGGAACAACCAAGAAACCAATTATACTCTTGTAGTCTGGTTCCTTGACCCCATTTAAGATGAAACGAAGCAATTTATAGATATTGGGGAATTATAAGGTCAGAGAATCAGTCCAGCTGGCTTGTACCTCTTCACATGTGTAATCGATTGCAAAGAAAATAAATGCACAATAACTAAGTATGAAAACTAAGTTAGGAGCAGTTTTTGAAAAAAGCCAGTTTTTCCAACGCTGGTCGGCCGACCAGTGTTGGTTATCGATACAATAATACCACTTTACTTTAAAATGTCAGCACGCCCGGAAACGCAATTGTACGGGATGCTTTGGACTGTCATTGCCTAACATTCCAGTAAAGAATTTCGTGGTAATTTAATCATTTTGTTTTTTAATGTTTGCAAATGTTGTATCTTCCCTTTAAGTCCCCGTGTTGGACCCGGGTTCAAACGAGGATTTTTGAAAAGTGTCAAAAAGACCCTTTATTCAATCAACTTGAGTGTCTCTCCATTAATGTGTTTTTTTTCCATCAATTAATTCAATCTAACAAAGTATTTTCACTCTGAATCGTCGTTTCCCTGAATTAAAAAAAAAATGTAATTTCGCAAAATTTGAGAATGTGTTCGTGAGATGTGCAATGTTTTGCTGCATTAATGTTCTGTTCTCGCTTTGAAGTAGGAATGTTGCTTGGGTGTAGTTTTATATTAAAAAAAACACAATTACTTTGGAATCACACGCTTAACTGTACCTGATGCTGAAATCGGAGGCCATACGGAACGATTTTCAAAACTTGTTTTGAATCAAATCTTATTTAACTCGGAACATCTGTCCAGGTAAGCCTTGCCGAAGCAATTTTGAGGGACAAACACAAGAAGAGAAAGGAGATGTTTTTTTTCGCGAGGGGATTTCTATCCAAAAGATTGCGTCTTCAATCGCTATAGTTGAAATAAGATTCTCTTCGCCGTCGATCGCTGTCTGCTGTCTCATGTTGGTCTGAAATTGTAATCTTCAAGGGCGTTGTTTGTGCTCAAGTGATCTATTTAACATGATTTTGAGTTCTGTTGTCTTTTTTCAAAGTGACGGTGAAATGCCTCTGTGTGTTGGTGTTTTAGAGTTTTAATCTTAGTTCCCCTACGAGATTGTTTGTCTGTGTGGAGTGGCGTAGCCAGGAATTTTTCAGTTGGGGGGGGGGGGGGGGGCTGGAACATTCATGGGGGGCGTCATGTAGATCAATGATAATTTTTTTAGAAACTCAAAAACTCAGTGGGGGGGGGGGGCGACTGGGGGCGACAAGGTTTCATAGGGGGCTGTCGCCCCCCCCCCCACGCCCCCCCCCCCCCCCCGTGACTACGCCACTGGATTGGACACATCCGAGACGAATGCGAAGAAATTTTTGACGCGACTAATCTGTACACTTGCGAACATTGTACTTAATTTATTTATTTATTTACTTATTTTTTTGTGCAAGTTTTTTCTAATGCACCAAATTATTTTAGAGTAAAAAAAGCATGTATTTGCAGCGTTTGTGTGTGTGTGTGTGTTTGTTGAGGTTAAAGTGCCTCTTAAGTTCCGTCATTCGTATACAACCGGCAAAATTCGATCTTTCTTTTTTTCTCGCTTCCTCTTCTTTTAATTGTTTGAGTGTGTAATGGTGTTTTCCCCTTGCTACATTCTGACTGAGCCGTTCAAATCAAATCAGTGTAGGAACACTGAAGGTCTGCCCAAGGTTACAGCGATCCATCTACACCCGCTAAAGGCGTCCCTTGGCCTCGACGTTCATTAACAAAGGCAAAATAAAAACGGTGAGGATTTTATTTGATTCCAAGAAGACATTCAGCAAAGTGCATCGGGACAAGAAATACAATCTGCCAAACACCTACACATGTCTTTATCCCTCGGCTCTGTCTGTAGTTTATTCCATTTTCATTTTCAGTAAACAGACGTTTGTCAATATCTTGCGGGATTTATTTAGGAGAGAGAAGAGGGAGAAATATGAGACCCAAAACTGGTTCGGCGTAAGACTTGACCTGGATCCAAGTACAGGATGTACGGGAATGAAATGTATTCCTTGGAATATGAAAGAGATAATATAACGACCTAAACCTTGCCACAAGCTCTGATGTGACATAACGTAATTTTTATTCAGTTATTTATTGTGACACTTTCGGGGAAATTAATGCATGCTCATGGTTACAATTTATATCAAATTATAAGCTAAGGTCAGAGGGTTTGACATTTTCATCCTAAAGCAGGACCTTTGCCGGCTATGATAGAAACTTCATCACTCTAACTTCTTTTATTTGTATATTTCAGATAATCAGTAAGCAGTTTCTCACCAATTTCAAATGTATATAGCATTTATTCTGAAAGCTTGAGAAAAAACCTTGAAACGAACAATTCATCTTGACCTCAAGCTCAAGATCTTCCAAACTTCATGCCTCGCCATCCTCATGTATGCCTATAGTGAATCGTTGGTAGTGACAAAACACCTCGAAGCTTACATCAATAGCTTCGCTACAAACTGTTACCGTATCATTTTGAGGATCAGGCGGAGAGACCACATCAGTAATGATGAAATCTATGAAATAACAGGACAACAGCCCCTCTCCTGGGCCATAATATAACCAGCCGCGGCAGCGTGGCTTGGGCATGCCCTGAGAAAACCCAAAGATGACCTGGTCAACCTCTACGCCCTCTTCCAACCTGTCCACGGGATCTGTAGGAAAGGAGACCTTCCTTGATGTACCCACAGTAGCCTACATTGTCAGACTACTCTCTAAAGATGTAGCTCTTGCACCTACGGAGATCCGTGAGGCTGCCCCAGATAGAGCATTTGAAGAAACGTTGTGATCGGCTACTGCGCAGCCGACTACTATAGCAGCCTAGTAGTAGTCTTTATTAAGTCACGTTCGGATTTATTTCCGACTCTAGGGATAATACCTTGGCTCAGGGGCGCGCCCAGGATTTGGTTTGGGGGGGGGGGGGGGCTCAAAAATTTTTTTTTTTACAAATTTGTTAAAGGGAATATACATCATTTGCTTTTGCTGTAATTTTCAGAAATGGATGGATTTGGGGGGTTGGAAATATATAGCAAATATAGTTACACTGACTTTTTTTGAGGTTTTGGGTTCGAAAATGCTATAAAAACCAAGAAAAACAATCTTTTTCCTGTAGTCTGGCTCCTTGACTCCATATAAGAAGAAACAGAGCAGTTTACATACATTGGGGAATTGTAAGGTCAGGGAACCAGTCTAGCTGGCTTGAACCCGTTCATAGGTGTGTAATCGATTGCAAACAAGTGCGATGGTCAATTGGGGCCAGTATTTGAAAAAAAAAACCAGTTTTTTTCCAACGCTGGTCGGCCGACCAGCGTGGGAAATTGATACAAAAATACCACTTTTCTTGAAAATGACAGTATACCAGGTGCCATGATTTTACAGTATGCTTTACACTGTCATTCACTAACAGTCCAGCAAGGTATTTCAAAATGATTTGGTAGTTTTATTTTTTGATGTTTGCAAATGTTGTATTTTCCCTTTAAAAAAAATTTTGCCCAAATTTTTTGGCCGCAGAAAAAAATTGGGCTTATTTTTTGAGGGGCGGCCTATTTTGACGTTAGTGGCGCCACTTACACACCTATTATACTACTCGAAAACAGGCCACATTCATATCACCAAGGCCAAATCGTGGGACTGAAAAAAATGTTTTTCTTTTTAAATACAAAAAAAAAAAACCGAGGAGCCCCCCCCCCCCGGGTGCGCCACTGCCTTGGCTTAATTGTTTTAAAAGCCCAGCTGTTTGGATCCGATCAAAATCATTTTCTTTTTTGTTTTGCGGGTATAGAATCATGCGGAAATGCAGAGAGAAGATATTTTTACTGCTTACTGAATTAAATATTGATTAACTCGATCAAAATCGAGAAAATCATCGGCAATAAGCAGATTAAGATTCAAACATGATTTGATTTAGTGGTGAAATGTTGTTTTCCACAGCGCAAAGACTATATATAGTTCTATTAATGTTTTAATTACATCTCTTACATGTGCACGGTATGAATTGCCGTCACAAAATACGAACTTTTTACCCAATCAAAGTACGCACGATGTTCATAATTATCCCTGATTGCATGATGTTTCTTCCCTTGGAAATGCTTAATTAATTATGCAATGAAGTTTTCGTAGATTTTACTCGCTAGTGGAGTTGCAAGGTCCGCTGAAACGTATGGAAACGCGAAGCATGAGCCTATCGCTTACGCCGGGAATACGCGATTATACACGGCGCGTTAGCCGTGAACAACACGCTAGGTATTTTCGCTTCCCTGTGAAGTCGGGACGCGGCAACGGGAAAATGTTGAAAGAAGGGAGTCTTCTTCGATATCCAATTACAAGATTCGGCGAAAGGAAAATGTGATCAACAACCGCGGAAAATTCACATGAAAAATTGGCGAAACTGACGGACCTTGAAACATTTTAAACACAACACCTGCCGGGAAATCAATGCCTAATAGAATTACTTCTACAAAACATTTTGTCTTGATAGTTTTTGGTAATACTGTTCGCTCTTGGGCAAGCTGTACTAAGCAACTAATGACAGACGCGACTGTTACGTATTGTGACATCTGCTGAAGAGAGTAGTCGCATTAGACAGGTTGATAATGCCAGGTATATTATTACGATTCATGAGAATTTATTTCATTTCGCCGTTTTGAGCAGGGGTCCACATTTTGTTCATTGGCTTAACTATTTGTATTTAAGAGATAATGAGCAGCCGGTTTCGGCATCGGAATCAAGGGGAATTTTGTTGTTTTTGTTTGTTTTGTACGATAAATGGGTTTGAACATTAACAACTTTCAATCTGCCAAATAATACTCTTGCGAGGAAAAGTTGAAATAAAATTCTCATTTTCTATTCAAGTGTGGATTATTTTACAGAAGTCATAAATTGATTTTAGACATGGCGTCGGGAATTGGTCATGCCGGATTCGCGTCATTGTTCCTCATTTCAGGGGAAGGTCCAGTTTGGGCTCAAAGGGGTGGTCAGCTGGCAGGGGGGGGGGGGGGAGGTAGCAGGCATTTGCTACATTTGTCTGCACGATTGTCTTATTTTATTTTGCCCAAGGGAGGGGGGTAGACCTTCTATAACCATGCACCCCACCCCCTGAGATCGGGGACAATTACAAGTTCAAACATTTTAGACATCTGTGAAACCTTCAGGGGATTGCTTGTCTTCGCCTGCAGCTCTTCAGAAAAGGAAATTACTCCATGCTCAGATACAATCGACGGAACCTTAAAAACAACCCTCGTAGGCGGCGCCCTCTATATGTTTTCCCAAAATGCGACCATGGTGATATTTTTAGGCGCCATTTTGACAGGCTTCACGAAATCACTAGACACTTCATCTCAACAGCAGCCTTCAAAATAAAAGGCTTCTTTGATTGACAGTTCCCGAGTGCAGACATCTTTCTTTGGACAACTCAAAATAGACTTTAGAAATAAACAACTTTCTGGGAAAAACAACCATCTTAACGCCGCCTTGGAATGTGAGGCTCGCATCCTTGTCTTGTTTGTTGTCTATCGTCTTAAAGACTCCTCTGCCTGTCCCGTTGTTTCCCCAACATTCCTGAATGTCTTAATTGCATCCTTTCTTTAAGGCATCAATGAAACCATCTCCAAACAAGGTTCCTCCTTCTATTGGTTTTGGGGACCTACCCTCTTTGATGTGCAAGTTGTTTTCCTCCCCACTTCATTCCGACACCTCAAAGTCTTTTCGTTATGCATGTATGTTGTTTTCCTCAAGATGGAGTTGTGAAATTCCGAAGATCTTGTTGCTTTTTAAAGACCAATTGTTCCCTCTTTGTTCCACTTGTTGTTCCTTAGAAATAAACAGTCTTGTCGTGTAAATTCTTCTGCGGTGCAAATTGATTTCTCATTTCGAACTTCTTAAATATTTTTTTAACGTGATATACTTCAGCATGTGAGTTTGTCCTAGCCTAGAAGTAAAACTAGCGAAATAAAAAAATGAAGAAAATCGGTCATTATTTTAAAGTCAAAATCAGATTTGTAAAGACCCGCCCATACATATCGCCTTGCCATTTTCTTACTTCAAAAACCTTGTTTAGAAAGTGAGACTTCTTCTCCGTTGGCAAAAATAACTCAGTGAATCTTGCTGAATCGTCGTGCTGGAATTGCATCACGCATGCGGGGGGGGGGGGGGACTCTGCAAAACGGAACCCAATACTCGTGCATGCGCATTTCACGAATACGAATCTGTCACGGAACAAATCTGTCACGTTCTTGGAGCGTTGTTTACAATGTAAAGTACAATAGTGAAGGAATGTTCCATGCATGATACACCTGTGCCCAAGTACGAATTAACATTCTTTCTAAATTAGGGCACTATTTAGAGCAGGGAAGTCGCTGAATGTTGTTTTTAAAATCGAAGGATAACTCCGTCAGGCTTGCAATAATTGCCTTCCATCATTAGAAGCTCTGCTCTATAATTAGCTCTCAAAAACCTGACAACAATTCTGGAGGAAACTTTGGAGGACGTCTCAATGTCATAACAGTATTGAATGCTATTGGTTGTGATCATTCTACGAATAGAAAAAAAAGAGGAACTGAACTTGCGGAAGAAAAACACATTTTTGTTGTGAATTATTCGATATATTAGGCCTTTTTAACTATGTCGAAAACCACAGTTTTGCGTGTTGTTCCTCCAAGCGAGATTCGAATGATAGACAGCTGACTTTGAAAGAAAACCACTGAATCGTTTTGTGATGGTTGTATGCATAGCCGGGGATCCTAGGGTGTGAGGAGGGGGGCATTACCCCAAAATCCTTTTGGCGATGTCCCCCCCCCTTAATTTTCCCTGTGCGTATTGATTTTAAAAGTATGATCTTGCTCGTCTTCCACTTATAATAAACACAAACACGCATGATCGATCTTTTAAAAACTTACACCTGACGAACCTAGGATTATAATGTTGCGTTTTTGTCTACAAAATGCTTCGTCTTATAACCGCCATGTTTTACGCAAAGGCTCATTGTGATAGTTAATAACGCATGTGCACACGATTAAACAGCGCCCCTGGTGTCATGAGACGCCCAGGCCTTCCTCCCTCCCCCTTCTGTTTGAATCCCCCCCCCAAAAAAAAGAAGAAGAAGAAGAAGAAGAAAATGTTGACAAGAAATCGCCGCTCCGGATGGCAAGCGGCTAGCAGCCCAGACTGACAGACTCAGAGCTCTTTTTCAATCCCACAATGAGAAACCCCACTTAGAATTTACAAAAGGCGCTATACCGAAACCATACCGTTCGTTTTTGCAAGATTTTATCAAATGACGTTTTTGTACGTCCTCGCTAAAATTGTCTTGTCACTGACTGCTTCAGTTTTTGTATTCAATCCATTTGAATAATATTCCCCTTCTGCCTTGCGTATGAAATCTTCTCAATTTCGAGCGTCCTCCATCTCGGTAATTGTGCGGGAAAATTAAGGACTGCAATTTCCGATACTCACTTGTATTTGAGGGGGTGTGATTCATTTCTGGGGGACAACTTGAATTCCGAACACACAAAAAAATCCGACGCAACTCTAGCTGCGAAGATTGCAATTCCTTAATTTTCATAGAAATGCATCCATAGGCTTGCCGTGCGCGTATTAATAAATTAAATAGGAAATCCGTGGCAGGATTGCGATGCAGAGTTGCACAGCCCAAGGCCGGACAAACAATCCCTGCCGTCACAATTCAATCAAAGATTTTCCAGGATGATTTCCCCCACAATTCCAGCGAAGGTTGGCCGAGATGTACTTGGTTGTGATGTTGCGTGTAAATGACGCGCATCACGAGACGAAAAAAAAATCGAACTCAGAAAAAGACGCGACCATACGTGAGTAGCGATAACTATGGTCGATACTTGCTTGAAAATGTTTGTTAGTAACAGGGTCATGTAATAATGTTATTCATTTATTACATTTATATTTATACAGGATAGAAAGATCACCAAAGGCTGTTTTACATCAATGTCCTGTTAAAAACACACACAATTAATACAATCACAGGAAGAATCAAACAATGAGGACTAAGGAAAACAGAATCAATTACTTAAAATATTGCTTCTGATACAAATGTTTAAAATTATCAACAGAGGGAGCATTCTGAATTGATGACGGAATGTTGTTCCAAATTTTAGCACCTACATACTTAAATGATTGAAACATTCAACATTTGGTTTTAGGAAAAACTACATTTAAACAATCAGCATTTCTTGTGTTAATACTGTGTCTATCGAAGTACATTTCAATGTAATTACATAATCTACTAGGTGCAAGCCCATGAATACATTTGTACATTAAACAAGCTAAGTAAAAAATCTCTTCTTTGTTCTAAGGTTTGTGAAGAAAGATCCTTAATGATGTCATAATGATCCGGAGTCTTATATAGCGCACATATCTACCAACAATTCGGTACTCAAGGAGCTGGTAATTATGTATATTTTTTAAAGACAGATATATGAAGTTTATGAGAAAAATATGAGACCCATATAAGATACTAGCATAATCATTGACTAAGAATTGCAAACAAATTGTCAATCAAAAGGCTATTGTCCTTTTGTAGTTGATTTTTACAAAAATCGAAATAACATTTAGGCCTAGCAAGCAGTATATGGGATTATTTGGGTGTTTTTTTAAAGCAAAATAGTTGTCATTTGCAAAAGCGCGATTTTCTAAACACCTAAACCTCATATGTTAACAAGGCCGACAGGTGTTTTGTTAAAATTTGCATTATGTTGTTAACATAAAGGCATATAGGATCATTTGCTTTTCATGTATTTTGTTCGTTTCTAATAATAACACCACTCAAAATCCAAAGAAGAATGTTCAAAACCTAACCTGTTGAAGTTTCAGCTCACAATTTCGTATAAACCACCTCGTCATTTCCCAAAATCAAAAAAATTGACTGATCGTTGAAACTCATCTACATTTCTTGATTTCTTCTAAATGCCAGCAAGCCAGACGCAATAATTTCACGGGGCGTTTAGTACCAGTACAGCCTTCCGTCCAAGTAATAAGATAATAATCCGGTAAGTTACTTTTGGGATAAATGCGCGCAAATTATCCCGTTTGCTTTCAGAAATAATGTGAGTTTCATTGTCCGCGACGCGAGAGGTAGAACGGTTAATCAGCGCTTTTGATAGCCGGTGAAATGCACGGTATGCCCGGTATGCTGATAGCCATTGTCCGGTCGTGTTAACACCGCGGGATTGTGTACAAGTGGCGATCTTGTCAGAATTGTCTCGCCTCGCGGTGGAAAACGCTCTGACTATACCTGCCATTCAAACCAGCAGGTGTAACGACACCTGCGTCCACTAATTCAATTATCTGGGTGGCTTGTTCCTCTCTGTAGATATTAAGCCGCGAAATGACTTCTGTCAGGAGTCGCTTGTTGTTCGTGCGTCGGCTGAGAAGCAAAACCTGTACAGAAGTTCCTTATTGGTTGATATATGATTGGAGTTTCCAACCTTAGCCAATCAGAGTGCGTGTTATAGTTCGTAAATGTTTGACGAATTTGTATTGGTTGGTTCTGTTTTGGATTTGCACGATATAGCCAATTCAATTTTGCGTTTGCTTTGAATAATATTTCGACGCTTTTTAAATGGTTGGGAATTTCACATCTCAGCCAATCGGAGTGCAAATTAGTTTCGGGAAGTTTAATAAGCTGTTTTAGTACTTGGACTTTCAACATCAGCCAATCGCAGCGCGAATTTGTTTGGATTGATGTTAGACGCTTTTTAATTGGCTGCTAATTGCTCGGAATTTCAAACATTTGCGAATCGGATAGCATTTCAGTTTGATCCACTTCGACGGTATTTTCTTGGTTGACGAATCTGCATTAATTTGTTACAAATCTCTAGAATACAAACACTGTTTGTATTTTTTTCACCGAGCAACTGAAAACAGTTCGTTTTCTGTGCTTCATCATTTGACAACCTCGTCTCAATGTTGAGGTCAACCGCTCCAAGGATATACATCGTATCGATCCCAGGGGAGCGACCACGGATTATTGTTAAATCCCCGCGATTCCCACACGCCAACGCTCCACACACCACCCTCCTACTAAATATAGACAGGAATGCTTAAAATAGTAGCCTTGCAAGTGTGGATTTCGACGAAGTGGACCTCGGGTGTCCAAGAGAAAATATTCATAACCGCAAAAATATTGAGCAGGAATTAGTGTCTTGGGAAATCCCCCTGGTATTAATGAAATGTGGTCTCTTACCCCCTGTACAAAGGAATCCCACCACCTGCAGAGAAGACGCGTGGTTGCCTCCCCGAGACTGCCTGCATAGTTGGCAACACTTCTTGAGGGCTGAGATAAAACGCCCACAACAAGATAAGGGTCAGTTGTCTGTAGTAAACAACCCATGCGCGGATGTGGGGGGGGGGGGGGGCGGTGGTCATATTATTAACGTTTTTAATGGAATTATGACTGTTCGATAACTTAGTTTCAAAATTTTGCATTGAGATGTTTGGTTATAAAAAAATTCATCCTTTTTTTTTCTTTATCTGGCGTCGAGCCATTGCACCCCTTTTCTCCAAGACCGAACTTGAGTTAAAAACTTGAAATTTAAAAAATGCCACCGAGAAACATCACGTCCGATGAAACTTGCAATTTTGAGCTCTGGCCGATTTTTATAT
Organism: Patiria miniata; assembly: GCF_015706575.1. Lineage (NCBI taxonomy): Eukaryota > Metazoa > Echinodermata > Asteroidea > Valvatida > Asterinidae > Patiria > Patiria miniata. The sequence goes on from NW_024037073.1 coordinate 500,109, forward strand.
AAACACCGTGTTTTTATGAAATGATAAAATAAACGGTATTGCACTTTTTTCCAAATCGAAATGATGTTTTGGTTTGAAAGTTTGAGTATTCATAAGATGGTTCGAGGCTTTGGATTGGCTGATTGATGGGTTGAGGAAAAGGTGTTATTTGATAAGGAATTCGATGAAAAACAAAAGCTTAACAATTTAACTGCTCGTCGAGAGAGCGAATGTTGCTAAATTATACCTTACAGTGAAATTGAGGCTAATTGTGAAACAATAGGACTGCACTCAAGGCAGTAAAATACGCGTTCAGATTAAACTCCATTATCTACCAACTAGGGCAAGACCGTGTTCCACTGTATAAAAAGTGAGGAGTTTATCTGGACTTTTGGAGTGGCCTAAGGGTGCCCTTAGGAAATTGGGGCAAAGGTAAACCTGAATTGGCCATACTGACACCTGTTGAGGACAAGTCCCATTTAGACCTTCACCCTTCTCACATTCCTCGTCTGGTCACACCAGCCCCCACCAAGAGTCCAAGTATGTCAGGCAAGGTGATCCCCGTAACTTTTTCCTCTAACAAATTGGATGATTATACTCCCAGATATGAGGTTGCAGAAAGCGAGACCCTGCTTTCATTTCGTTGCACGATTGTCCGTTTTATTTGTGCCTGCCCCAGTTACACTTTTTGAACTAACATTGTTAGTCGAAGTAAAGAACTCATCCATATACTGTTGAGTACCTAGATGTAGAACAAAATGACATTCCAATAGCTTTTTTGCCACGTGCTGCATCTCTTTGGAATTCCTTGCCTGGTGCTTGTTTCCCTCCAACCTATGATCTGTCCTGTTTCAAGAGGAATGTTAATTTCTACCTTCAGTTTTCCTGAGTACCTACTCTTCTTTTTATTTTTCTTGTAGCCCTGTACAATATGGGGTGGCTTTTTAGCCTTGTTCGGGGCGAGTATTCCTAGAAACAAAATATTATTAGCCTTTGTGAGTCTCTGTGGAACATCGTACAGCAGTTATTAGCATTCTGTGATCGTTCATCAGATGAAAGTAATTATCTGTTTGGTTCAATGGCCTTGGCGAGACTCGGGAGAAAAAGAAGAAAAGAGAAAGCAAGAGAGAGAAAGACGAAGACACTATATCAGGAGATTCTGGCGTCTTGATTGCCATATCCCGCCCACACGCGTGTCTCGTCTCGTCCATCCCTGAAAGACTTTGGAGAAGAATTGTGAGGGATTTTTTTTTTACTTCTTTCAAACTTGCAAGACATTCCTGGTTCTTAGCTTCCGGAATTCGTTCTTTCCGTTTTCCGCGTTCTTTTCCAATGACGGCATACCCCAGCATCTTGGGGTAAATAGTTCTCGAAGATAAGCGACGGACTCAGGCTGGTGCCGGTGATACAACACACGAGAGGGAGAGTTGTAACGCCCACTGAATCAACAAAGATTGCCAAAGTTCCAATTTATGGGCATTTCAACCCCCCCCCCATCCCCGGGTGGCCGAGTTCCCGCCTCCACGCGATAAACAAGGACGCAGTCTCAAACAGTCAGCAAATATTTGACGATCGAGTCACGCTTCAGAAACGATTCGAATCGAACCTTTAAACACAAATAATTAATGCCTAGAATATGTAGACTTAATTGTCGACATATAGCTAAAAGTGCGCTCAAATGTCATCAAACTTTTAATGAACTTTTTCATCTTTGTCTGCCGCAGCTGTTTATATTTTGTCCGTGCATTGAATCTCTGTGTGGCTATAGAGCGGGTAAGACTCGCCAGTCCATGTTCACATTTGATGTGAACGTCTTGGTGTCAAACACTGACTAGTCTAGTCACAGACTCCCTTGTTTGAATCACTCAATTGTTATTTGCGTGATCGATTGAACGGAAGTTGAGGTCAACAATTTCAATTTGATAATAGTTCGCAATATTTTCAGTATGTATGTTGTAGGTCTAAATTGTAATGCTTCTTTTCTTTCGAAATACCCATTTATTGCCCTTGATTGAATGGGCCCAGTCAGGGCACAAAATAAATACAAAAGATAGGATACACACGTTTTAGATTCTACACATGATGCCCAGATGTGCCGTATTCTTGTAAGAGCTCGCAGGTTTTTGAGGTAAACTTACACGCTCTACTGCATAAGCATTCACATTTTCCCCCGTAAATTGATGTGATGAGAGGCGTGTGCGAAGTTTGGATTAAAACTTTACACAAAAGGAGAAATAACAGACTTGCACAAAAAAGACAAATGTTTGTGTTTTCGTTCATATTCCTATTCAATTAATCAATGTTGTAGTACTCGGTACTCGGTACTCGTGGTACTCGAGTACTTTTTTTTTTTAGAGTACTCGTTCTCGTACTCGTACTCGAATGTCAAAAAATTCGAACTCGAAATGACGGTACTCGTACTCGGGCAGCAAAGTAATCGTACTCGACATGTCGAAATTGTACTCGACCATCAAAGTACTTGTGCTCGAATAGTAGTGCTCGGAAATATGGTATAGCTTGACTTACCACGGCCTTTTTTGATTGATTGGCTTGCGGAGAAATCAAAGTTTCTTGATTTTCCTCTGTGCACGTCCGGGCAAACACATTTAACAGCTAGCCGTGAGTGGGGGTCTGTATATCGGTCTGACTGGACCTGGGCCAATTACGCACAATGAACCATTTTGCCGTATGGCCGTATTCGGAAATAGAAGTACTCGTGCGGCAGAATGCAAGTACGCGTACTCGTACTCGGAAGTATTAGTACTCGTATACTCTGAGACATGTACTTGTACTCGGATGTACAAGTACTCGTATTCGTACTCGGTAACCTAAGTAGGCCTACTCAGCAGTACTCGGAAAAAAGTACTCGACTACAACACTGCGGTTAATAACAATCATTGATAATTCTTTTAAGATCGTATTTTGGAACAGGTCACGAAGAAAAACAATTCATCTTGAGTTGACAAGAAGAATTCATTTCACAAAATGTCTGCGGCAAACTGAGATATAGATGAGTTTGACGAAATCGTATTGACGCGTATCTGAAATGAAAGTCAGCAAGGCGCGGTTGCGAACTTGAACTACTACGATGAAATATTTGGATTTCAATGATTATGACTTTAATATTTTTCGTCAGCACTGGCCATGAACTGGGCTCCGCTCTTCACACATTGTTTCTGCCGATTTCATTTCACATTAACGCATCTCTCAGCTCATGGCATTTCAAGCAAGTAAATGCACAGAGTGTGGAAAGCTACACAATCAAAATTGGATAAAAAAGGGTACTTATTAGAACTGGTAATATTTTGACAATCGACTCCAGTCCACCTGCCGAAATTCCTACTTAACTCGATCATTTCTCACTTCAATTTCCTCCTCAAGTTATCTCATCCTGTCGTCTCACCAATCTCATTTCTCTTATACTTCGATCAGCTGCATCTCAGAAAATGACCTTTTCTTAGCCCGGCCAACCGTTTTACACGACTACCAAATGCTACTACACTCTTCACTGAAGAAATATCCGCGGACGGAAGAAAGTGACAATAAGGGTGAAACACGGTGTGACATGCTCAACTTACCCTGTGAGGAACTTACCGCGGTGCACAGTGCGCATGCGTGCTCAGGCTCTATGCGTCCCATTCCACCATTCCACTTGCGCATTTTTGGGTGAGGGATAAACACAGCACGGTGTCGTCTAAGCCAGCAATGTCGTGAACCCAAGCACTGTAGGAGTAAATCGAGTAGCGTCTAATCAATATATTGTGCAGGACCGTTGCGATCCTTGTATTTATTCAGCCGTCAGGTTCGGAGTGAACCAAACCCTTATCAAATAGAACTGCAACTCACCAGGGACCGCAGCGGGCGATTGGCAGTCTCTATTGGTCCCTCAGCGCGTATCCACGCGGGACGCGCTCCTGACGCGCGCGCGCCAGTCGGGCAACTCCAATTTCTATTGGCGGGAGCCGCGGATTTCCAGCTTTCGTAATTCTGTTGTGATGAGTATTTTATTAGCTGCACAGCAACCTATGTAAAGAGAGCCAGCAAACACGACGTTGCTTAGTACCAAGTCAAAATCAGCACAAGATGAGAACTTCCTGAGAAGCAATAGTCCAAGGCTTAATTCAATGTGTCTAGTCTAAATAAAGGAATCAAGTCGTAGCTTCATTGCCAGCTCAATTTTTTTTTACCCTGCGGCCGTTTTCATCCCCAATTCCACTCAATGTACGCAAAATGTCATTAGCCTTCTTCGATTTTTCTTCCTCCCGTGGACCGCGGTAGATAGTTTTCGAATTTGCCTTCACAAATTTGGTCTGGGCCATTCTCAACCACTGCTCTTAAGTTAATTCCAAGCCGGTCGCTTGGTAACAGTTGCCAGGTAACGGCACGAAGTCATGGTTTATCCTTTTCTTTTTTACACCCAAGCATCATTCAGAGGCAGGCCTGATGATGAGAATGTCAGTGTCGATCTTTGGGTACAAGGTTAATGACATACCGAAGGGACATCGAGTATTCATTGAGGTTGGTTTGGGGCCTACAAGTAAAACACATTAATGTAGGTCTAGTTTTAAGTCTTACTGCGTGCTTGGCTACATTTTGTTATTTACCAAAAAATATCTTCGGTGATGGAATGTTTGCAAGTTTTAATGCCAAAATGCACAAAAAAGTTTCTTATTAAGTTTTCATCGACACGGTCGTAGAAACTGGAACAGTGATCGCTACCGTTTGCTCTTCGAAATTCATGATTGACTAATTTACTCTTTGTGTGGCGTGTTTGTAAATCAACAACCCTCAAACCTACAACCGAAGCAAAAATGTTAAATTCATCGGCAAGGCGCCTGGCGTCCTCTGGCTCAAGCTCGGATTTCCGTGGGTTTTATTGGACCAATCGCTGCGGAGCTTACATCCATGCGTTTTGGCGAGCAATTTGATTGCTCCGAGTAAAATGCCACCTCAGCGCAGACGATGATGTAAAATTCAAGAGGCCGGTTCCCGCCTTTGGGAAATGCAAAAAAGGCGCCAGAAAAAAGGGGGTGTACAATCTCGACCCTTTAAGAACACAAGTGCAATTTAGAGGTTAATTTTGGGGTTAAAGTTCCGGTGCGGTCGTAAAAATTAGGTACTGAAGAGTTCAATGAAGTTTGGAACAAAAAAAACCACACGAGTGAAATTAAGTCAGTCAATTTAGAAAAGATATAACACTATTTTTGAAGCGCCCTTGAAGTTATTCAGTCGATAAAAAAGGACTATATATAGGACAGATACATAATATGCCATTACTTTGGTTTTCGAAAATGTGATATACGGAGTTCCAAATATTTATTTATTTGGTATATAATAGTTACGTGTATAGGAGCGCTAAGTTTGTCTTATGTGGTTTTTAGCATGTAGGCGTACACAGCTTCGAAGATACCAACATATTGATTGTCTCGTAGTAAGGTTTCATTCGAATGATGTAGGCTGTATACGCATTAAAAGCGCCTAATCTTATTATTCCATTACCGAAATGGAGAAATGTGTATCGAGACTTCAATGAAAATCGACTTGAGTTATCTTCATGTTACACGTATATGCACGTACATTGCCAAGTAGTATGTACAGTACACGTATACATTGCTAAGCACAACGCAATATATATCGTATCAGATTTTCAGGCCCAATTTGGTCTAGATCCCAGACTGCAAGACATTGATTGGTATAGCTTCAGTCATTACGTAAAACACCATTCGTAAACCGTCATTACGTAAACCAATTAACACATCACCCCGACGCCAAATTCCATCTTATGAATAGTTTCATTGCGGTGACCCGCTGCTAAATTTCAGTTTGGTCTGGTCCCCCGACTTCATATCAAGGCATTGATCGGTATAGTTTCAGTCATTACGTAAACCACCATTCGTAAAAAGTCATTACGTAAACCAATTAATACATCACCCCGACGCAAAATTCCATCTTATGAATAGTTTCATTGCGATACCCGCTGCTACATCAGATTCGAAACTGGTCCCCCGACTTCAAGGCATTGATGATCGGTATAGCTTCAGTCATTACGTAAACCACCATTCGTAAAATGTCATTACGTAAACCAATTAATACATCACCCCGACGCAAGGTTCATCTTATGAATAGTTTCATTGCGGTACCCGCTGCTATTATCAGATTCGAACCAGCCAACCGATCCCGCAAGCTCGGTGGTCGAGTGGTAAGATGTCTGCACTAGAAAGCAGGAGGTCGTGGGTTCGAGTCCCACCCGAGTGATTTTTTCCAACTTTCACTCGGGAGTTAACACACGGAGTACACAGTGTTTATACGTCGGTGAAGGGCAAAACCTAATTTGCTTTATATCACCCCGACGCAGAATTCCATCTAATGAGTAACACCCAAAAAACATGCTGTTTAGAACAAAGTCAGCACCAAGGCCAATAAACATGTTATAGTATACAAATAATGAAAGTTTGTGAGTGCAATGGTAAGAATAATTTCATGAGGTGACATATGAAATGTTCCATTCCACGAGGCGAAGCCGAGTGGAATGGAACATTTCATCTGTCAGCGAATGAAATTATTCTTTCTATTGCACGAACGTGAAACATTCATTATTTGTTTTATATAACACCTGAATAAATCTTCGTCATCTGATTGGTTGACTTTTAATAGCCAATTTATTCAAGTTAAAAATTGTTTACAAGTTTGACAAGTTCAGAGTTATCATATTTAATTTATGCAAACTGTTCAACAGGTTGAGAACTATCATATTCAATTTATCTCAATTTAAAACTTTTCCATAAGTTTAGAACTCAAACAGTTAAATAAGTCCAGAACTTTTATTGCCAATTTAAACACCACAGCGCCACCATCGGCAACATGTGCAGTGACAGTGCAATGGTACTTCTAATCACAGTGCAATAGTACTTCCATTGCACTGCACTGTGCGCTGCGCGCCACGCGCGCGCCGTGCATTGGTACGAATAATTCAATTACATGTGATCAACGATCCACCAATCAGATGACGGGGATTAATTCAGGTGTTGTATAAAGCGTTATGAACTCGCGCTACACTCAAAGTACATGGAATATTGTGAGGAAGGTGTTAAAACGATTAATGTGATCAAAAGCAATGTAGCATCTTACGAGTTGAAAACCCTCAAGGGATATTAGATAGTATCAGCCTCCTCACACCTTCCATGCATTACGAAGCCAAGATCAACCGTACCGACGTACGGACCAAGGATTTTCAAGATCCCTCATGTCCAATGATGCAAATTATTCATCACTCGGCACGGAGATTCTACAACCCAAGAAGGCTTTCACGGATTGAAAGGCATTACACCAAATGCAGAATTCATTGCAGTAGAGATTACGGGATTTTGTTTTGTTTTGTACCCGCCATTGTAGACTTGTGTTGAGTGCGATTCGTGATCACGCATCAGCCGTGCCTCATCGCTTCCATAAACTTGTTTATTTTAAAGGGAGTTGAATTCTTCGGATTGTAGTTGGGGATTTCCCGAGATTGGCCTTGGATATTTCTTCTTTATTTTGCCTCAGTCAACTTCAAACACCTTGCTCGTACCTCGGCGCTAAGTTCCTTGGGAGAAAACGTTCGCCTGCAGGATACTAGTTTCAAATATTTTTGCCATTTCAACCATGTGGTTGTCCTTTTATCGCATTTTGAGTGCACAATAGTTATCAAGAAAATTATTTGAATGAAATGAGTCTCTACACAATTTACTTTATATCTTACCGACGGTCAAGTAGCCTTGTATTCAAGCCGCCCATAGGTCACGACGGCATCGGAAACTATTCAAACGCGGAAGCCATGATTTGGCTAAGACTTAGTGTACGACTAATTTAATGGTGCATGCCTAATAGTTATACCGATGCAATGATGCATTGACCGTGCGAAGCCTTTGGATCAAGTGCGTTTTCTTGTAGCATTTTGTTTGAAAGAACTGGACTTTCATTTTGTTTTGGAAATAAAAACATTGATAACAGTGGAACAGACCAACATCATGCCGGGCTAAAATGAAATCAAATTGTGTCTGTGTTTCATAATTATTCCTACTCAGAGAACAAGGTGGATTACGGAGTCCTTGATTCTTAACAGGTGTTGTGAATTCACCGAGGAGTGTTAATTAATTGACCATGAACTGATAGTCAGATGGGCATCCATGGTTTATAATTGCTTGGCCGATCATTGACGCATAGCGTCCGAAAAGCGGCACCGGACGATGATCTTGTTAAAAGCCAAACGAACGTGTTATAGGAGTCGAGAATGTGAACAGTTATCCTCTTAATATGTTTAATAATTTTTTAAAATGACAATAATGCAGTTTATTGAGCGCAAATTGTACATAACAATATTCAAATGCGCTTGTACAATAACTAAAACTAGGTGCATTAATAGTGTAGATTCAAAAGCATTATAATCACCAGCTACATTAAAATTAAAATAAGAAATACATCAAAAGACATCAACAAAACTTAGTGGTAAGATAAATTAATAAAAACTGGTAACAATAAAAAAGAAAAACGGTTTCAGCTAGCTGGTGGCATTTCTCACATAAACTGGTGACTTGCTCCACAGCGAAGGGGCAGCGTATCGACACGCCAGATCTGCACCGATCTGCACCTAAAGGTGCAGATCTGTATAAAGGTCAAAGATTGCATACGCGGGCCAAATCACGATATGCAGACCCTCAAATTCTCCGGTATTTGCAAGCATTTTGAGGGCCTGAACTTGAGGAATTGTAAAAACGAAGGGTGGAAGCCGTGCCAATGACTGCGAGCTCGTATTTCTGTTAATTTGGATGAAATTAGGCCCTAAAATGGCTCTCTTTTGCAATGGAGCGTAGGCGTCCATTTCCAAAATGGCGATGGGCTTCAGGACTGCTTTTAGAGGTGATCATCTTTGAGTGGAATTTTCTCCCAAAAGTATTCAGTTAACCTACCAAAAATGAACAGAAAATAAAAGATGATGAAATAAACTTTAATTTGATGGGTGTCTCAAACACCCTTGCGAGTTGTGATTAGTTTATATAATATTTAGAAGTACGCGTAATTATCATTGGGGTCAATGGGAGTCGATTTGCAGGTCTGCACCCTTAAAGAAGTTTTGCTACGAGTGGTTGGATGTACATGTATAAGAAGAATGCCGTTGTTTGAGCTTGTCATCGACATGCAAACGTCCGACATTTTCGTAACTAGATGAGTTTTTAGTCTTCGTTTGCAATGTCAATTCGGAACGACAGACGTTTTTAAATAGAGAACCGTGATTACCATTACAGCCCGTATCTGAGTTTAACTCTGGACACACAATGGATGCCACGTGCGCAGATATGCATGTAGCCTATACTTGTTATGTTATTTATGCATTGGTGCGTTGGTCCCTGGAGACATGTTGTGTCCACGGGGAAGCCAGTTGTCGCAATTTGTTTTTGATATCGATGGTTCTACGTCAGTCTGAGCAAGGGTGACGCTGCTAGTTGTTCTCATGAACTTTCCATGATCCAGGGCCGAAACGAATGGTCACACACCTGTCTCTTGCCTCAACGTGCTCGCTTAGGCCGATCATAATCCGCATATCAATTACATTATACGCAGATACACCGCGCGTCGCGTATTAACGCGTGCACGCCTCATTAACCACGACTGATCCATGACAGGGACGTAATAAACAGCAACTGGCCGTCGGCTGCTATGAAATTGAAATTTCATTTCGCGCACTTTTTTATGATATGGCGGTTCTGTGATATTGGTATTTGCTGAGGATGTACACGGTGACTGGCCTGAGTTGGTGGTGAGGAATTGTTCAACGGTTTATTATATGGAAGGGAATCCCTTTTTGTCGTGTGCATCGCACTGTGCCTAATTTGGTTATATCGTAATAAATTGATAAAACCGAAGAAGTGAGTTTGCACTGGGGCTGAGATGACGTGCGGTGAAACAATGGAAGAAAACCGTCGCCAGGTGAATGGTTTCCATGACGAGTTGTATAATATAAAAATGGAGAGATCTTACTGAGATATTTTGTCTGAGTTCAATGAAACTGCAATTTATGCCAACTTTACGCCTACGCTGTGAAGATTCATTATTGTGTTTCCCCGTGCCAAGTTATTAACGAAGACAAAAACGTGTTTGTCTGTGGAATTTTCGTCAGTGTTAATTTCATAAACAGACTCAGAGAGATGTAAAAAGGGAAATAATATGACAAGAACACCAGAGGAGATAAAATATTTACGTTACCGCGTACTGGTGTCGTAGACAATCTATGAAAACCAGGCAACATTGTCCAATTTGTCATGTACAACGATAACCTCGACGCATTCAAGGCTTTATACTTGCGCCGCAGGCCAACTACAGCCGAGGTTTCAAAAACGACTTTTGAAATTGAATGAAGGAGGCTGGTGCCTGCGGCTTTGGCGAGGTGATTTATGAGATGCTGTCAGGGAACACGACCAAGGTGACTCCTGTGTGTAGAGGTATGGGTTTATTCGCACAAATTAATTGCAGCGGTCGCCTAATAAAATTTGCCGCGCTCGGCTCTGAAATCCGCAACGCCTTTTATCATACCAATTACCAGGTGTGGCGTGTATTGACGGGGTTGAAGAATGAGGCTTATAGGTTGACAGTGCTGCGTGTCACACTATGGTCACACCACATGTAAAATTTGAAACCGGGGCAGAAAAAGGCGGGAAATTTTACCTGAGTCAATTTTTATTTGGACCTTTGAGGTGTCGCTATCGATTTTCACTCCGGAAAGTCACCGAAGCGACAACATTGTCATCTGCGTCGCTTGCACGTGTCCAACTGCAGCCTCCTTCTAAATGAGAAGCCGTATATAGAGACATGCGCCATCGCATCGGGTGAACACATCTCAGTTGCTATGGTAACCAATGCGTGACGTAATCGGTGATATCCGCGGTACTTTTTTGTCATCTGCGATTGAGGTGCATTGGTTTCATACGCTGCTGGAAACTTGAGGCTATAACTGCATCGCGACCAACATTGGAAGACCTTTGGGTATAATTCATTAATTCTTGCATTAATGATTTTGTGATGTCTAAAATAATGACAACTGCTTTTGTGAATTATTTAAGGAACCCATCTCCCCCAAACCAAAAAAACATGGAGCATTACTCACCATCTAAGACGGTCAGAGCTAGCAACCATTCTTGTTTGACTTGAGTCGTTTTTGGAAGGGTTACTGGAAATTATTTTCGATGTTTTCAGTTGGAAGAGTGTGCAAAAGCCCAAGATGGAGTATTCAGCGTTAATTACCAGGAAATAGAAATTCAAAGTTATGCCTTATGTTTCGATTATGGTAAACTTTATGATAATGAATGATAACAGAGAGTATTAAAAACATTTGCTTTTCATGCATTTTGGTCGTTTCCAACAATCACACCTCTCAAAATCCACAGAAGAATGTTCAAAGCCTGAACTGTTTGAAGTTTCAGCTCAGTGCACGTGGATATTACACTTTTCGAGAAAACACTTGAAAGACCACTCAGTGTGAACAACCTTTTTTTGATCACGATACACAATTTCGTCAATAGCAAGTTATTTCCAGAAATCAGTCAATGTTGACTAATCGTTGGACATCACCTAGATTTTCTTGATTTCTTCTAAATGACAGCAGCAAGCCAGACGGAATAATTTCACGAGACGTTGAGTACCGGTACGATCTATAATCCAAGTAAGCTTTTAAACAATTCTGTAGGATATTTTTGGGATGAATGCAAATGATCTTATATGCCTTTAAGAAAACAAGTTAACATTTATACCCAAATCTCATTCTGGTATGCTTTTGGCTCGTCACAAACGATGAAAAAAACCCAAAGTGCACAGCAACAAAAACATGGTTTGTTTTCTGACGGCATATCATGAAGATATCTGACATATATTTCGCTGGATTTAGTTTGCTTTGTGGTCCAACAGGAGTGAACGAGTAAAGTTGAGTAGATTTCATGCAACGAAGACGTGGCATGACTGGTGTATACATGAGTGTTTGTTTGCCAGAAGCAATGATTATACATTTACACAAATTATTGTAAGTGGCACACAGCTCTCGTTTTACTTAGGCCTAATATGTTTTTCGGCTGGAAAAGTGTAAAGTTGCACATTTCATTCGACATAAATCTCTGTATTATTTCAGGTTTTTAATTTCTCTTGGCGTCAATCCGATATTTGTGCGCATTATTCAGTCGCCACATCTGTGCTTCTGAAGATGACGAGAATAAAATTAAAACGGAATTGAATTCAGCTCCCACGATATGAGAAATGGACGGACGACTTTCTATGAATACGGCGTAATTGTTTTTATTCGTCTTTTTTTTTTCGGGAACTTTGAGTTTGAGAAATTGCATTTGGAGGCTTTTAATTGAATTCAAGGATACTGACACGGAAAATTGGCTGGTATTTGAGTTACTTTTGTTTATTTATTATTTTTTTAGCGAACGCGCCGTTGAAACGCTGTAGCTCTTAATCTATTTGTGATTTGAGAATGCTTAAATTGATTAATATTTTTCCCCTTAATAATGTCTTGTGCTTGTCGGACTTTGAATTCTTTAAATCTTTCAATGTTTTACGGAATGACAGAAGCGAAACGACAGAAACACTGGCGATACACAGAACTGAAATAATTGCTATATTCTATCTATAGGCCTAAAATAAGTACCCAAAACTATCACTACAAAAAAAGATAATTGGATTCAACCTGTCACTCTGTAGAAAGGACGATGACTCTTCAGAATCTGAGGTTGACTAATGTAAATGATGAAATGCTAAAATATACAGCAGCTTCCACCAAGCTTAAATATGCAACAACCATGTAAACTAAAAACCTGGAAATCGTCCCATAGGTTTCAGATCTCTTACTGCAACGGCTGATATTTATTGCCTGGCCAAATTGATTGTTTCTGTAGTACTGTTCAATATATCATACTAGTGCAATGTTCCTACCGGATCCCCTGGGGTATATGAATCTATGTTATCTAATAGTGACCAGCGTTTCCCTCAGGAAATCCAAATATTGCGTCCGGGATGATGGAGACGTTTGTTTAGCTGTTTGATCGCTGCGTGAATTTATTGAAGGCAGGCTTATTTTTGTTTTGCGCGAATGAAAACTATCGACCATGATTTACATCAAAGTTAATGGGATTATCTGCTGTAAAAGTTTGTCAGCAAAACTGGTAACATGGCAGATAACTGCGCCATTACAAACAAAAGGTATATTTCCGAAATACTTTTTTTCTGGGGCTATTTTAGGCGCGGTTCTAAGTTTGCAACTAAGGCAAAAGATCGAGCTATAATATTGTATAATTTATTGTTGTTTTATTAAAAGATAAATCACGGATTACTCTGATCTGATTCTCCTTCGAAGAAATACTTTGCCAAAAATATATCACAATTTGACGTTTTCAGTAATGTTCAAGTCTTCTTACAATGTACTAACTGTTATGCGTAGTTCTTTGTATAGTGTTGTGTACTCGGTACTCGTTCTCGAGCTCAACTCGAGTACTTTTTGAGATTACTTGAACTTGCATGTACTCGAACATCAAAATAATCGAACTCGAATTCATGGTATTCGTACTCGAGAAGCAAAGTAGTTGGACTCGACTATTCGATATCGTGTTTCATCATCAAAGTACTCGTACTCGATTAAAAGGACTCGGGGGGGGGGGGGTCAAGCAATTTAGTTTTGAATGAAGTATAACAACTCATTAGTTTTTATGCATGCAGGGTGGAAGAACTGGCTTTCAAGATGTCTTGCTCTGAAGTGGTTTCAGATTCCACTCACTACTTGAGATTTTAATTGTTTTTGCCTGAGTACTCCACTTGAATACACGAATGTCCAAGTTGGATTCGGGTACCTACTTCCGTTCGCAAGTGTCAAAGTGCTCGGATGCTAGTGGTACCCGATAGCTTGGTACTCGGCAGTACTTTGTACTCTGATGAAAGTACTCGACTATCCAACATTAGTTGTTTGCGCTGTGTAGTGGAAACTATTACTGTTGATTTACAAATTTCCTAAACCTGAAAATTCACTCACGCCTTCGTTGTGAGCATCGAGTCATGCGTTAATTTTGGTGACTGCTCTGTGTTCCGACACCCCTATGTTCCAACAACCTGCACATAAGATTGTGTTACTCCCGGTTAGGGTTAGGGTAGGGTTAGGAGTAGGAGTAGGGTTAGGGATAGGAATATGACCAGTGGGAACATTGGTGTGTCAGAACATAGGTGTGTAACCTAAATTTTCTGCATGTCCGTACATGTGGCGTATTCGACAATTATAGTCTCATTATGGGTTGTACCCAAAACCTCAGAGTATATTTTGTAGTTTTAGGGCGTGGTATACAGCATTACCGGGTAGAATCAGTATGGTGCCTATGATATAGCGATGAGTCTTGCAGTGTGTCGCCTTCAGGGAATACAACCAAAAATAATGACTTTCAAATCCAGCATCTTTGATGCATTGTCGTTTACAGTGTGTTGTCCAAGGGGACTCGTTATAAACCGAATTACGCCATTAGCCCACTACAGTTTCATTATCAAAACCGCAATAGCTCCACTGACATCAATTGTTCCAAATAGGTGTTTAACTTCAAAATACAGAGTTCATTTGAATGGAAAACAACTCACTATGAAGGTTATGATTGATTGTTTACCAAACTGTGTCGCGGCTGGTTAGAGTATCATCTGCGATTTTTGAGACTTGCACAGCAAAATCAATACCGATGTTTTTGGTTAATTCAAGATGAACGACTGGTCAATCTATTTATTTCGTCAATTCACAATAATACTAGGAAATCAGAGCGCAAACCTTTGCTAAATCCTGCAATACTTCATTCTTTGACACGCTTGGGAAGAATATTTACATGACAATGTTTTCATTGATGAATTTTACGTACGATCAAAACGATGTTGTCTTTGTGTTGGAGTCGCTGATTTTTGTTTCTTCAATTCGAATCGATTTATTGCAATTACTCTCAGTTGTCGTTCAAGGGCGCATCATGCTTACTCATCCTCCGGTTCTTAAATATCTTATTTATCATTATACCGAATGTTATTACCTTTTAAATCGATATTGTTTCTTGGAATGATAATGTTGGCAGCGAAGTCTGAAAAAGAAGGATTAAAACAAAAATCATGAAAATTATCAATTGCGTCTACTGGCTTTTGTTTCTTATTTTTGTGTCAATTTTACAGTTTTTTCCTTTGATTTTGTTTCTTATTTGTAAGCAGGTATTGATTTACTAAACAATTGTATTTTTGTTCTATTCAGGCAGTCATTAAACTGTGAGCTAGAGCGTTTCTTCCTTTTTTCGAGCAATTGTGTTTGGCAGCAATGGACGGCTATCTCCCTTTTAAAGGCATATAGGATCATTTGCTTTTCATGCATTTTGTTCCTTTCCAATAACAACACCACCCAAAATCCAAAAAGAACGTTCAAAACATAACCTAATTGAAGTCTAAGCTCAGTGGATATTACACATTTCGAGAAAACAGTAAAAAACCACGCACAATATTTTGATCACGAAACACCATTTCGTCCATAATACACTCAGTCCATTAAAAGTCAGTCCATTGATCGTTGAAAATCACCTACATTCCTTGATTTCTTCTAAATGACAGCAAGCCAGATGGAATAATTTCACAGGATGTTTAGTACCAGTGCGATTGTAAATTTAAGCAAGTGTTTTTAATGATAACTCGGTAGGTTACTGTTAGGACAAATGCAAATGATCCTGCCTTTATAGGCATGATAGCTCCCACATTTAGTTTTTGGGATTGTGTTTGTGCCATTTTTTTATTGGCCTGCAAGCTCTTACTGAGAGAGTTGGAACACTCATCTCTTCCATCCAAGATTCTTAGATGGGTCATAAGGTCATCAGAGACGGTGTTCCCTAATCCATGCAGCGTGCTCGATTTGTGTGCTGAGTTTGTCTTTAATATCAACGCACATGCGCGCGTACGTGCAGTTCTGTTTGAACCACATCACAAAAGCCGTGTCTGCGAATGCGTTATTATATAAATTAAAAAAAAACGAAGCTGAGACTGTCAATTCGTTCGAGATTTAAACCGTGCAGACGTGCGCCTGGTGCAAGGAGGTAAATTCATCATGCGGGTAATCGCAGCACGAGACTCGGTAATGAAGGCGGGAGATAAGATCGCATTTTATTAGGTTTGGCCCGCTAATATTACGCCGCCTCGCCTGTCCGTGCTGATATACAACGTCACTTCACATCGCAAGCAAATTCAATTGGAAGGGCAACTCGTATAGCATCGTCTGCTGCAGACTAAACATGAACAGCAATCGGCGGAATCCGAAATGTAAAGACAGAATGTTTCGTCTTTTTTTCTGTGAATTCTGCAGGCAAAATGGGTTGGGTGAATTATTATACTCTCTCGAGGAAGCACGGCCTATCAGAATCTCGCGGTAGATTCAAGGCTGTAGCTTTAGGCCAAGTTGATGTAACCATGTTTGTCTGATATATCATTGCATATATGATTGTATTCATCTTTTCTGTGAGTTATTGTATTGATAAGAACATGCCAAACAATGATTACAGAATGAATTAATATGCCTTGCAGTTTGCTTTATTTTGTAGCATCAGACCTAGCATCGCTTTTATGGATATGACTTTTGCGCGCTGCTCTGAATCACGTGGCCGTGAAACTCTGAATAACGTGATCGTGCTCTGAATCACGTGACTATGTTTGCTGCCCTCAACCGTATAAGACTAATGATCCCTATTCAATGCAAACTAAAGAAAAACGTACACTCGTAAAATGGTTTTGAATTTTACAGCCGTTAGTATTTTATTCAATCTTTCCTTCGAGTCTGAATCTATTCAGCAGGAAAGACAGGAGCCATTTATCACGGTGAGGGGAAAAAAAAGGAAAATATCCGGCGGTTGGACAAACAGGAGAGGATATTGAATTCTCCCTCGCAGTCCATCTTAAATTTCATTGGAAATAAATGACGTTTTACTTTCTTATTCAATTACACGCGTGCGCCAGTCCCAGATTTTATTAATTAAAGGCAAAATAGGATCATTTGCCGTCCATGCATTTTGTTCGTTTCCAATAATAACACCACTCAAAATCCAAAGAAGAATGTTCAAAACCTAACCTGTTGAAGTTTCAGCTCAGTGGATATTACACTTTTCTAGAAAACTGTTCGAAACCATGCACAACATTTTGATCAAGAAGCACGATTTCATCCATTTCCAAAAATCGGTCAGTCGACTGAGCGTTGGAAATCACCTACATTTCTTGATTTCTTCTAAATTACAGCAGGCCAGACGGAATAATTTCACGGGGTGTTTAGTACCAGTACGATCTTTAATCCTAGTAAGCTTTTTGATAATAAATTAGGTAGGTTAGTTTTGGGATAAATGCAAATGATGTTAAGAGGTGATTACTTGACAACTAAGATACGGATCTTAAAATATTTCGAAAAACAAACGGTGAATATTTTGGTACTAATAACCGACATTGCTCATAATTTAAAATATAGAAGCCCTAATACTAAATTAGAACCAAGATATTTTAGTCTCTGTTCTTTGCTTTCAAAGTCATTCATGGGAGATGTATCGAAAGATCGGAACGCTTTGGCGGAATTATGACACTTGCTTATTAAATCCACAAGGAAATATAATATGTAAAGACCGTTAGGCCTATTGCGCCACAAAGATGTAACCCACACATGAATGCATGCTATGTATATATGTATGTTCTAGTATTTTTCTTGTGAGAGTAAGAAAGTGTATAACATTTCTATTCCTTTTACAGTGACCCAATTTAACAGCCTTTCCCGTTTTATCTCCACTCAATCGTGCGCGTGCAGGCGACACACTAGACTGAACACTTGTTCTATATCACTGCTCCGTCCGGCCGATTTGATTGGCCAGCAGCCGCGTGCGCGTGTTCCGATCATGCGCACTGAGACACTGAGTAACACGCGCTTCTGCAAACTCGGAGCGACAAACACCAACCCACCAAATTACATTTCTGCGTGCTCGCTCAAACATCACGTGCTTTATCACCGTCTCAGGAAATATCAAAGCGATATTTATTGAGTGAACCAACCCAACGTCGGATTACACCACAATACTTCATGCTTTATGATCAGAAGTAACTCGCTTTTATTTTTCTTCTCTCGAAGTTGGAGGGCCTCATCTCTGAAAGATTTAATAAAAACCTCTTGGTTGTTTTTGCTCCACGCACAGCGAGAGAATGTCATCGGTAACGCAGCGGCAATCGCCGAGTGTTGCTCGGTGTTTGTGGCGTGGATCATGGGCGCAGCTCGTGCTGCAAACCACGCTACTCGTCCTACTCCTGACCACGCAATACAGCACGGCTAGACCCGCTCTTATGGACTACCTACCGACGGACGAGTTGTCTCAAAGATCGGCAGCTGAAACCAACTTTGAGGGGATGGATCTGCGAAGTCTGTGCGCCCGTACGCGCTCGGTGGAGGTGCGTGTGCTTTGTAAACTCACCACGCGGGGCGATCGTTGGTCGGAAGTCGAAGGAAGGAAGAAAGTCGTTAATAAAAGATCTGGTAAGAATTCCTATATTTCTTTTCGATGCCTTGAGTAATTGTATTCAAGAAAAATACACAATTTCATTTCATAACTTTAGTTTAATTCATTTTCAAAACTTCATTTTTAATTGTGGAAATTACTCGTATGCGGTTAAATCTCTTGACATTCATGACACTTGCTGCTTAAATTAAAGAAATGAACGTGCATTCTAGATGCTCATAATCATGCATGCCTTTGTTTCTTTCATTTTTATTAGTAAATGCTGAACATCGACTCTTTTACACTTTAAAAATCCGAGAGAATCGAAGTGATCTCGACGCAATTTATATTGAAGCCGTTATGTTTACTCTCGAGGGAGTCACTTTCGTCACGCTTGCACGCCGATCTGAGCGAACATTATTGCGAACTTCCCAACATAAACCGAATTCACATCGGAGGAATGTAAATGAAACCAAATGCATTCCGAATAACGTTGCTGCACCAGATTAGATCATTCCGAATATTCTGGAAAATCATCGGAGTTTTATTCACAATAGCTAAGGTGAACCTGGCGCATTATTTTTTGTTGCTTATTTAGTTTGCCGATTGTATAGCGCCAAATCAATAACGAAACCTCGATGTTTTACAACTTAGAAAAACACGTTTAGTGCAGTTCCGCAGGGCAAGCGATATTTACACGATGTGCGCAGAATGTCAGTTCAACAATTTGCTTCAAGTTGCACGTGATTTTTCGTTGCGTCCGAACGACTTGTCTGCGCTGAATTAGTTCACGAAATTCAAATGTTGATTTTATCTCAGCTTTGTCAATATGCAAATCAATGCCGGCAGTTTGAATCGCAATCAAGACAGTAACTGCTAATATTCCTCACACGATCTACATCCATGAACTACATTACAATCATTGCACTGTCAACAGCAGGATTCTATCACTGAGCTAGATCCTATACAAAGATGTACTTTCCCTGTACTTTTGGTTCCGCATCGCTCACATTTTCTCACCATTAATGGCAATTTTACACCTGACGATAGCCATGCATGCGTTGAACGCGTTCACCTGTCTCCGCGTACTTTTCCTGCGGTAATGTTTATTGGTTTCCGCTAAGATAACTCGGTCCTTTCTAAATTTAAAAAGAGAAAGGTTTAATGTGACATTTCAATGTTTTCGTCTTTCAAATATATATGTGTCGGCGGTTTTACAAGCATTAGTTCGGGTAGAAACTTATGATAAGTATAGAACTTATCAGCGATAAAACAAGGCAAACTGACAAGGTTGTTTTAAAATATAAATTAATAGGCTATAAAACCTAATTTAATGTGAGTTCTCAATGTTTTCGTCTTTCAAATATATGTCAGGGGGTTACATGCATTAGTTCGGGTAAAATAGAACTTATCAACGATAAAAAAAAATCAAAATGAGAAGGTCGTTTTAAATATAAATAGACAAATTTCAATAACAACCTGTACTTTGAACCCACAGAACACAAAGTGCAAGACAGACAACTGCGTGAAATGGAAAATTAACGAACAAAAAAAACCGTAAAAACCTTTTCACTATTCTCTAACGATCACGTAAATTGTACCCTTTAATTAAAGTTATTGCCTCGTCCTAACAACAAATGGAAACAAAAACATGTAATGCACAAATTAACCATTAGTCTAACGATATAGATTCCAGTATTTATTCCAAGGCGTTCCAAAGAAGTTTGAACTAATTGATCCATTTTTGTCAAGCTCCAACCGTACCCGTATCCCCGACCCCACCGCCCCTTACAATAGGTTAAGGACTCTCACTTTCACGAGTAGATAAGTCAGGAATGTCCAACAACTTGACAAATAATTCCCAAGAATGTTAATCGTCGGGGACAATTGACGGGCGAGCCTCCCGGCTACCCGTCGCCACCTGTCACGTCGACCGTTAATAGGCCTAGCGTAAATTCCACCTGCAGATTACAATGGTGTTTGTCGCGCATTTAAGACGCGCGTGCAGTTGGAATGTGAAGTGGTGACATGACTGAGTGAGATCTCAATGTTACAAGAAGACGTTACCTTCGGGCAAGAATAGCATAGCACACGTGACTTGGGAAGATGGTTTCGTAACTAATTTGCGTAATTTATCGAAAATCATTGACCAAATTCACATCCTGATCAGATGTTTATGAGCACGAACTGCGAGATGACAAAAACTGGAAACAAACACAAGAATTGGCTTTTTGGGGGTGGATCTTGAGCAATATGAAAATTAAAAGTTTGAACTTAAAAACAATATTCACTGTCACAGTAATTTGAATGTAACAATTATCCCTTTCTGTATTACCAACAAAATGATGGGATCTCCCTTGAAATCCAAAATTGCCAAGAAGTACTTGCATTACCGAGTAAACAATCCGTAATGGTTATCGTCATCCCGTACTGTTTTCACTGATATCGCCTCGCCTGATAGCGACAAGTACATTACCAGATGTAGCGAGACGAAAATGAGTTTTAAAAGCAACATTCGTTTTCCGCTTCATGAAAATAAGTATCAGAAATCACCCGGTAATATTGGAAAGCGACACCATTTTCCCACGCTTGAATTGCGTTCTTCAAAACACCTTCAAGGCGAACGACTCCATTTTATGTTTTCGAACAGAAATTTCTGCAATCGCGGAGAATATTGCATTTCAAATTCAAATCATTGACTACTATTGTTGTAGGCCTCGTGGGTGCGTGGATTTCCATGTGAAAAGCAACAAGCAGTGCGCAATTTTGAAGCGCGGTCGAAAATAAAAAATTATCAAATTTATATAGCGACGCATGGCCAAGAATTTGACATTTCACGTTTCTACTTGAGAACACTATTAACGCATATTAACATGCCGTGAACATGTAATAAGCTACAGACGCGGTTTTGTGTATTTCCGTGGTTCCCATGGTAACCCCTCCGTCGGTTCCCTTTGATTACCCAGCGAGCTTTTTCATTGTGTTTTCTAGTTTCCACGGCTGCCTTTTTTATATTAAATTTTCATCATTGTCGTCTGGAATTTAATTAGGTCATCTCTGCCGTCATTATCATTTAATCTAAAAGGCAGTAGAAAAAACACCGGTAGTAGACACTCGAGCGTGTCTTTAATGTTGCTTGGATACGTCCCAGAATGTACATCATAACCAAGACAATTAATGTAGGCATGAGTCCAAACAAAAATGAAAGCATAATGTAATTGCGATTTTCTTATGACAGTAAAGAAAGGACACACTCATTTACAGTTATTTTGAGGACATGATCCTGCAATACTGGATGATAATAATAAGCACTGCCATGTAGAATAAGGGGGGAGGGTAACTCAAATTCTTGTTTCTTATACCGATTTTTTTTAGAAATATTTATTTTTTATCCCCAAAGATATGTCCTTTGATAATTTTACCGTGAATATCATTCGATGAAAACGAACTACAAAAAGTGCCAACTGCAGGACTCCGTAGCACGCCGTGTCATGTTTGCTTTTACATTTCACTTGGGAGAAATCATCTTCATAATCATCCTTTTTATTGATTTGCAACGTGGACAATTATTGCATCTGTCTTGTCGGAGAGGTCTTCATCAGTCTTTCAATCAATAATTAGCTCATTAAAATCCCGTTCGCAAGGCTAGACAAAGCAAATTACTTATTCGTACGATAGTATTTCCTGGATGTTTTGCAGAGTCGGCAAGGCATGTGTTAGATATCGTTTATGCCTATTTCTTTCTTTCTTTCTGGTAATGAAACAACGATTTCTCGAAAAGTGCCCAAGGCACTGTAGCACGCAAGCCTGAAGAAACCTGTAGAGAGGGGACAATGAGAAGAAATGACAGTTTTTAGAGGTGGAAGGAAAAGCCCAGAAGAATATTCTGGGGAAAACCCACAGAATCAGTCAGGGACTGAAGACCCGATCTACATATTGGCCCAGGCAGGAATCGAACCCAGGCCATAGCGGTGGAAGGCGAGGAAAGTAACCAATGCGCCAACCTGACTCTTAACAGTGTTAAGACAATTTGATGCGAGATGCTGTTTTCGCTCCGATCTTGAGGCGAGCTGCTTCCAACCCACGAAACCAGAGCTGTAAGTCTCAGGTCTCGTTGACTAATTGTATTTTCTCTGCAATCCAGAAATCAAACATGTACTGCAAACCGTTACCGTACCCGGCCCGCTGCTAAAAGGTTGAGCTCCATCTGCCTGTTCATATTTGCAAGAGGCTGCGCATGCACTACACTCACTGTATCAAATTCCTCAAAAATCCGCCCGGTATGCGCGTTTTATTATGAGAAATTAAAATATTTACCAACGCGTAGTTCAAGGTAAGACGGGTCTGCTTTATTGACATCCGGCTGGTGTATTAAGTTAAGCGTGGAATGGGGTTTTGATGGTCATGCAGACGACATTTATTGGGTCGTAAAACAGGCCGCGGTTCGTTGTTGTTACCACAGCATGTGTCCCCAGAACTTTAACCGGGCTATGTGAAATATATTCAACGAAAAAGAAAGTGATTACACAGATTTGAAATAGAGAGAAATAATTAATAAGGAAATAAATACAAAAGGCGCATGTAATTATAGGAGCGCGCCAACATACTCGTGAATTTTAGCAGTCACGTGTAATTTGCTTTGCTGCTGGGAAATAAAAATGGTGTCAAATAATAAATCAAGTCAATTTTTCCCCTACATTTTGTTACTCTTGTTATTAATAGAACCGAACAAATTTTTATCAAATTTTAAAAATCTTATTATACTTTACACAGGCAAAAAACCAAAAATTATACACATAACAATTATAGGTCTGCGCCTCGCAACAAAACTGTGTGATGCTATTTATCATACCTCTATACAACTGTCACGTCAATGTTGTTCATTATATCAATTATCAGAAACCATGGAAACATCACAGGCTCTCTCAATGAGGAGTAACGTATTTGCCGGACGGTTAGCCTTGATTATTTTGAACCTCTCCCCCACCGGCCAATGAAACTGACCCGGATTTCGTCACTCGTGAAATCAAAAAGGGCCTTGCGCGACAGTCTAACAAGCAAACTGTCTTTTATTCATGTCCAGGGGGATATGAAATCGAATTTTCTGCTTTCCCGCCCGGTCGCCCCAGCTACTCAACCGAGAGCCGGCCACCGACTAATTCTTTAATGAAAACTGCAACATCGCTCAAGTTATCATAGACTGCCACCAGTCCTCTGGTTTACTATCTGTCGCCGAGCGTTTAGAACTGATGACGCAAAGTTACTTGTCAATTCAAGTCTGAGTACAGATTGCCGTTATAGTTTTCAGTAATCCTACTTTAACAGGCAGTGCAGATTGTTCGTGCTATATGTGTCAACAATTTGTGATAGCAATGTGCAGGCTTGTATAAAAAAGGCCATCTGTTCAGTGACGTCATTGACAGTGACACGATTATTTCATTAAAACTTCATTTCGAGTATTGTTCCTGTGGGATTTCGTTCATTTGCCTTCAGTCGGCAGGATAAAAGAGCTTATCGCTGACTGGTGACTTCGCAATATAGTTATACGGTGAACTACAGGGTGAGTCCAAAAAAGCGGAACCCAAACCTTGAAAATACATTTAATATTTACAAAAATATGTAGCACCAAAAATAATAATTTCTGGTAAGCCGATTTCCTAAGCTACTTTTAGATGAAAAAAATACTGAAATTGCTCAATTCGTTCAAAGTATATCACCATTTAAACACAAAAACCCTAAAACCTCTTTCGTCCAAAAATGGAATTTCAAGGATCGTCGTCACAATTGTCTTCAAACATCACCAGCGATAAAACCTCAGGTTAAAAGTTAAAAATATTCAACAAAGTCCTTTTGAAGGCCCGCCTTTTGCAAAAAAAGGGGATTTTGTAAATCATATTGTTTGCCTAAGCACGATTGTTAATAATGATATTGTGTACTGTTGTTGACAGTTGTCGAAACAAGTTTTCTGTGTCAGTTTCTTTGTTGTTCCAAACAGTTCCAAATAAATTGGGGTTTGTTTTGTTTAACGAAACAGGTTTTTAGGGTCATTGCGTTTAAATGGTGATATTCTTTGAACGGATTGAGCAATTTCAGTAATTTTTTCATCTAAAAGTAGCTTATGAAATTGGCTTACCAGTCATTTTTATTTTTGGTGCTACATATTTTTTTAAATGTGAAATATATTTTGTTTGGGTTTGGGTGCCGCTTTTTGACTCACCCTGTACATTGATTCTCCAATGATTGGACAGATAATGAGACACGAGACCTAAATAAACCAATCATCGTTTAAGTGCCCGTCATTTTTCATAAAATGGCGCATTTTCATTGTGTTCAATCCCTTTCTGGGATTCAACTTAAGGCCGCATGTCAAGAAATGGAAGTGACTAATTTCCCGCCATTTTCTGTCTTCTTTATTCTCCTGTCCAGACTCTTCGTCGTTGTCTGCGTTCCAGCGGTTACTCAGCCAACTCCGAACGGCTTCGGAGAGCCACTCAGAGGCGTTGCAGCAGCTTCAGCAACTACGAGACATGGGCGTCATTGACGAGAACAACCAGGTCATCAGTATACCCGCGGACTTGCGAGCGAAGATGGAACAGCTGGGTTAAAACGTCACTTCAACGACTGCACGGGGAGACTACGAGCTTGACATTTCTGTTGTTTCGTCATCAAAAGGTTTCTTTAGGCCTACATAGAGAAAACGCGCTTAATGAATGGACAGGATCCTTTGTTTCAAAGGCCAAACAAGTGTTTTTCGAGTTGAAGGGTGCTCTGGATGGTTTTGAAACAAGTAGCCAATAGATGTCTACCATGGTAACGGTCGATACTGCGCATGTATGACATAGGTCAAAGCGCACGCGCATAACGTGATTGGTCCAAGTATTCCCTCCGTCGGTAAAACCTGAAATTACTTCACGGTATAGAAAACGCTGGCCGTTATCGGCCACCGTATATTTAACAACACTTTAAAGATATTTTCTTGTTATTTATTCTTAATTTGTCATTATGACCAAGAAGACTTTAGGTAAAAGAAGTTTATGCGAGGATTATTGAGGCCTAAATAGCTGATGACTCGCAATGTATGTATATAGTGCACTAAGTGTCGTTTCTGAGGAAACAAAATTAAAACTTGCTCTATATTTTTCCGAAGCAGAAGTTAATGTGTATATTTTCTTGCTTATGTATTGTGCTAAAGCTTTTCACCTTTTTCTGTAACCAGTCCTTTAAATGACAAATGGTCCGGTAAAATACAGCAGCTTTAATTATTGTAGCGCTTGCTCGATTTACACTGTGAATGGTCGAGGTGTCGCAGCGTACAAAAAGCATCTGTCAGTATAAACTCCCTGATATCACTGTGTGAAGCATTTGCACACGCAGTGGCAAAGTCGTGAAGTTCCTGTGACAAGATAAAAAGACGAAGAAGAAGAAAAACGTTGTATTTTAATTTTAATATTACTGCCTTGGCCGACTATACCTATCCAACGTCAGAGTCATGAAACGACATTATTATTAAATACCCGATATTCGGGGTAAAATCAAGACAAAAATGAACCACAGTAAAGACGGTTCAGCAAATCAAGGATTTATCTACGTAGGTGTAATATGAAGGTTTTGGCCAAGAATGCCACAAATACAGAAGATGCAAATTCAATAACGTTGTAACCATATTATACCGCAACGTCACCGCGTTGTGTGCGCTTCTATAATGTACGACTGCTGAAGCCCCATTTTTAATTGAAGTGCTGTTTGTTCAATACGACCTTGCACTAATTTCGTCCGCCCCATCGTGACAACAAAAAGCAATTAACGCTAGCTAAGATTATCCCAACAACAAGATCGCCATTAAATTGACAAAATGTATTCATGTGTTTATAAGGCAACTAGAACCTCTGGCATCAAACAGTCGTTGTGTTGTTAGCATTATTATTTGTATTATTATGAATATTGTAAATACATTAAATCCAAAATCTGATATATTATATTATAATATATGTTTGTTTTATCTGCAGGAGCTGTATAAATTATTGTTGTTGTTATCATATGGACTGATATGATCGGTTATATTTTATTTATCTGCAACTTCTCTTGTATTTCTGCTGCTGCTTTTTTTGGCCAGATTTACGTTTCTGGCATCTTCTAGTCTATGTATTTCGCTTTAAACTCTATTATTATTGCTGTTTCACATCTTTAATCAACCATTCCAAACTCAGTACCGATGAACCTCAACTCGAATTTGTTTTCGAGACTTTGCCGTCATTATGTTTAGCTTATGTTTTTTTTTTTGGCAGTTTCTTTTATATTATGCCTTTATCAGTAACATGTTCGCTAGATTTACACAGAATTTAAACGTCATTTATGTCAATGTAAATCGCCACGTGTTGATGTTTTAGTGAGAATTTAACAGAAACAAACAATTGCTATTGGAAGACTCACATTGTGGACATCTTGGTCACATCCCCAGACTGCGCGTAAGATTTCTCGATGGATACTAAATGGATAGACAAAAGCACTGCCGAAGATACCAGACTAAAATTGAAACTGGTATTAAGCGTCTTATTGCGATATTGTTTATGGGGTGCGTGGGAACCAGGATGACCACTGTGTGAAGATTGTAGCAAGCAATGTACACGCTTTTGCTCTTTACTTTTAAAGATGTAGACTGACAAGATTGAATTTAATTCAACGACACTTGACTTAATGTCCAGCAGTACAGTACTTATTGTGCTTTTGCAGCAGTGTTTGCCACGCAAAAAAAGATAGAAACCTGTAAAATGTCTGCCAATTATTGACAAAACCTGTTGTAGTTGTATGAACATAATTTAGTCTGTAATGTAGACTGACCAATTTTACGTGACGATATTAAGTGTTATCGATAACACATTTTTGACGCCAAAATTGTGGGTTAGCGGGAAAGTTTCGTCTGATATTTTTCACGGATATTTAAGATCTGAAGTGCGACGTCCCGTGTCATGAGCAGCCCTACAGGCGGGGTAAACCTAGGATTTGCTGTCAGCAGAGGGTTGATAGACAGGGAAATAGGCACCCCAGAGATTTGAGAGTTTTTGTCTTGATGAACTCGGAATAATCCAAAAACAGTGGGGAAAACAGCTAAGTCTATTTGCAAACGAGTCGCATTGTAGAAACCTTATCCCTTAATGGAATTACATTTGTAACGAATATCGAGCGAGGCTGCTGGCAGGATGGTCACTGATGATGTCACGTAGAGTTTCCGCTGATGGGTAGAAACGAGAGAGAGAGAGAAAAAAAAGCGCGCCAAATCGACCCAAATGGCGCGAAAACTAAAACCAGTGTGTTGATGATGTGTGGCGTGTATGCATGGAGGTGTTCCTTACGGAATCAAGTCTAGGTGTTTGTGACTGTAAACAGTCTTCTTCGTTTAAGGGTTTTTCCTGTAGGGAGGCGGGACTGGCTAACGCGTTTAACTGCTCCTAATTACATTAATTTCGACACGTCGGTGCTATCCGATCCGGCAGTAGCCTTTCCGGTCAAGTCTAGCGGGCTGTGCACTTTCACCAACTTGCCGGATTGATCCGAGGTTTTCAGGAACAATCTTCCTCGCAAATTGTCGCTCTTAAAAAGTGCATCTCTGCCAATGATACGCAGTCAAATTCTTCAATTGTCTCTCTGGTTTCACTCTATTTGCATCGGATTTTGCCGCGAAATATTCCCTGACATGACAACAGTTAAAACGGCGCGCCTATTTGTATAGTAATTCTGCCTCTTTTTTTCCCTTTTCGGCTCTGGGAAAAAAATGACAACGTGTTTGATGTCCTGTCCGTAAATTTGCAGAAAGTGTTAAGCTTGCATTGCCGCTAGGCAAGCCATTACGTGGATTTGAAGAGTTGAATGTTAGAAAGTAAATGATTCGATTTGCTACAGCTTCGCTTCCGTACAGTAAATCGTAAGATAGGCTTTCCCAATACAAGTCGCAGATAGTGTCGTTGTGACTACGCGGTTGTAGTCTGCGATGATGTCTGTACCGATCTGCGATGTCGTTACGATTGTATAGAAGCGAGGCTGAAGGCTTGTGATGCAAACATTTAAGATTGTATGTAAACGTACATTTAAAAGACACAACAAGGCGAAATGTTGACATTGCATTTTGTGCTGATGACGATATAGTGATATTGGTAGAATAATTAAAACCACTAAGCATCTGAAATAATTTGAACTTTGACCTCTGTTGTCTACTTTATTCATTGTGTCTTTCCCCTCCCCTTATAAGTGTGTTCGTTAATTGACATTGTGTGAATGTTCGTCTTTATGGTCTATCATCCAGTAAGCTTTGTGGAACTGAGCTGCAACAAATGACAAATGATCAACGAATGGCAAATTATTGATAGAAATTAGGAGGATCTTGGCATGATGATTCGACATAATCAGTTTCTCTCAATTAAGTTTGTTTTCATAATACGATGTCACTCTTGAGAATCGTCATACTCACTCCCAACGAACGCAGACATAAGATGAACACAGAGCTTTTGTTTGTGTTCTGCTGTATATATTTCAGACGGTCGATCGCGTTTGCTTGCGGGTCTCCGTGTTCGAGTCCCGCCCTCGCACATCGTTCTGGATTTGACCTTATTAAGTCCGGACAAACTTTGGCCGGGAGCGAATTTGCAATGAGAGAAGACAATGCAGCAAATAAGAACTTCTAGGAGATTCGGAAGTCACGTGATATCGCTAAACATGAAAACGATCGTCTTTTGTAGTAAAAGGGTTGAATCTAATTAATATTTCAGACAGGGAAAAACCCTCCCGCACTGGATCTCATGCATTTCAATTAACCACAGCTTCAAGGGAAATGAAAATAACTTATCAAACCTTCCGGTTTTTTGGGTTGGTTTTTTTCTAAAGCGCATCTTGATGCTGGATGAAGGCTACCGATTCATGCCAATGATTTTAGCCTTGTTCTGTTGTTACGAATCCGTAATAAAGAAGATTTACGTAGTTGTTGACTCTGATGTAATAGAAATTCCAGCCGATTTCCTGAAAGAACAAGGATATTGGAGTTTTATTTGTCCGGTTATTCTTGCTGAAAACACCTTCAGTGTCCGGTAGAAGGAGGTGGGAGGTGTGTAATGGCCAGAGATGTCCGGTTGCCCGGATGTAGGCTGACCATCGGCGAGACTAATTGGATGAAAGTGGAAACTTGGCCACCAAAACGACCAGAGTGAACGATTTCCATGATGCTCTTGTAGCACGCTATTTGAATTGAGAATTAACACAACATTTACCCACCCGGCACGTTGGCAAAACTAGACATGCATATTCATGAGCCTAACACGCGCGACTGTGGCATCATAGGGTACAACTACAAGTAGCTGATCACAGCGAGGTCAATGTCATGTGACAAAAACTGCATCCAATTGGAACATCAACCCTGAGCACTTCCACCGATGACGTCAATGCATCCATAATAACGACACAAATAAACTGTTAACCCATTACACCTGCCAAGAAGTCACGTGGTGTATAGAATTTAAGACTGGTAATAATTGATTCTACAAAGCAAAGCAAGTATCTTAGCAATATTTTCTACCTTTAACATCAAGCTCTGTAAAATAATTCCGGCAGACTGGGAACGAGTTAGCAAGCATCCAACCTAATCACGTGATAAGTTGACTTTCACTGACCCCACCCCTCCCCCTCCCCCACCCCACGGGGAGCCATTCCGTTCTTCAGGTTATGAATAAATGACATCCTCTTCCCGGATCCCATATTGCATTATTTTATTTTCCTCTACGGGTCGACTATTGATGACTCTCATCTGTTTTTACTGTTTCCCCCGGCGATGCAATACACACAAATATCTAAATTGCAGCTCCTGCACTTAAAACTAATATCCTGGCACGCAAGCTGTGCCTATTGGGAACAGACTAAAGTAGGCTCTAATTCTTTTTATGGAGGTCTTGGTCATCAACTACAAGATGAAAATCTGACCACGCATCCGTCAAAATTGTGATAGGAATTTCAACTGTGAGGTGTATTACTCAGCGACTGATGGTGGGCGTTACGGTGTGAATTTACCGTACGTAAACGTGACAGTGTGCGGTGGCTCTTTGCCGCTTTCGCTGCAACTGTTAATGAGTTAACAGAAGTGAAATAGGTTTGATTGGGGATATTACATAATAAACGACAACTTCACATAATGGATGACAACACCGCATAATAGGCTAACAGCATTCCAATACTAGTCTATTAATAGCCCCATCCTCATGATGAATATAATAAATTTGTAAGTTCGGCGTTCCATACAAACATGATGCTGTCTTGCCTTAATGATATGAATGGACATGTCTGTCAGGATTCCTAATTCCGGCCAAGAACTATACAATTTCGTGTCTCGGTAATTAAACAGTTAGATGGGAATATTGTTATGACGACTGTTTCATGTTTAAGATTTTACTCGATTCACAAGCCAACCTGTTTGTGCCAATCAATCAATACGTTTGTTGTTCCATGGGGTGCACCATTCTCTGAATTCCAAAACAGTGACAAAAATTTCCAATTTAATTTAAGCATCAGATTTCTTTAATTAACGCAACTAGGTCATCATTCCGGTCGTTGTAAAATGAGAAGCATCAAAATACAAATATTTATTGCAATATTGTAATTTTCCAAGACACGGCACAACAAAATTGACGTCACGGAGTGAAACTCGAACCTATTCCCAATTTTCACTTTTACCTCCCCAATTTCACAAATCTTCTCAGTTTCAAATATTAATGTCGGGTCGAAATCTGGTACCCGTGCGCCACCCCATCCCGCCTGCATCCCCTCATACATATGTGCAGGACACAGTTTTAAATCGGACGAAGAAAAACAGCATCTCCATGTCAAAAAATAAAATAAATTGTTTCTAAAGTTGCCTTCTTTGCCCAGAATTGTCCTAAAAAAAGAATTGCGGTCCAGAAATGAATTCTACCGTTTCTGAAAAAAAAAAATCCTTTAACACTGAAGTTTACTGGAAGGCATCGAAAGATATTACTTGACCTCCATCATTTTAATTTGACCACTCCCGCCTACAACGCTTTCTCTGAACCAACACCCAAGGATCTTCACCGACACAAACATTCGATCAGACAAGAATATTACCTTGAACATATCAACGGAAGGTATTTGTTTTTATGACGTCATATTCTGTTGTCCTATGACGTTCAATGATTGGATGACGTCACCCAACTAATTGCATCAGAATATTCTAGGTGGATCTGTATAGCAACATCACGGATGGCGATATTAAAAATGGCAAGCTTTAGGAACAAGTGGGTATGTATGACCTAAATGAGGCAGGGCTCAAGATGCTCGGATTGTCATGATGATAAGATTCATATTATATAAAATCTCCTTTTTAGGGCTTTAAGTATACACTTGGAAAAAAATTAAATCAAAGACAAAACAAAAATTAGTTAATATAAATACAACAAGTTCAGTAAGTTTTCGGTAAAATAACCCAAGATGCCTTAAGATGATAGGACGAATTGCTTGTCTTCGTTGATGTAGTAAGTTTCAGGTGGTATATTCAAAACGTCGCATTTGATTCGCGAGCGTATAATGTATACAGGGCAGTGACACATAAGTTGCGACAAGAATCGTTTCAGTTTCCGGACACAACATGGCTGCGCAGCGATGCGTGCATTGTATGCAAGCTTCACCATTTCATTTGGTGTCCATATGAGAACAGGTTTTGCTACTCTGCGGTTTTTTCCACAGGGATTTCATGTAATAATAATACACATTTATAACTTACAGTATTGCGTGTAATTTTTAACAGATCCCTACATAAAAAACTACCACATCTCCATAAATTTTCCTTCCGCAATCAAGAACAATGAAGAATAATTGTCTTGAGCCAAAGAATCAAGATTGATTCTCGCATCATTACTCAAGCCAAACTTCGCCCAGTGAGCTCCGGTGATGATGATTGCGGATCATAATACAACTCATTTATTTCACAACTGGCTGATATGCGGAGAACCATGGGTGAGTTTTATTGAAATCTGGGTAATTTGATAGGAAAGAGGGCAGAGATATTGAAGACACAGTATGTGGCATGCAGCCAGTCATACGACGGAACTCATTATTATTATTATAAATTAGGTTTTTTTATGTCTGCTTCCGAGCAGTGGCCGTCCGTCAACTAAATTTTGGTCTATTGGTTATTTCTAATTTTATTTGGAGCATAAAATGGTTACTAACAATATTAAGGTCAAATTTGTCATTTGATGAGCAGTGCTACTGGCAAGATTTTCGTTCTAAGAATTAGGGCCTTTAGTGAATGCATGTCCAGCAGGTTTTATAAGTATTGCGATAAATCCAGCCATTTTTAGATGAAGACATGTTTGGGAAACATTAGTGGGAATTTAATTTTTCTTAACGCAATTTAGTTGCAATTTAATGTTTAAATGCAATGTGATGTCCCGGCGGGCTCCATCCGGATATTGAATTTTGCAATGTTTAATTTGATTTGAGAAGGACGCATGGAACTTAGAAGGGTCGGCATAAGTAATGTTTCATCAAAGTTGCGAATGGGAACTGTTTGGTGGGTAGTTTTGGAAACAACGCAGGTGAGCGTGTGTACGCTGCAGTCGCACATGAAAATGAGACAAAATCGTCTCAATATCTGGACACAAGATGGATGCGGGGCCATCTTCATACTCATCTTGATAATGCACAATGCAGTGCTGGTACGAGAACCATTTTCGAAGTCTAGTTTTCGCAACTCTAAGATAAATCTACAATGACAGTAGCAGGCTACCGGCAGGTTTGCGTGTAATTTACCAGGTCCCTACATATCCGGACAAACGGACTCTTTGCCCATTAATTTTCCTCCCGCAAGAACAATGAAGAGTAATTGTCTTGGGCCAAAAAGAATCAAGATTGATTCTCGCATCATTACTCAAGCCAAACTTCATCCAGTGAGCTCCGGTGATGATGATTGTGATCATATTACAACTCATTGACGTTACAACTGGCTGAGTTGTGGAGAAATAGAGTGAGTTTTATTGAAATTTGGGCAATTTGACATGGAAAGAGGGCGTAGATATTGAACACACAGTGGGTGGCATACGGCCATTCATCCAAATGAACACATTTAATGTCTTGGGTTGAGTCGTCATGCCTTAAGGAGGATCGGTTGATGTTTCTTCCACTGTTTTTTCCTTCATTTTTATTTGAGAGCATGGTAAATGGCTATAAATAGCGATTAGATTTGTTATTTGACTTACTGTCATATTTCAAAGATTGATGTTGTTTTCTAGAAGACGGTAGCTTGTTTATAGAAGCACTTTGACAAGTTCTGTCCTTTTTTCAGTTGAAGAATGAAAAAAGAATTGATGGACAAAGATTAAGTGCAAGCAAATTGGGTGTATAGACGTTCACCAATATTTATATTGTTTTTGGGGGGTTGGCCAATTTTTCTATAATATAATTGTATTATGACTATATTATTTTTACATTCGCATGAAAACTTCAATAATTGGGGGTGTATTTTAGCTCATCAGGCGACAATCAAATTAATGAGGTTAATTTGTGTAGGTAGATATAAAGTTGATAATGATGGTCCACTGTTTTCGGTAAATTTTAAAGAATAGGACTCCGTCAGACACAAATAGGCCATCCTATAAGGACAGGTTGAATAAAGCATATTAATTCAATCATCCAGAGATATTGGGGGGGGGGGGGCGTACCATACTTTCAATAGGAGCGTTGTTGAATCCGACGATCATGGCCACTTTATTACAGAATAGTGTACACATACCCCCCGTACCCCAGCTGGCTCAGTCCTAATGTTGTGCACAGGTGGACATCATTAACGGTACAATTGCCATAATATTTTTTGGGTGTCAGAGCATAGGGGGCGGGGGGGGGGGGTTCACATAATTAATCCGACGATCATGGACACTATATTACAGAATAGTGTACACATACCCCCCCCCCCGTACCCCAGCTGGCTCAGTCCTAATGTTGTGCACAGGCGGACATCATTAACGGTACAATTGCCATAATTGTTTTTGGGTGTCAGAGCATAGGGGGCGGGGGGGGGGGGTTCACATAATTTGTACTACATTTATATCAAGAGGCTCTTGACAAAATGCATTTATGCACCCTTCATCAACGTAGGAACGAAATATGCCTCAAATTTGCCACTGAATTAAGAAAATCTGTCAGTTTCAAAGATTGGCTTCCTAAACAGGGGGGCGATCAGGTGCAATATAACTTGAGAGACAGCCAACAGATCTCTAGAGTGAAGTGTAAGACCAACAGATATGCAAACAGTACTATTCCTTATTTAGTGGCCTCTTAAATGCAAAATAATTTGGTCAATAAGACATCTATGCCTGCTCACCATCAATAGTAACAGTGCTGCATGTACATGTATCTCAGAGTTTTTAGCTTAATGTTTTTTAAGTGTAGTAAGTAATGTTTTTAATGTAGTAAGTATCCACATTCTTTTTTATTAGGGGGGGGGGCTGTGGTTTCAACGTATTGGTGTGTGCATACATATTTTTGGGTGCTGGTTCTGGTAATTGATACATTTGTTGTTATGTGTTGTCTTGTTTTCAAGGCAGGAACCACCTACAATAATTAGTCATACATGTATTACAAAGTGCAATTTCGGGTATTGTTTTTATTAAGTTGTATTTTAGCAACCATTCACTTTTCTAAGGGGGGGGGGTGTTTGTTTTAGATATATATTTCTGTGTTGAGTTTTGATATTGTGTAGCGTTGTTTGCTCTATATTTTTCTTAATATATTTTATTGTTGTAAGTAACTTGTGGTGTCTTGTGTATGTGTATAACATGTTTATTTTTCTGAGGAAGTAGTTCAATTTTGTTATGGAATTTTACCCTGTCTTTTAATGTTTATATGTTGTTTTTTATTGTAAAAATTGATGCAATTTAGCCATTGGCTACAAGTTCAATTTCAATAAACCAACAATAATAATAATATGCAAAAAAAATGAGTCAGAGCTGCGGGGGGGGGGGGGGGGGTCTTGACCCTCCACCCCTGGATCTGCGCCTGCCCACTATTAAAAAAACCTCCATTAAAAATAGAATAATAACCATGTCAAAACTACGGGGTCTTTATATGCGATATGCGTTGGTCGACGGTCAAACCGGATTGCGAGAAAAAGTTGAAAACTTCCATGAGGCAGCTGATGTCTTATCAGCTTTAATTATACCCAAGAACCTTATTAGGACAGACCGTTAGGTTGCGGTTTTTACGGGAAGGGGAAATCCTCTTCTTTCAAGAGTAGGTGCCAAATATTTGTGAAAAGGATTTCCCATTAAGAGTGTGGCGGCATGTCTTTGATTGGTGTTATGTAAACTCTCAACTATTCCTGGAATTTACTTCCGGTGAAGTGAAAGGAAAAGTTCCGGAATGGTTTTGTATTCCTCGGTCGTGGTGGGGGCAAGGACGTGGTAGGCCGGGGGACCTCCGCACGGAAAAGTTAACTATCCTGTTTCCAAATCCAAGCTCAAAGGGCCCATGACAGGATTTTACTTGGGAACATTATTTTGTGCAACTTTCTACTCCTCTTAAATGTATGAAAAACAACTTGACATCCCTTTTGGTTAATCTAATTTAAAAGTGCACTTCTTTAAACATTTCTAACAAAATCCATGCTTTTCGGGACAAATGAGGGCGTTGTTGCCGTGATGTCATTTCAGGAAGGCACCGTTCATTCTAGAAGTTTTCTGTTCAAATTGTGAACCCCACAAATTTGCTCATTGAAAACCTTTGTGAGAAAAGTTTGCTCATTGGCTTACTGCCATGTACTGACACAACAACGAATCACAAAAGGAAAGAAAGAGTTAACGACAGGGAAATCTCCAAAATTCTGGCAACTTTTTGTACTGAAACTAGTTGTAATGAGGTTTCTGAAATGACATCGTACTTTTGCTCATGAATTTATGGAAAGTTTCATTAGCTTAAAAACCAAAAAATCACCAAATACCCTTGAAAATAGCAAACTGAAAATTGAAAATAAGGTTAAATGGGACACAAAGGTACATTTTCAAGGATTGCATTTTTGTTCACTCCTTTTCATGGGTTCGTTGTTGTAGTCTCTTACATTTCAAGTAGACAGTTTCAATGTTATTTCGGTTGTGTACTATATGAACCTAGCAAAAAAATAACTGAACAAGTTGTGTAATATTTTACACAAGTTGTGTAATATTTTACACAAGTTGTGTAAACAACAGTTCAAGTTACACAACAGGTTGCTAGGTTCATATAGTATACAACCGTTTGATTTTTACACAACCGACGCGTGCAATAAACAAATTGGGTCGGTAAACTGGTCTTCGTTAGATAGGAAAAGAAACGAAAAGTGAGAAATATTTTGCGGTTTTAGTGAAACTGAATGATCAAATGAAGAATCGTTCAAGGCAAACATGACAGGAAAAAACCCCACTGTATTGAGGGCGCTGGTTATTACCGAGTGCATAGCCTGTATAGCGCTTTGGTACGGCGCGGTGGAGATAAAACAGTCGTCTGCTTATTGGATTGATTTATTTGAGTTCTCTTGGTGGCGCTATTTACAAATAATGGTTTGCAGTGGTTCAAGTCTAGTCTGCAAGTGCAAGTGCAAGCCTTCAACTTCAACTTCAAGGTAAATTATAGTCTGCATTGGCATTGCAAATTTGCACCTTTTCTGATGAAAAATGGTTTGTTTTTATAAGGAGCAGGATGTTTTGTCTACATTGTTCATGCTTCAGTCACAAAAGGCATGAAGGTGGACCTTCTTCTAGAATCTGATTAAGAAAGAAGGTCCACCTTCTGACCTTCCTGCCTTTTTTTTTTTTTTTTTTAATGAATTGCGCTTTGGTTTGCTGAAGGGGGGGGGGGGGGGGGGTAGGTGGAGGTGTACGTGTTCATCTTTTCAAACCGTGGACGAAATATACCAGAGAAGAACAATATCATCCACGATTCCCAGCATACGTCCGCGATTGGGGTCGTGTACAAAACCTATGGGAGTCTTCCTAAAAAGTTTTGTACAAACAAAAGAGGGACAATAGGACGTCCACGATCGAAGGTGAACACACGTTTGGGTGTGTGTGTGTGTGGGGGGGGGGGGGGGGGGGAGGGGGTTACCACTTTTAGACCCCCCAATCCCCGTACGTACGAGTACTAGTCTAGGGATGGAAGGGAAGGGGGGGGGGGGCGGGTGAGTTATGAGGTCTATTGATCCGTTCATCATTTTTTTTGCAGGTTTTAACGAAAGGGATTATTTGCCAGCATGAATCCAGACATCCATGCGCTGTGTGAGAGACTGATCCCAGCTACGTATGTCCAGCAGGGACGTGAGGCTAGACGAGCCCATGAAAACAAGGTACATGTACACCTCCCCTAGTGGGAAGCCAATATTCAGAGCAATACGTAGGCCTAAAACCCTTTAAAAAACCGGAGTAATTGCAGAATATCCCGCCACTCGGAAATACACCCCTAAATTCTCTGGCTACGAGGTTGGAATCACTGGAAAAGAAACAGTTCAAGTCCATGCCAGCTACGCGGATACTGAGCATGCTGAGTGGGGGTCCATTATTTGAGAACGAAGCAACACAAAAGGAATGGGAGTTGCTGAAAAAAATTCTAAGTCCAAACCAACCACCCTGTTGGCGGCTACGAGGCTACGGAGTGGGAGTCCCCTTGAATATGCTTGAGAACGAAGCAACACAAAAGGAATGGGAGTTGCTGAAAAAATTCTAAGTCCAAACCAACCACCCTGTTGGCGGCTACGCGGTTACGAAGTGGGAGTGCAATGGAGCATGACGCATAGTACATACAAGTAGCGCTGAGAATGTTTATTGAGGTCAACCAACCGTGACCTCGTAGCCGGCTACGAGGTGGATAGAACGAGTGGCGGGGTATTCTGCAATTGTGCCAAAAAACCTGCTAAGTTTCAGGTGAAGAGATATGAAGTGTTCAATTATAACTGTGGCATACAGAGAGTCACTGCCTACAAAAAAAAAAGCACTGCACTGCGGAGAGCAGTGAAGCGTGACTGAATCTGTCTGCTTGCCGGCCCTGGGCTTAACCATACCAAAGAATTGTGCAGGGATTTGAAGTGTTATCCATACTCCACAGAAGATTACCTCAAGGAATTTGAAATGTGGATGCTACATAGAGCTACATGTATATTAAATTACTAGAGCGCTAACTCGATGTACAAAGTAATGCCTGATGGGCGCATCCATGTTTGTACACAAACCTATGGAAAACTTGAAATTTTGCACGGCTCTTGTACAGTTATTTGCATATCTGCGTTTGTATTCCATACTGATGCGTCATCGAAGCCAATACGCCCAAAACCGAAACGCACAATCAGCAAATGAGCGTTTCATTTTGCTCTACGCAAACAGCGCAACGTGTGCGCGTCCCTGGGCCCTCTGCTGCAGATGCTTTTTGCCGTGACTTTTTTTAACCGTCATGACGCGCTGAAGTTGTCTGCGTATGTTCTACTTGCGCGTTGCATGTAGAGAACACTTTCAAAATTCAATCCATCTACTTTCATTGTGTTCTACAAACACGCACATGAATTCAAAATGTCTGCGCCCAGGACGGCTTCAAAGCGTCTCGCGCAGAATGAGGAGTTAGCGCTCTAGTAATTTAATATAGCTCTATGGGGTGCTATTAACTCTATGGGGAAAAAGTGGTTTTGCAAATTTGAATGGTTGTGAAGTGCAGACGACTAGGATGGTTAATCTGCCCAGTACTGCGCAGTCTTTGTAAATCTGTATCCACCTGAAGAAATTTCAAACTATAGAGGGCGCTGTTTTCATTTTTAGATTCGCAACCTTCTTGAGCATCGGAAGTGGCCGGAGGAAGGCTGGGATGATGCAACCATTGAGCTTCTCCTACAGGAGCTGAGTGTGATGGATAGCAATAACTTCACCGCCAATTGTGGGGTCGGGGAGCGGGAGGCGAGGATTGCATCGTCACTGGTTGCTAGGAGACACTACAGGTGGGCGGGGCTGAGATTTGTTGAAGGAGGATGGAAGAAGTGAAGAGTGAAATTCCTCTTGTTGCTGATGAAAATACAACTTGAAGTCTAATAATTGTTCTTATTCCGTTAGCAAAGCCTCACAATTAAAACTTGATATGAAATGTTTGTGTGCTTTGCAAACTCATCAGCTACTCTGCAGTTACATGTTTAGGCAAAAAAAAAAAAATAGTTCTGCTTCCGGTTACCCTACCTACCCTATTTTGACAGCCCCTACCCTAATTTTTTTGAGGAAAAAATGAGGGGGAAAACCTCGAAAATCATCAATTACTACCTTTTACCCTTGACTACACCCAGACACCTCCATATTATCATACAAAAAAATTGTCCCCCCCCAAAAAAAAAGTCCCTACCTACCCTAATTGCAAATGCCATGTAATTTTTTGCCTTACTCCACAGAGCATTAGTTTTTCATTGTTGCAACACTATCAATGGTTAAGGTTAAGCACCTTCATCAGCTTGCATGCTTGAAATAACCGATATACTGTTGTATGTGTACTATCAAAGTACACAAGATCTGAAGGCCAATTGTGAGGAGTGTGCAGCTAATATGTAGTCATGGGGCTGATGTCCATAAGCAAGATACTTGATTGCAATTGTTTTTGTCAGCTTATGAGCTTTTCAGTCTCTGCTCATTAATTTTGTAAAGTTGTGACCAAGTTCTTTCTCTGGGTTTGAACTTTGAAGTGTTAAATGAAAGCGTTGTGCAAGCATTTACTCTGATGGGTTAAGTTTGCCTATAATCATAGAGAGTTGTATTTTATACAACATTGTTGTCATGTTTCAGACTTGGTCATGGGATTGGTCGTTCAGGGGACATCGCTGCTATACAACCCAAGGCTGCTGGCTCTAGCATCCTGATGAAACTGACTAACGCCAT
This sequence comes from Patiria miniata, assembly GCF_015706575.1. NCBI lineage: Eukaryota > Metazoa > Echinodermata > Asteroidea > Valvatida > Asterinidae > Patiria > Patiria miniata. The sequence continues at coordinate 540,526 of NW_024037073.1, forward strand.
GGCACTAGACGCTCTCAGAATAACAGGTAACACTTGATGTTATTCTGGGGTTTGTTGGGTCACTATAATCCTTGTTTTGTGATATTCCTTGAGAGATTCGCTTGCTTTTATGTCCGTAATATGCAACATCTATTACACCACTCTACTAAATAGTTATGAGCATCGTTATCACTATAGCTCCATTTTATTGCCAAAGCTATTTCTTGAATTAACTATTCAAAAGTGCTTTGAGGTACTACGGCTCTCATAACAGCCCTTCAAATGAAGACAATGGATAACTTATTCGGACAGCAATGTTGACAATTTCTTGAGGGTAAACACACAGAAGCAGATCGGTCCTTGAAACAAACTCAACTTTTGTTGGCCTTGCTGGGATTAAATAAAGTTTTGAGATATTTTCAAATAAACCACAAAGGCATCTTACTAGTGCCCCTTGAACAAATTGGCAAATTGGGCTGGATAGCTCAGTTGGTAGAGCACTGGAATGGCAATCCGGAGGTTGCAGGTTCAAACCCTGCTCCAGTCAATTTCTTTGTCCAACTTTAAATTTAGTTTTGAGATGCTTGTACAGGTGGTTGATTTGGCATTTGATTGTTCCATCAGGTGTTCGTTCTACCGCAGCCTGTTTTGTTGTCCCTCTAGCCACCGGAATGAGCCTTGTTCTTTGTTTCCTTGCCCTACGTCAACTCCGACCCAACGCCAAGTACATCATCTGGCCTCGTATTGACCAGAAGACTTGTTTCAAGTCTATACTGACCGCTGGATTTCAGCCAATCATCATTGAGAATCGTCTAGAAGGGGATGAACTAAGGACAGACGTTGAGGAGATTGAACGGAAAATCCAGGAACTTGGTGCGGAGAACGTCCTGTGTGTGTTCTCGACGACATCTTGCTTTGCTCCGAGGGTACCTGATCGTCTTGAGGAAATTGCCAAATTATGCAAAGACACTGGTGTGGGGCATGTTGTGAACAACGCATACGGCGTGCAGTCTTCAAAATGTATGCATCTGATTCAGCAAGCATCCAGAGTGGGAAGGGTGGACGCCTTCGTCCAAAGTACCGACAAAAACTTCCTTGTTCCTGTTGGGGGATCAATCATTGCTGGAACGGATGAGAGATTCGTGGATAAGATCGCGCAGACTTTTCCCGGTCGCGCATCTGCGTCGCCCTCTATTGACCTCTTCATCACGTTTCTTTCCCTTGGAGCAAACGGTTACAAGAAACTTCTGAAGGAGCGAAAGGAGATGTATGTTTATCTTCAGGAGGAACTGAAGAACATTGCAGAAGCCCATGGGGAGAGGTTGCTGGGCATGCCCCATAACCCTATCTCCATGGCGATGACCTTAGGTCAACATGCAGAGGATGATGGGAAGGCAGTGTCAGAGGTGGGATCCATGCTCTTCAAGAGAAACGTGTCGGGAGCAAGGCAAGTTATAATCAATAGCTGATCTATGGGGAAGGGTGAGGGGGAGGTTTATTGGGGTTAACATCCCTCCTTGGGTCGCAAAAAAATAAGAAAATTGACCTGGTGTTGACATGGTGTTTACACATTGTTGATATGGTGTTAACATGGTGTTAACATGGTGTTGACCTAGTATTAACATGGTGTTGGCATGGTGTTGATATGGTGTTGACCTGGTGTTTAAACATTGTTGATATGGTGTTGGCATGGTGTTGGCATGGTGTTGATATGGTGTTGATATGGTGTTGACATGGTGTTGACCTAGTATTAACATGGTGTTGACATGGTGTTCACTATGATGTTTTTTCTTTCTCTTTGTTTCATAGGGTTGTGCCCAAGGGTGTCACCAAGACCATTGGCGGCTATGACTTCACTGGCTACGGCTCACACTGCAATGAGTACACTACCGGCTACCTGACAGCAGCCGCAGCCATTGGGATTACTAAAGAGGATGTGGATTTGTTTGTGAAGCGGCTAGACAAGGTGTTAGCCAAGAGAGCAGACAAGAAAGCCAAAGATGTAGGGTTGGATGATGTCAATTATGCTTGAGGCTCTGGTAAGATTCAGAGCAAGGCCAACGAAAGAAATTCACTTTAAAGTCAGTCATCCAAATTTTCCAGCAGAATAGGGTTGATCTTGAAGTCAAATATATTTTCCTAGGTTGCGTTACAATTGAACTTAGATTGGAGCTTGAGTAATATTCGTGGGGAGTGTGGCCTAGTGGCTAGGGTTTGTGTCTCATGGACAGTTGGTCAGGGGTTCGAATCCAGCTGCTGGCCATATGTTGTGTCCTTGGGCAAGCCACTTCACCCCCACTTGCCTCTCTCCACCCAGGATTATAAATGATACCGGCATTAGCTGGGGAGTAACCTGCGATGGACTAGCATCCTATCCAGGGGGAATAGAATATTCTTAGTCGTTTCATGCTACTGAAACCGCAGATAAACGCCGGCCTGATGAGCCACATTGGCTTGTGACAGACTTTACTTGAGTTACCCAACCCAGTAGATTGTAGTCGGGTGCAATTTGATGAGTATCAATACGAGTACAGCAAAAACATTAAAGAGTTTGCAGTAAAACATTAAAACTGTCAAATTATAAAAGAAAGGATGAAGAAAAAGCAGCCCTAGAAATTTGATAGCTTTGCAATATTTCACAATGTACAGCGTACACTGCAATGATTTTTTTAAAGAGGCACCGACTAAGATGGCTGTTAAAATTTGTTCAGTTTTATAATCAGTATTTTGTGCTTATTTTTACTGTAATTTTTTAATCCAGAAGTGGGCACATTGAATTTTACCAACAGACTCGGTTATACAGAAACCAGTCAAGAAATTCACTTTTTGGGTTTGGAAAAACACAAATCTTTATTTTCATGGAGTAAGATGTTGATTACAGCTTAAGAGAGTGTTTCTAGTAAAAGCTTGCAGATAAGATGAAGTTTTTGTCTCGTATCGGCGTCAACAATGACTGCTCCAAGGAAAGCCTCTGTGATTTCAGCGACATCTTTTGGCCAGAATTTTGTTCCTGCATCAGTACGAAGAAAAACGGAATGGTCCTTCATTAAACATCATTTAAAGGGAATGTACAACATTTGGTTTTGCTGCAATTTTCAGAAATAAATGGATTTGGAGGATTATGTATGAGTATGTTTTAGAAAATATTGTTAAACTGACTTAAGTCACGTTTTGGGCTTGTAGATGCTGGAAAAACCAAGAAAACCTATCCTATTCTTGTAGTCTGGTTCCCTGACCCCACTTAAGATGAAATGGAGCAATTAATACACTTTGGGAAACTGAAAGGTCAGAGAATCAGTCTAGCAAGCTTGAACTCCTGTGTAATCAATTGCAAAGAAAAGTCAGAATAACTAAATATGAAAAAGTAGGAACAGTTTTTGAAAAAAGCCAGTTTTTCTTGAAAATGACAGCACACCAGGAGCCACGGTTTTAAAGGATGTCATTTCCTAACAATTCAGTAAGGTATTACGTGATAATTTGATCATTCCGTTCTTTGATGTTTGCAAATGTTGTATCTTCCCTTTAAGCAAAGACTGAAATCTACCTAATGGCTATGTGCATGACTATAGAGGGCGCTGTTCACCTAATTATAGAGGTGTGTGGATGTCACCTGCATTACACTGGTGCAATAAACTGACTACATTTGGGAATCAATACAGTCAAGAGAAGGCGGGGTTTAGCTGCATGAGTGACAAGCCACCCCCAGTCTGTGGGTGTGGTTTATACAAGCGTGGAACTGCATTAATGTATTAGCTGCTAAATTTCTGATCAATTCCTGAATAAGACCTGTACCAATCCATTCATCTATTGCTTGTATGACCACTCCCAGTATATGGGTGTGGTTTATATGGGCGTGGTTCAGATGGAACAGCATTTAATGTATTACCTGCCAGGTGTCCTGTGAGTTCCTGTATAAGCCCTGTATCAATCCATCCATCCAACGCTTGTATGACCACACCCAGTATACGGGCGTGGTGAACATGGACCAACACTGACACATCAGTGTGAGATCTCTGCACACTGAATTGTGGCGTCTTCCCATACACCCAGTTCCAACTCTGCAGGAAAATTATAAACAATTTTTTCAACATACTCTTAAACAAGTTAAATCATGATCAGATTTATCTTTCAACATCGCACATCAACAAATCAAGCATTAACATCAAGTGGCATTTTTAGGGAATATTTGAAATTCGGGAACATGAAAAAAGCCATAACTAACAAGATTTTATTTGGGAAAAAAATCAAGAATGGATTTGAACCAAAATTTAAACGGGCAGGAAAACTTTTCAAAATTAAAGAAAATATAATTTTTGTAATTTGTATGAAAAAAAGTTCAAGTAATTTACATTTAATTTGAGACAACCCATGCTGAACATTTTGATCCTTTATCTGCATGAAAGAAACATGCTTCTGACTTTCAGTTTTTGTCTGTAGTTATGCAAACGGGCCAGAAAAAGGACTTACTCCAAGTTCCTCTCTACTTGAAAGGACTCCTGGCCAGTCTACTTCAGATGATGGGTCCACTGGGTACACCTGGAAAATCAAGAAGAAAAATCTTTTTTATTTAATTGAAACAAAATGCATCACTGTTATAAAATCCATAAAGATATATATGCTTCAAGAGCTCTGAAAGTTTTATTTAATGATAATAAGTATGTACAATATGCAATGAAAAATTGTAATATATTATAATGCTTTATTTTGTACAATTTTTTTTCTTTGGATATAGTTTCCAATTTTAGTTCCAATAAAGAATATGAAAGATTTATCGATGATGTTTGTTATAAGCACCTTGTTTTCATATAATGGCTGATACTGTGAGTAGAATTTCTCAGCTATGACATCAACCAGGGACGAGTGTCTTACACTTGGTTCTACATCCGACAAGTTTTTGACCGCAGACTCGACACTCTGAGTGGCTCTGTTAGTCAGTCCCTCCTGGAAGTTAAAAGAAATAGGAAATTGAAATGAAATCATTGTTTACCCTTGGTGAGAAACCATTCCTGAGTGAGCATATGAATAGATGGAGTAACATCGGAAAGAGTAACTTCAATTCAAACGATTATGACGTCATCTAAAACTTCCAACACCTATCTGAGTTGTTTGGTGAGGTTTTTTGTGAGTCCACATGATAATCACAATAGATGGCACAGAATATGACATACCAGTTTTTAATTCTCTCTAAGGAAGACGTCTCGAATAATATAGAGTCATCATCACTTTCTCTATCCAACTTGAAACAAAACCGCCCCAAACACATATTTCAACCTTAAAAAACAACAACTTTTTTTTGCAAACCCATGGCCAAAGACATTTTTAATAAATTCCAATATTTAGTGAATATAGAACTGCAAATTGATTAAAAATAAATGACTAAAAAGTTATTAACCTTCTTACTATGTAGCAGTGATTTTAGTTCTGGCGTGTTAACACTGTGCAGTAGCGTGCAGTGATGATATGCAATCTGACGTCCTAACTTGGCTGATGAGCCTGAAACCTAATAAACAGTTAAAGATCTGTAAACATGTCTCTGTGAGCATAAGTTCCCTGAACAAACAACTGCATTGATAGGGAAACAAAGTTTGGATAAAAGTGTTCATGCGATGAGTTTTTCTTAGGAACTCATTTTGTGCAACTTTCTACTCCTCTTAAATGTATGAAAACTATTTGACATCCCTTTTTTGGTTAATTTGATTGAAAGTGCACTTCTTAAAACATTTCAGATTGCCCATGCTTTTCCGGACAACTGAGGGCGCTGTTGCTGTGATATCATTTCGGGAAGACACAGTTCAGATTAGGGGATTTCTGTTCAAATTGTGAACCCAAAATTTGCTCATTGAAGTGAAAGGGTTGCTCATTGGCTTACTGCCACGTACTTACAAAACAATAAATCACCACAAAAAAAGAGCATTTGTGACAGCAAAATATCCAAAATTCTTGCAACTTTGTTGTGCTGAAACAGCTGTAACATTGAAATTTCTGCCCGGAATTGACATCACAGTTTTGCTCATGAATATGGAAATGCATTAGCATAAAAAACAGAAAGGCATCAAAATACCCTTCAATATGGCAAAAGAAAAATTGAAAACAAGGTTAAATGTGGCACACAGGTGCATTTTCAAGGATAGCATTAAATAATTTACATTGCATGGGCTCTTTTAGGATGGAGGGTAGAGGTGGGTGGGGGAGCACTGGTTATTTTTTAACCTTTGCCTGACTTTCAACATCCCTTCACAATTCTTTTTGTGCAGTCAATTACAATTGCACTGGTCTCATATGAACCTTCCTCCTACCGTCAGTGATTACACTGAGCTCTTACACATCATTGTGAACAATGCCACCTCCAAGGCTGGGAACTACGATCACAAAGGATACTTTGAAAAAGTTGTCTAGTAGAATATCATCCCGACATGACACAGTGACGTCCAACCCTGGCCACGTGGACCTCAGTGCGTTGGTTATCAGCTCCAAGTTTTCTTTGCGATTATATCGCTTCCTGTCAGTGAAGAAAGTGCAGTTGAGGTTGCCCAGATCCTAGGAGAGAAAATAAGACAACGATCCCTATGAGAATTAGCCCGAAAATGTGGGGCTCTCAATACTGTGTATAATAATATGCATGATGAAAATGGTTTCGGAATTAAAGTTTGATTGTTAAAAAATACCACTTACATGGTAAACAGTACCACCTCCACTCCTTCTTCTTGCTAATTTGACATTTGAACCCCAGAGCTGCCTGAGCTGACACTCGGCCCACGGATTTTGGTGACGACCAATCACAACGCAGGGATCATTTCGCCATAGCAGTAGTAGATTTGTTGTGCTTAAATCTAGGTTGTTATAAACCCTGTTTGAAAAGAATTCAATTATGAATTGTTAAAATATCCATTTAAGCAAAAAAATGGTCAGATAAATGACAAAATCTGGGAAATTGTTCAAAAATTATCCCATAAACAGTCTCCTTTTTAATTATGAGCAAAGAAGTTTTAACTTTAGAGAGCCAGACAACTTTATGCTTACCAATCTTCAAATGCCAAGTTGGTGAAAACATCGCTGGACACTGATTCATATACAACTCCCTTGCAAAGTAAAAAGAAAACAAATGACAAGATACAAAATAAACGATGCCCTTTTCACTAGAGTTTGCCACCTTGAAATAAAAATATATTGAAACAAAATATAAATTAAAAGAAAAACATTGATAAATTTAGTAATCACGGCACACGTATGTAAAAATGCAAATAGGCTCAATACATGTTAGCCCCGTAAAATTTGGCCAATTTACTGGACGACGGTACTATATTTACGAAGGTTGTCCAGTAAATTGGCCACATTAATGGGGCTAAGAAAAGTAAGATTTTACATGTATATTTATATTGTATTTACCCGTTGTATGGCATGGCAATATCTTCTATTGGACGAGATCCAAGGTGACTGGTGATGAAACATCTCATATTTTGATTTTCCGTTCTTTAGAAAAACACGTCGAAGATATTTTGCCAAGTTATGGCAGACGTTTCGTTGATACATCGCGGGCATGGCGGGACAGGCATTCGAAAGTGCACCACGCGAGCACTAAACACGGTAAAATTTCTTTTTGATATTTAACAGATATCAACGGACAGATTTTGAATGTCAGTGATCAGAACTAATCCACAGTGTATCGGAAGTGTTTCTACGGAACTCATTAATTTAAACCCGAAGATTTACTTAATGAAAACGGTCACTGAAAATACCATGTAAAAACTTCAAATTTATCGATGGGCGCTGCCATGACAGGCTTGTTCGTTTATTTATATTTATGTGAAGAGTAACAGACACAGTAATTATAAACAAAACGCATTTTTATGATTACTTTTAAATAATTTACAATAATATCAATTTTTATAAAGGGATTTATTTTTAAGTACGTGAATAAGATTAATTATTTTTAGTTATTTTATATCAGATCTTTTGAAAACTAAGTTCAAGGGTCACCCCCAAAACAAAAACATCGTGCGTGTGAAAGCGGATGACTTTGTAACAACAAAATCTTCAAAATATTCATTAATAGTTCTTCCACTATTCACACAAACGGATACGGACAATGACTTCGTCACTCCCAGGCGTGAATTTGAGTAATTTAGCTTCAAGCAGTGTGCCCAGTTTGCAGGAATTTGTCCTGCAAGGCAGCGTGGTTGACTCGGCTTGTGACGCCTTGCTGCACCGGTTGAGAGCCCTGTGCGATAACGTGGACCGCGCGCCTGAGACGTTTCAAGATCATGAGATGGTGTATCTGCTCAGAACAAGTAGGGGCCTATGACTTGTATAATGTAGCTAAATTAAAAAAAACTTAGTTAGCTCTATCCTTCTGAAACCTTTCCAGTATATATGACCTCAGTCATGTCAGTGATGGGAAGTAAAATAAACAATGATAAACCACACTTCTAAATTTGTTTAAATTGTTTAAGGAAGTGTAGGCCTATATTTAGTGCGCTAGTTTAGCCGGCTCTTCTTTCAGTAAACGGTATTTTGTTTCATCCCAAAATATTGAGAATATTATTTTTTTTCTTATTTTAATTTGACAAGACTCCAACAATACAGAGCATTACATTTTCTTTTTGTCATGTTTGTGATTTGTGGCTCTGGAGGATTTTTTTTAAAGGGAAATAAAAGTCCGAAATTGTAAAATGGTCTGATTCCCATCTCGTGAACATGAAGTCACAACGACAATGTTGGTGCGGAACCAGATTAAATTAAGTTGTGAAGGTAACAATTTAATTTCTAAGTCCCCAAAAAGTCACTGCGCATGTTCAGTTCTTGGCTGGCAAAATATCGTTTACTTAAATTTAGCCGGTGCAGGCTAAATATACATTGCCAACTTTTAAAGAATGAGAATGACATGATTATAATGAGAAAAGGTTCAAATTTGTTTTAAAATACTCTTGCACCACTATGTTTAACTCTCACTTAAAATTTTCTGTTGTCACAGACAGGTTGAAATTATTCATAGAGTTAAATTTCCTTTGATTGTAGATATCAAAAATTTGTGTTTTTGGTAACATTTGTATAATGAGGTGTACTGTAGGCCCTACAATTGTATTTTTCGAAAATGGATATCCACCAAACTGTTGGTTTTATTAGGCGAAGTAAAAAAAAAACATGTTTAGCGTCCCCGCCCGCTTCCTTTTTAGAGGCCGCCTCCTTTTTTTTTTTTTTTTTTTTTTTTTAAAAGACAAAAATTGATAAATTTTAACGATCTCTGTGCAGAAGAGATGTTCGGTTCTGCATAGTTACATCATTTTGGTCTCATTTTCTGTTGCATCTTGCCCATAAGAAGCCAATATGTCATTTCCTGAGTCCAAGTGGCGGCCATTTTGAAAAAAGCTGGTAACCATCTTGAAAAATAGCCCGGCCGCGTTGTCTTGAAAAATGTGTCGGGCGGCCATTTTGAAAAGAAAAAAAAAAAAAAAAAGGGCCTCCTCCTTCCTTTTTGTCAAAGAGGCAGGACGCTAAACATGTTTTTTTTTTATTTTGCCTTAGACCTTTTTTTCTTTTTAATGGTTTTATTTAACAGGTGGGCCAGGAAATCCAGTGGTGCTACGTGCAAGGCATGCACGAGATCAACACAACATGCCATGGTAAGTATCGGACGTCGACCCAGACTGGGACCGTGAGTGCATAAAAACGTGCAAAATTACAACTGACGTTTTTTTACTCACCATTTGGCTAATTAATGCCCACACAACACATACATCAAAATGCTATAGTTGCAAGCATGTCACCTGCGAAATTTGAGACCTGAAATCCAATTTTAAGGCAAGTTTTTGGCAGTTCAAAAACCATCCACGTCATTCTCCATGCTCTAGAAATGTATGTCTGATTCCCAAGGTATTCTGGGTAGGTGCAGGAAGAGCCTTGCAGCTTACTTGTTTTTTAATCAATGGCCAAATGAACATAGCGCCCTCTGTTAAAAAATGAAACATTTTGCATTCACTCAGATCAACAAGAGGGCGCTGTTTTATCTACACGATGAAAATGTTATAGCTGAGGAGTCTTTTTGCATAATGCATTGCAGTACACATCAACGTGATGTTTCACGTATGGATTTCGATATCTCTCTGCAAAATTAGAATTAAAAGCTGAATTTTTGGTGATGCAATGCTCACAACAGCAACTTTGCGAGGCAAAAGTTTCGGGAATTATTGAAGAAACTGCAGTGAGTAAGAAGCTTGTAAATTTGATTCACACTGGTTTTGTTATGCAGCACAAACTTTTGCACGATATGGATACCTTAAGTTTTGGGACTCTCATACACAGTATTGAGATTCCCAAATTTTCGGACTAACGTCGACCCTAAGTGCTGAAAAACATGCAAAACGAAAGCAGGCCAACTTTACTCACTCTTGCCATCAAAATGTTCATGAGGCAAAGACAAGGTCCTCAGTATTTCACCAGCCAAGTTTGAAGTCTCAATTAATTTTTGAAGAAGATTTTCTTCAATTTTTAAGGGAGATTTTTCTTTTCAACATTTTGCACCTGAGACTGCAAAGTGATTTTAAAATTTAAGACTAGACATGGACATGTCCAACTTTTTGAAAAGATTGACCATTCAGTAGTCTGGTGGCATGACTGTGGAGAGAATGTGTAGAAAAAGAGACTAGGTACCAGATGTTTCTATTGACACATTTAATTGATACAGTACTAAAAGGGTGTTGGACTGGTTGTTTCATGTGCCAGTCTATTTTCTTGTATTGCATGTTTTCACTACCTTAAATTTTTAAGCGCCACTACAAGAACCTGATAGTTTAATATTACATGGTACATGTATGTCTTGTTTTTGTCTTTGTACTGCCAATGCAACAACCGTGATTAATCTTGTCTCATTTTACTGTTTATTAATCTTCTTAAAGCTATAGTCCATCATTTGCAGCCATCCAAAAAAGTAACTGGCGTATTATTGTTGAAAAACATACTTGGTTGAAAGATAGTAAGTGGACTAAACTCCCTGTGAAATTAATCTTTCTGGCAAGTCATCATTTTGAAGTAATCAACGAAAGAAGGCCTTTCCAACGGTGCGTCTTAAGACGCACCGTAGGAAAATTTAAATTAGTAGTTCGTTTTGTTATTCGGCGCAGCGCGCCCAAGCATTGCACGAGGAAAAAGGGGCGCGTGGTTGCTATAATTCGTCGGATCAGTGCGCGACATCGCATAGGCCTATAGCTGCAATTCAAAACAATTCAAAACATGATTCAGCAACTTTTGATTTGAAATTGAGATCCTAGAATGCTGTTTTCTCGGAATATACAGCTGAAGCTGAGCTGAAACTTCATCAGGTTAGTTGTTCAGTATCCTTCATTAGATTTTGAACACTTTTGTTGCTTCAAATGAACAAAATGCACAAACTACAAATGATGGACTATATCTTTAATTATATCTTTGTAATGTTTTTTATTGCTTGTTCTATTTTTATACTATCGTATGTTTGTTGTAACTGCTGGGCACCTTTGAAAAACAGTGTTCCACTGAAAGGTCTCCCCAGGATAAACAAGAAATAAATAAATAAGTTTTGGGACTCTCATACACAGTATTGAGAGTCCCAAATTTTCGGACTAGGTACAGAAGATGTTACCTGTTTCAAGAGTTTGATATGTCATGTATATAAGGCTTCAGCTGATCCAATAACTTATAAATCCCCCCCCCCCCCCCGCACCCACCCACCCACTTCTCTCACTTCAGTATCAAATTCCTATCAGCTATATCGCCTTTCATTTTCCCTTTCACACAAGGAATTACTCCTACTTCTGTTTTGATTTGAATGCGCCCTCTTTCTTCAGGCAGCTACGCTACCTTGGCCAATCAGATATCAGTGATAAGAGTAGACTTGTAACAGTCCGCAGTTATCTGGATTGTTCCACCTCGGAACAGCTGCCTCAATTCCTGACAGATATTGGATTCAGGTGAGTGCGAAGGGCGCCCTCTTGTGACTAAAACTTGGTAATTACCGGGTATTATATTTTTTGCAACTATTTCTTACAGTGATTCATATTGAGCATAATAATTGTTAGTCCTTTATGTTGTCATTCAATTTCCAACACAATCTTTTTTTACTATTTTCCGTTCATTTTACTTACAGGTTGGACCATGAGTTTGTTGCCAAAGGTCACATGTTCAGGAAAGGCAAAATGAAAGTGACTATCACCAAAATTTTCAAGGTACTAATTCAAGCGTAAAACTGTTGCTGCCCAACAATAGCATTGGTCCCAACATATGTTGGGACCATTGCCATAATTGGGGCATCACAAAACTATTGGAAACAGTGTAGTGACAGACAACTTTAATCTTGTTTTCATACTCGTCAAAATGTGCAAGTCTACAACTAAAGGGTCAATGTATATACTCAAACTTGTATGCTATTGAAGATATTTTTTAAATGAACCTGGGGGAATAACTGCTTCAATCAACTAAGTGATCAACTGATGAACCGAACACACACGCAGACTTGTTTTATATACCCTGTGTGGACATTGCTTTGTTCTTGTTTCAAAAAACTTGTTTCAAAATGTTGCCATTTGCACCGTCAACACTTTTGAAACTGATATTTTGACTGTGATTTCCTTGAATATTCTTCATTTGCTAACCCTAACCCCAAAATGCTTCTAACACTGTTTTCAGAAAGTGGAAAACACTGTTGACCTGTGCAAGTCCACACAATGTCTGAATCTCCTGCATCGTGTGGACCTCTTTTGTTCACAAGTCCACAGAGTGACTGCAATGGCTGTACACCCATACACACAAAAGTTCACCCATGTTTGTTTTACATACGCTATGTGGACATTCCTTTGTTTTCGTCTAGTTAAGAGAACTCGGTACAAAAAAATAAGTTTACTTAAACTGTGAAAACTCTTTCAACCCTAATTTTTTTTTTTTCCCCTTGAATGCTTCTCTTCATTCTGCGACTGATAACCCCAACCCGAAAATGCCTCTAAACCTGTTTTCCAGAGAGGGCGAAACGTTATGTGGACACGGCTTAGTCCACATAACGTCAACACAACCTGCATTATGTGGACCTCTTTTGTTCACATGTCCACATAGTGACTGTAAAACAAAGTCAATCATACTTGTTCTGTAGTTGTGGGGTCATACACTCGTCTGTACGAGGTATTTGTGGGGACCGAAAACACTGTGGGGACAGCAGAAAGCCCCATAACTCGGTCCTAAGTTGCCTAACAATAAAAAACTTCCCCATAACGCGGTGTAGGCCTGCACTACCAACCTGACTTGCATGTGAAACTGGTGAACACACCAATACAAAGAAAAAACAATGACACAAAAGCAGTGACAGTGATGTGTATTTAAACTCATCCAAGAAACTTGTCTTTTCCGCTTTGTCTGATCAGATCTTAACGCCAGGCAATTTGGAGGCTCTAGAACCCCTCTCCATATCTCAGCTTGTCGAGCTCAGTATAATAGCGCCCTCAGGGACAGACGGAATCGGTGAAGACATGAGAGCCTTTGCAGAACAGCTCAGACCGTATCCTTTTATGGACTTCTTGAGTCATTTCAAGAGTGTCCTCGTGTGGTTACATGTAGGATCCATAATTTCTTCCAGCTGCAAGACGACCATTGGCAAGCTGATTGTAATGTAATTAACCCTCCTACTGTTTGATCAGTCACAGACAGTCAGAAATTCAATCCCCTCCCACAACGTATACACAGGCTAGTCACCAACAGTTGGATCATATTTCTTGTAAACACCATGTCTAGTCAAATTCCATCAACAGACAAAAGCAGGTGACTGGTAGTTACATTTACAGCTGGCTTAGCAATCTCCTACAGTCAAAGCATAGCTGTATCACGTTTCATAACAGTCACAGCCAGTCAACCCTGCTTTATGAAGGCGGGGAGCACTCAACTGTTAAAAACAGTCAGTGAATTTGTCAGATAGAGAAAGAGGGTAACAAACCAAAAAGTGCCCTCGTATTGTGTCCATATCTGTATCCGCTAGTACCCCCTCACTGGCAAAGAAAGTACAGTTGGGGGTGACCGACTGACGCCATCTTGCCTGACTGCGTGTACATAGTACAAATCCCCTAGTGTATGTGCGTCACACACAGGGAATGGTGCGCGTCAACCAGCGAAATGTCCCGCCCATGGGACGTTGTTGCTAGGTAAAAGGGCGCCCTCTTTTTCCGGCGCACGGACCCATTCAGTGCGTGAAATTACAGTCGGACATCGGACATTTTCCGACCACTTTCATGGTTTGTCCGACCAAATGCAGATGTGCTCGGACAAAATGTCCGAGCGATGTATGTATTCTTTGTGGAGTTGTCTTTTTCAGAAATAAACGCTTGCACTCAAAAGTATTTTGTTGTTTATTTCCGATGATCCGGTCTGTAATACTTACCGTACGCTGAGCGGCTGCTAACTACATGTACGTGTTGTCTTATATTCACGCAATAGATGCAACGCGTTTACACCCCAATCATTACACAGTCTAGTACAGCGGCGTGCACAGCGATAGATTGGCATTCGTACGTACGTGCCGTTTGCCAAAAAATAGACGTGAAATCAAGTCGATAAATTGTGTTTCGATCAGCAGTCTTCGTGTTTCTTCTACAAATCAGTTAATACAACTTTTTGTACTTTTCAAGACATTTTATGGAAATGAGCAGTGGCCGTTTGTGGAATTCCCAGTTAATTTCTATTGGGCAAAAGTGTTAAATTGGACCTGATTCAACCTCTATTCCTTGCTATAATAATTTGATCGAGCCTCTTTGGACATTCAGAACTGCAATTTCACCCAGTTTAAGTTATGTGTTCTGCAGACTTGAATCGAGTCTGTATAGTGACGAGTCGAAATATAGAGTATTATAAGGACATTGACGCGCATACATGTAATGAGAATTTAGCAAGATCAAAGTACGTTGTGTTGCGCGGTATGCTTTAAGTGCGTGATTGTTACTAAATTCTCACAGCGTGGCTTACTACAGAAACGAGCGGGTGAATCAAATTTGGAACGCTAAATGGCAGATCAAAACTTGACAATGGCAGAACACTTTTGATTGTGCTCGGACATTTTGTCTGATCACTTTTTTTGTCTAATTTCACGCACTGCCATTAAGGGCTAATTGTACCAATTTATCAAAAGGCTATTCGTGTTTGCAAGAACCTGGACTGTCGTTTTTATTCCTTAACTGTTTTGTTTCAGACTTGTGAGCATGGAAAAGATTTGATTTCCTCCTGAGTTGCCGCCTACCTGAAGGTCAAAGGTTAAACTACTCCAGTCAGAGTTCCCTGAAGACAGACAAGTTCCCTTCACACTGCTGGAACCAGTTGATGGTTTTCAAGCTTGGGGTGATTGTGATTTGACAAAATGGACGTTGGACCATATTACATCTTCTACTTTCTGCTTATGTCGTGAGGAAAGTCGGGAAACAAAGACCTATAGACTCTGTGCGCAAGTACCCCCTCAATGGCCAAAAGGAGAGGGTTGGGAGAGACCACTTGAACAGACATTGATAACACATTACCGTCGGTGCAGCACCTGCAGCTCACACGGAGACACAGCTGCATTATGCACACTCGGAATTATATTAGACGTATGTGCTTTGCAGCATAGGCACGCGAACCGGTGCACGCAAGCAGTTTGCTTCCACCGGAGCTTTAGAAAATGATTAAGAAGTGCCCTCTGCTGTTCGTCCATTGCCCTGCTCCCTGCAGTATATTGATGAGACTGCCCCTTTAAGGGTTCTTATTTTGTACACAGCTGCTAAGAGTAACGGTTAGCAGATTTATTTGCAAAAATGAAGCATTGTGGATTTGGCTATAAGCCCCGCCCACAAGCCCCGCCCACAAGCCCCGCCCACAAGCCCCGCCCATAAGCCCCGCCCACGAGCACCACCCACAAGCCCAGCCTACAAGCCCCGGCCACAAGCCCTGCGCATGCCCACCTTCAGTTTTTGTACATTTCTATGAGTGCTGTTGATCAGAGATTCGGCAAGCTATAGTTTTCACCTGACCAATTGGTCAGTGTGCATTGTTTGATGGAAGGATTCATTTTCTAGATGCCAGTTTCTTTTTAAAGGAGAGCACATAGACTGGATACCTGTCCTGGTATGTATGAGGATGGGCAACACCCTCGAAATTCATAAAATTGTATTGGTTATGCTTCTTGAAAATCCTGGCTTTCCTGTACTCTGGTTGTGTACTGTGCACGATTTGAGACAGTGGACCCCCCCGACCCCCCCCCGACCCCCCCCCCCCCCCCCCCCCCCCCCAGTGTCCCTATACATACTCCAGACATTTGTTGCCTAACAGACCCCTAGATACCTCAAAAGAATTTCTGAGACTCCAGGAACACAATGACAATGCCAACACAAAAGAAGGGTCTCTTCCATCGCATATCTTTGCTTCAAGTGTTTGGTTAGCCTAGTTCTCAAGTACGCTTACGAAACACAGTACCTTTTGGGCATGTAAATATTTATTAATATTTCCCTGCCTTTGGAATTATTTGGGTTACTATATCATGATTTCTGATACCACAGTATATATAGATGGTTTTGATTAAATCAATTATCAATGCGAGCAATACAAATATTGTAAAGTTTCAGAAGACAAAAATATGAAATGAATGAAACTGCTGCAAACTACTAGCTGACTGGGTCGATCTGAAATATACAAATCAAAAATTAAAGTGGCCTAGTTATTTCAGCCTTGCGGCAAGGCCTTCTTCATAGGTACATGACAGAGGAATAAGAAACAAACATGTAGGGGAAACACAAGCATGCAGGGTTGGAAGGAGAAACACAAAAGAGGGAGGGGGTGGCAGACCAATGTGGGTAAAGATCAAATATCAATTAAAAAATTGGTTTAATTGTTTGATTTTTGTTTGGGTGGTCATGATCCTGTGTATTATAGGGCTGCTTTGACACCTTAATTGAATAAAACTGATCTAACCTTCGATGTACTTCCTGTTTCTTGTATTTGACTTTCTGAATTTGCTCATTTCTCGGTTTCAGTTTAGCTTGGTTTTTATATAAATAGTACATTGATGTCTAAACGGCAAATTGTATACATGATGGATCTGTGTATTGTCATGACACTGTGCAGTCCAGAGCCGTTAAGGTCAATCGTGGCCAGTTGAATATGAAGTCTAGTTTCTAAAATTGCAGTCTTTTTTGGTTTGCCAAATTTTTAAAAAAATATTTGAATATTCATGTGGAATACTTTAGTTGTCTAACCAACTGTGTTGTTTGATTATTACTTCTGAGCAAAAGGAACACTGTGATTGGTCGCTCAGTTTATGTTAATGAGGCAGCATTCACCATTATGATTGAAATATTGTATTTCTCCAGAAGATTGTTTTAAAATAGTTTAGATTGCGCGACTTAATTAAAGTCTCCATTTTAAACTTTTTATCAGTCTTCCCCAAGAATTTACTAATGTCCATTTAAAGTTTTAGCCTTTGGTTGATAGCTCCATGACAAATGCTTCATTACAAGCCAGATATTCTATTTGGGAAGACTAGTAGCAAGTCTACCGTGTACCGTTCATAATAACACCCGTTCATAAATTCATGCGTGTATAACGATCGAACCGAATTGAAAGGCGCCGTCTAGTGCGAAGTGGATAGTACGGATATCGACAGTGAACGGCTTGCGCGCGTGATCAATGTGACAGCCAACTCTCGTATATCCTCGTGATTTATCACTCATGGTGATGATACAGCGTGAGTTTGCGTCCGTGACAAGCGCCAGTAAGAAACTCTACATCATGTCGTGCGATCGTGAACTTTAGAGCCAGTCAGTCTGAACCGTGTATTCATGTCGATCTGTACATGTTTACCCTACGCGATTTTATTTCTTTCTTTTGTAAGCTGACTCAGTGGTGCAGGGATTTTTTTATCAATTGCCTGCTGCGGTGAGTTTCCTGTATCTGTGTGTGGGCTTATCAGACAGGGGCGTGTAGGCTACCAAATTTGCCTATCCCAGAATTGTCATCAGGAGCTTGTGAATTTCAACCCGGTTGAAAGACGTAAAGGTGAGCTAGTTTTGTTTATTTTATTTTTCATAAAAGTCAATTTTATGGTTGACCTCATTGAGAGTGCAGTGTGTACATGTATATGCATCGGAGCTGTGATGCATAATGGTGAATCACTGTATTTGAGGTGCTTATCTTTAGCCGTGAACTTCCGTTTATATGCATGGGAATAATCTAAAATACCACCAGGAATATAACCTGGATCTGCGAAACAAAAACGAATTCTGCACTCGGCCGTTGTCATTGTGTCTTACGGAGCTAGAGTTCGGCAGCAATAAAATTCAGAAAACCCTAAAAGTTTAACTAAACAACTGCAAGAAAAAACTGTCAACAAAATAGTATGACACTTCCTCTTCCTGTAGCAAAAGAACAGCAGGAAATTTCCGGGAAGTATTATTTTTATGCCGGTGCACTCTCTCGATAATTAACGACTCGGCCTACCCGGCCGATTATATTATGAACACGTTGAAATTGCACGTGGGATCTGTCTGTCGTGAATTATGAAGTAGAAGTTCAATGGCCGATTTTTTATTATTAACCCTTTGTCGGAGTGCTAGTGAAAAGGAACTCTCGATCATGGACTCTCACGGGGCCGGCCCCCTTCAATGGAGAAACCATTGCGCACGCTACTACAAAGCAACTGGCCCGTGGCGGATTATCTGAACAGCAGCTATCACAATCCTTACGCCATTGAAGGGGGCCTCCGTGTTAGAATTGGTAGCGTGACCGGATTGGCCGGTCTACTCTACAGACGACTATTTCCGGTCATTATACAGTCCTTGAATGTACAGATCCTTGACGCCAGTACTAATGGTAACCTTCTGGCGGGAAGTGATTATTCTTTATCACGGAGCTGTTATTTTTATGAATACATTAATATTATACACCAAATCCAGTGGCAAGTCAAGGTGAAAGTTTGAGAAACCTTGTCAAAACGGGTAGGGTGTTTTTAAATTACTTTTGCACTTTTACAAGTTCATATTTATTTCAGCAATGCGTTTCAATACAAACTATTTTTTAAAAGCCACTGTACTGCCTGACACCGCCCGAGCACTCAATGGTTTTATTGATTCTACAGTGAATAAGCACAATGTTATACAATGTAGTACATGTGCTGGTGGGTGTTATAAAGGTTACCATTTAGTTAGATAGACACATTCACAAGTGTAACGCAATCTTGGTTTGGGCTATAAAAGAGGGAATCAGTAATCTAAAAGTAACTTTCATAGAGACCACAAACAAATATTTAATCTACTTTGGCTTCATACATTCATGATTTCATTCTACACCAGTATATGTAGTATTTGTGTTTCATATGTATATAATGCTGCGATTTGAGTATGCACGATTAACGCTGAGGGACTGGAGATGTTAAATCGTCCGTGTCGAGCCGACCTTTTGCGATTGACAGATATAACCATCAAACCTAAATTTCATGTACAACATGAGTATTTCTATCATGTACAACATGAGTATTTCTAATACGTTTGCTACGCCATTTTTCATGACCTTTGATGGATAATAATTATAATGGAACATATCATTTCAACACTTATTTGGTTTTGCAGTAAGTGGACGACAAAACACAATACAAAAGCTTCGGCTTAAATTTCGTTTCAGAAACTTGCAAAGCCCCCTCTCTCCCCATAATTCTTGCCAATTCCAAGTGGTGGCAGATTAATAGTATTTTTTTCAGTTTTCTCTTAGAATGCCGCACTCGGCGTTTGAATCCCTCTCTATAGGTAGGTCCAAAAAAAGTTTACACTTTTTCAGACGCAGATTTCTCAAAATTGAGGAGACATGTTGAAATTTTTTAAAGATATTCCTACTCTACAAGATCTTGGTGGTATATGGTGAAAATGTCGTTGAGAATAAAGCCTAAATTAAGAAATGGCGGCCATTTACAGAAAATGGTCAATAACCAGTTTGTCCACACGCTTGCCTCATTGACTTGCATGTGGACAAACTGGTGTTTTTTTGAGAAATCTGCTTCTGAAAAGTGTGAACTTGGTTTTGGCCCACCCTGTATATTGTATCATAATGTATGCATTCTCAATGTAATGCCTAGGCCAGCAAAACGCACGGCGCCAAGCAGCTGGACTTTTGGTAATAATGAGTAAGAATCAGGCTGGTTGCCATGGCAATTGATGAAGTAGCGCGCTAAAAGTAATAATGGGGGTCATTGAACCGCGGTTGATGAGGGATTTCGTCACCGGAGGTAACTGAACTTAAATAGGACTATAAATAATATCAATACCCTACAAGAATAATAATAAAGTTGGTGTAGGCCTATACCTGCTTTTTGGGTGTGGCACCTTGAAAAAAAGTTTTTCAAATTGAATTGATAATTTTTTAGCATTACATTAATTATGAGCTTTCCAATGAGACATCGCACAAAAAAGCGCACGACAAGTAATCAATTAATTAATTTCAACTTTTGAAATAAGAGCGGGACGCTCCTAATTTATTCGTTCTGAATCCTAGTGTGCGCAATTTTTGAACTGGAGCCGCCACTTTTCAAAACAAATTTATTTGTTGCAGGACATTATATTCCTTTAAATTTCGTACGGAAAAGAAAAACAGCAGTCGGGGCACTGCCGTTTGCAATTAAAAACTGAGACCACGAAATTTGTCTAAAGGGCGTGCCATAGCGCGCCAAGAATTATCTCAGTACATGAATGATTAAGTGATTAACAGTGATTAAGTCCAATTGAACGTCTGGTGTCAAAATGTAAAAAAAAAAATGGTCAAAACTTGAGATGTTAGAATATATTGAAGATGGGGCGAAGTATACATTGGTGTATGTAAGAACTAAGAAAATACTTGATAATTTGTTGCGGTTTGAGATCATGAAGGATTAACTGTAGGCTACTAACGGGCGGAAGAAGGGGGGGGGTAAAATTTCGAATTTTCAGTAAAATGATATTCTTGTATTCTCATCCTTTTGTTTGGTTTGTGCCATTCGTTGATGTGTGCACATATTTCTAAAGCCATGAAATAAGCGGTCTCGGGGGGGGGGGGCTGATGTAACTGTGGAGGGGCGCCCAATTGTATCCATGCTCAAAGGTAGACAGTTTTTTCACCGGACAACCGGCCTCCCGCCGTAAAATCAAATAGGGCAGGGAGGGAGGGGGGGGGGGGGACTGGACACCATATTATAACAGGGGCACTGTTCAAAACCGAATTCATGGTCATTGTCAGACAATGGGTATCACTATACGCGTTTCACGGGACGTTAAAATATACAGCCAATCGCGAAAAATGTTATATTAAACCTGTGAACCAAAAGGCACTTTATGTTCAAACCGCTAATCATGATTTCGTGACTTTCTCCGATTGTCAACTTTCCAGTGGGGGAGGGGGGGGGGGGTTGGGCGACTGGGGACGACTTTTTTTTTTTGGGGGGGGGCGCCCCCCCCGGCCCTCTCCCACGCCCCCCCCCCCCCCCCCCCCGTAGATACGCCGCCACATGAAATAGTTCATGGCCCACTTGCTTTCTGCTCGATAGACCGTAATCTTGTTATTATACTCGATGCAATTAGGTTATCTGATCGACCTTGGTAGCCTAAATAATAAGGCTTCAACTAATCAAAGTTCGTTTTCAATGGTTGCATTCGATTTGTCTATATTCATCTAATAATTTATGCACTTGCATTGTGATTGGTTCATTTTTATGTTAATGTGACGAAATTATGCGCGCGCCTTTTGATTGGTTTGTTTTGCGCGTGTTTGTTTTTTTAATTCAGACACAGCTACCAGGCTACTGTTTGTTCAATGTATAAAGAAAAATCACAGTGTACAATTCATCTTTGCACTACCGACTGCTTAAACTCTTGACCTTTCTCGTGATTGTATATTTTTTTGACGGTACTCATTTATTCACAACTTGAGTTAATTTTTGATAGTGCGTCAATATGAAGATGTCAATTTATCAAATTTGCGGTCTTTTTGAGTCAACCTTGTGCAGCGCTGATGCTCATAATGGGATAAACTGGCGTGATTTGCTGCGGGTCGTCGTCGAGACTGGACAATTAAATTTTGAAACAGCAGACGCCAACTTTTCCTCTGTCTGTTGAATATTCTAATGTCTGGACGAGTTTTATGTGCGTTTTTTTTTTAAATGTGATGGGGTGCCTATATAAACATACAGAGACACGACATAATAAGGAGGCCAAACAATGGTTGGCCTTTTGCACGCAATTTTAGAAGAGTTACGATTTTGGGTTCATGTTATTGAGAACAGCTACATATTTAATTTAATGTCCTGATATTTAGCTCACCAACTGTGACATACATGTACATTTAAGGAACGAAGGGTTTTCAATTCCTGAGATCGGCATAGAAAAGAAATGACTCGATTCATTTCGTAAAAGATGACTGAATGAACAACATGCACCTACTTTATCAGCCACTGATTACTTCAAACAGAAAGCCCTTTTAAAATGATACTCCCCTTACGATAAAAACCTTGAAACTTGTGTTATATTTAAGTCAGTTTTGGTTTCAAAATGTTTTAAGAAACTTATAAACCAACAATCAAAATGACCAAAATCTGAATACGTACAATGTTTTTTTTCTTTCGGTTTTATATTCAGTCATACATCATACATGAACTTACTATTGTCGATAGGGATAAGTTTATAGACTGAGTAGAAATATCTTCTCACGATTCTTTGCCTTCTCAAACGTACTGTTGCGATTTTAATATAATCTGGAATGAATGTTCCCTTTTGTAAAACGTAAGATGTAGTGTGTCTTCAATAATATTATCGCTAATCAATCCTTCGAAGAGAAATGTGTAATAATCAAACATAAGAGCTAGCATATCAAATACATTTCCTTGGGAACTATATAGAGTCTTATAATCAAAATGTACGATGCTCGATTATATTTCAGAAAGCTTCTTTGCCTAAAAGGTAATGGACAATAGGACATCATTTGCAAAAACAAGTGTATACAATAAATCTGAAGTAGGTTATTACAAAAACTAATCCGTCGCAATTTCAGCTCAGTATTTTTTTAGAAAACTGTGAAAGTGCATCTTCAGTTTTTACGACGCAAAGCATATTTCCGGTGGTCTTTAGTTATAATCATCGCGAGGGAAAGATGGTACATGTATAATTCCTCTTTTTTTCGAAAATGACAGCTTACCATGCAGGTGCAAGATCTCACAGGATGCTTGATCCTGTATTATTTACTTACGGTCACGTTGTATACATTTCATGATAGTGTCAGTTTTGAATATTTGCAGATGGTGTTTTTTTTTACAAAGCAGCTTACGACTTATAATCGAGCATCAGTTATCATTTTGATAAGACTCTAGTCCCCAAGAAAATACTCTAGCCCGGTCTTTATTTGATTCGTAATTATTAATGACTTCAGCGAATTATACTTTCTATATTGACTGGAAAAAAGTCTATTGCACGTATCAACGTATTCATATTATGGACACCATGAAGGAATATTGTTTAATAGTAACAATTTTTTTGACAGTTTATGATCGATACGTTTGGATAAAAATAACTGCAAAGACAACACGAGGCAGGCGATGCGCCTGAAAACAAGCCGATATATCACTCGTAGTTCTCACTTGCCCGTGTAGATTTCAGCGAAGCTAATCCCCGGGGGTGCCACTACTATAAATACCATGGATGGATGTCAAGTGGTTCTGGTAATCAAATAATTCCGGACTGCGGCCAGCAGGAAAAATATATACGTTTGTGGATGTATAAAGAGGGAACACTGTTTTAGCTGCAGCTAAAAACAATGTTCCTCATTATACATCCATTATAATACTTTGCGTGCAAATAATTATTGGATGTTAAAGCTGTTCAAATTTGACTTCTATAACGTTGCTAAAACCAAATTTTAAAAACGGACTGGGAATTACGTCAGTAGACATCAATCAGTATATACTATGATGTACATGGGTCAAATTTGAGGGACGTAACTATGTCATTTTTATGGGGGGGGGGGGTAAACTCTTGAAAAGGGCACTTGCACATCTGTGCTGAAATGTAGACACTTTTTTTTCCCCGGACTCTTGGCCTCCGTAAAATCAAATAGTGCGGGGGGGGGGGGGGGGTGGTACCATCTGTCGATGGGGGCGCTATTCAAAACCGACAATTATGCACACAAACGGCCAATGTATGGTACTTTTCAGTGCGATACATGGGCGAATTTTAAAAAAAAGCCACCCATGAAAAAAATTTGATTCTAGAATCTCTGTGGTGCGATCTGAGGCAATTTCTGACCACTAAAACCATTTGTTTTGTTTAGCAAAATATTATCTTTTAAACATCATTTTTGAGTTTGGAGTCATTGAATCAATTATTCTGAGCTATAGAATCATTAAAGTAGGCTACAATTTTTATTTGGGGACGAAAAAAGTGAGTGTGTGTGTGGGGGGGGGGGGGCAAACGATATGATACCCCCCCCCCCACAAACACACACACACACACCCATACTTGTTTCACATGACTAGTGTGGACTTTCCATTGCTTTCGTGTAGTTAAGAAAAACCAGTGAAAAAACTCATTTTTCTCAAACTGTGAAAACTCTTTCAACCCAATTTTTTTTCTATGATTCCCTTTAGTGTTTCTCTTCATTCTGCTACAGATAAACCTAACCCAAAAATGCCTCTAAACCTGTTTTCCAGAAATGGGGAAACACTGTGTGGACGTGGGGCAAGTCCACACAACGTCGATGCTACCTACATTATGTGGACGTCTTTTGTTCGGAAGTCCACACTGCGTATGTAAGACAAGCTCACCCACACACACCCACACACACTTATACCCTCCCCCCCCCACCCCCACCCCCCCCGTTCCCCACCGATTGACGCCCATGAAAACAAGAGAGATTTCTGCAGCGTTCTGGAAAATGGTGCTAAACAAAATGTTCTTCTGCATGCAGTATACGTGTATATGGGCGTAAGAGAGTCGCGTGGTTTGTGATCATTCTGGCTTTTGCAGCATCGCCGGCGTCGCGCTGCATGCAGTGTAAATAATACCCGTAATAATCTTCACAACACATGGTTTCAAATATCCAGGCTGTATGTGTATATTGTGAACCCACTTGTGGTTGATATTAAATTGGATTTCCCCCATCGAGACGATGCCGTGCAATCATGTGTAGAATTTGCTGAGTATATTGATGCATAGTGCATGTACTACCGACGATGTCCTTACCTAACATTATCATTTTGACGCCCGAATTAACGTGCTAGTGCGTGAAAAGCACTATGTTTATACATCGCGTCCCAAAATACCGGCAACATTTTTTTTTGCGAGGCTCTAGCGTCGCCACGGAAACATGTATCGCCATTATTTTTACATCATTTTAAAGCTTGGAATCTGAACTTTGTCCCTGGTAAGTATTGGTTTGAATTTGAAAAGGGTTTTGAAATGATTGGTGTTCAAATAAAGGTATGTCAAAAACAAACTCGAATCCGATTTCAAGGAAAATCAATCGTGCGGTTTTTTCGAATGTGGAAATGGTTCATCATGTTCATGATGTGACGATCTCGTTGCCTTTTACTTTCTGTGTTTCTCATTCGTTTCGATCCACGTAGACTACACCTTAAATTAATTCACAATAGTGTTCTTCGTTTCAAGTTCAATTTTGTGAAATTCACGTGCAAGTATGTACCTATTCAACAAGCGCGCTCAAATGACTGGAGTTTGCATCTGATGTATACCGCATCATCGATTTTTCTTGAAATCGGTTGAATTTGTTTTCGACATGCCTTTATTTGAACAAGAATGATTTTAAAACTCTTTCAAATATCAAACCAATACTCACCAGGGATAAAGTTAAGATTCCAAGCTTTGAAATTGTATAAAAAAATAATGGCGGTACGTGTTTTCGCGCCGACGCTAGAGCCTCGCAAAAAAAGAAAGTTGCGGGTATTTTGGGGACGCATTGTAGTGTCTATCACAATGAACATATCACGATAGGTCTGTAGGTATAATTAATATCATTACGCGAACATATATGGTTCTGATACCGAGTACACGATGTTTAGAGGCACAATTATAAGATAATTTGCCTTCCATGCATTTGTTCGTTTCCAATAATAACACCACTCAAAATCCAAAGGAGAATATGCATGCATGCAAAACCTAACCTGTTGAAGTTTCAGCTCAGTGGATATTATACTTTTTGAGAAAACAGTGAGAAACCATGCACAACCTTTTGTTCACGAAACACGATTTCGTCAATATCACTTTTTATTTCCAGAAATCAGTCAACTGGCTGATCGTTGGAAATCACCTACATTTCTTGATTTCTTCTAAATGACAGCAAGCCAGATGGAATAAATTTCACAGGGTGTTTAGTACCAGTACGATCTTTAATCCAAGTAAGCTTTTCGATAATGTAGGTTACTTTTTGCAAATGATCCTATGTCTTTGAACGAAATACCTATGGATCCTGCCGGGAGAAACGCCACCCAAATAATGTACACGCCACAGGTATCGACGATTGATGACGTGTACACATTACTTTTGGCTGTAATCAATTAACAGAATCTTAACAGTTTTATGTCTGACAAGATACATGAGCGTCATACCATGCTTGTTTGACCTTTGTGATAGATATTGAATATCATGGTCATTATGAATTATATTGGCATAAAGTTGAGGAATGTTATACATTTCTAAACTCCAGATGAAACTTGTATATTGATTCTTCGTTCTTAAACCGTCAGCGCTCCGCTGAACTGTGCAGTAGTGAATATGTGCGTACCATAATGGATAATTTTCTTAAGAAATTACCAGGAATCGAATACATGTACGTTTACATTATTTTATCTACACTTTCACGGAAGAAAGCAAAGCAGTAATATTTCAGTCTTGTTCAAAGGGTTAATGTGTTTTCATGTGCACCATTTTGTCTAAGCAGTTCGGACATTGAACCTTGGTTTGATTAACAGACACAAACATTACAGTGACAATGTGTGTGTTTTATTGTTATTCGCACTGATGCACAAAAGATGAATTACGTACATTAAAAGCAGAGTATATCTTAGTCGGAGACCGAATGTCGCAGACGCAGTCGGGCAACCAACGACCCTTTCATGACCCTCTCAAAACTTCCACTAAATTAAACTGTCAGTTACGATCATCCAACTGTGATTCGCTCCGTCACACAACGCGACAGTTAATGAAGCCGTCGTTAATTTTTGTACATAAAACAGCCGCGGGCAGTCTCTTGGCTTGACAAAGGCAAAGTCTTCTAGCCGCAAGAATGGAAATTATATTTTCCCCCTTCAGGTTATCTTTTATGGATGTTAATGGATGTTAATATTATAACAAAATTATTTTGTTTCTAATTAGATTTTCTAATGTACTTTCTGAATGTTGCTCTCCACCTGCTTTTTTCACCTGCTTTAAAAAAAAGAGGGGAATTTGTTCGATTCCTATTTTTTTTTCTAGCAATACGTAAAAGTGTATATTAAGAGGATTGAAAATGTCGAAACAAGAAAAAAATACTAACTAAAAATTGGTCAGGAAAAAAAAAATCGAATATCATTTTGGAATTTTAGTTGATTAACCCTGTCAGGATCAGGGCATTGTTGGTATTCCCTTTTGCCCCCCCCCCCCGCATCTTAATTTCCACATGCGAGGCCCGATTTTCCTAAATTTTTGGAGGAATGTTGGTTAATATTCAGTACTCTACAATAATGACGTCATTTGGTTGCACTGCGTATTTGCCCATTTTTTGGTAAGAAAAACCCAGTTTATTTGCTTTAATTTCTACAATTTTCATTCAAATTCTGTACTGTCTGTAGTTTTGCGAGACAGACATGATATATGCGCCACGAAGCACAGTGTTCTTTAGTCCTAATTATAATCATATGCTCAGTCGTCTGTGGGATAATTAGTTGGTTCTACTCCGTGGTTGATGCGGGAGTCGTGCTGTAGGTCTCAACGGGAACTAAGGGAAAAGCACATTCCTAGGAAAGCAGGCTTTGCCACGATTATTTTCTCGATGAAATTAAATACGGAGACAACTTTTTTTTCTGTATTAATGAGAGTTTCTACTAATAATTAGATAAACTATGGACAACCTCGTCTTCTCCCAAAGTTACATTATAAATATTTACTTAATTGGTAACAAATTGTTCAATTCATAAAATTATTGGAATAATATTTCCAAATATTACAATTTGAACTTTGAACGTCAATTTTATTAATAGGTTGTTTTTGAAAATGCTGAATGTATTAACAGTTAAGAATTTTTAATCGTAGATTCTAACCATTCAATTCGGTTAGGTCATCAATATTTTAGGCTGAAGACACGTCGAATGTGTGGAAAGTATCTATATTTCTACAATGTTGCCAATTGTTTGGCAAAACAAACCGAAATCAACAGTCTCTTCGCCAACTGGTTTATTTTCACAGCAGTACCACCTGGTGACTCATTAATTGTGAAGGAACACCAGACAATGTCTCTAAAGGAAAAAACAACTCAATGTGGCGTATTTTTCTGATGCAAGCACTAAGCGAAGCCCCGCATATCGTTTTTTTTTAATTGGCCTAAAAGCCTTGGGAGACACTCTCACGGTTTCGTATGCAAGACTTGCTCCTAGCAGAGTCTCAGGCACGGGGTAATATCTAGGTCAAGTGATACCTCAGCTCCGTCGAGGCTTAACTTGATAACGAGCCGTGCTGACAACTCGTGAAAAATTCACAGTTTCCATTGGCACGACCACGGTATGTGTATGTATAAATAACATGCGCAGAAATCAATGAACCGGCATGTGAGTCATAGCGCCCTCTGTTGTCTAGGAACCGTCAGATGTTATTGAAAACTTATAAAGCTGGCCTCAGAGTCTGAGACAGAGCGCGCAAAATGCACTTCAATTGATTGCGCTGTCCACGCCTCTGTTCCACACAATGGGTTGGCTTCAGCCCATTACACGGGGTAATCATTCACGATAGCACTGCCCGGCTCTCTTCACCTGCCTACAACCAGAGGCAAGTTCGAGCAAGGACCAGTGGTTGACTAGTGGTTGGTTCGTGACGTACCTAGCGCATGTGCGCTGAAGTTGAAGTGCGAACGACTCTAGTCAAACTATTGTCATGTCATTGACCGTCAAAAAATGGCGGTCGCACAATAATTCAACACTTGTTGTTTTTCTTTATTTTGCGATTGCGTATAGTTTAGGACATCTTACATAATCGCCAATATTATTGTACAATGGTGACAACAGTGACATAATCGTAAACTGACATGGAAAACCTGTGCAATGAAAATGAAATTTAGCGCTCACAGTTTCGTTTTCCGCCATTTGTGTCGATAGTTGGTCCCCTCTGCACTATGCTATGGAAATTGCTATTGATAACCAGCTGTAAATCGTTGCACGACCAGCCACGGTAAGCTGGTTCCAAGAGTACACTAGCGCAGTCAACCATCGTCGACTAGACAGAGTTCGGGCTAGCTTTAGTCGAACTATGGTTAACCATTGGTCAAAAATAGTGCTTGCGCGAACTTGCCCATAGGCTAAGTCACAAATGGCAGTCAGTCAGTCCGTCGGGGGGGGGGGGGGGAAGTCGGGGAGTCAGTCAGTCAGTCAGATAATGTGTAGGACACTAGGCCGGTTTGACAGGTAATTCTGTCCCCCCTGGTAAATGTGTCCCCCCGGACACATTTACCGGCTCGTGACCCGGTAAATGTGTCCGGGGGGACACTTTTACCTAGGTAAATTTGTCCCCTCCAGGTAAAAATGTCCCCCTGCCCAACGGTGAAAGTGTCCCCCTGGTAAATGTGTCCCCTGCAGTATGTACTGAGAGCAGCAGCGTGTCGCACGCGCCAGTACATGCTGCAAGATTTGAGGCAGTGATTATAACATGTGTACATATATGCGTCTCCCTCTACAATGGAAATTCGTCCAATAGGAAATTTCGTTACGCGCTATGATGGGAACACAGACCAATCCAAGGAGACGTTGTATCATACTATCAATGAGACGAGGGCCATCGCCATGCATCGCCGCTGTGTTGACCTATCGCGGTAGAATCACGATAGACTTCACCGTACTCCGAATCGAAACATTGTGTTCACGTATCATCTAAAAGACTAAATTAAATATTTTATATATTCATGAAGGGCAGAATAAAAGTCCAAAATGTATACCTTGTAGAGTGAATTCATCAAAACAATAACCTTCCGGGTCAAAAGAGGGGGACAAAAAACCTGGGGGACAGAATTACCTGGAGGGGACAGAATTACCTGGAGGGGGACAGAATTAACGGGCCAGGGAGGACACTTTTACCTAGGTAATTCTGTCCCCCCGGACACTTTTACCGGGGGACAGAATTACCTTCCACACCGGCCTAGCTGGGACCACCAAAACTATTATGGAGTACCTAATCGTTGTACGCGAATAGTGCTCAGAGCCTTCGTACTGTTATTGAACGAGATTTAACGAGTCATGACGGTGACATTTCCTGCCATAATCTACTAATGTGCGTTTGGATCGTGACCGAGCGTCTTTCTGTCTGATTTATTATTTATGTAATATTTCTCTCTCATTGAGCGTTACTCAAGCAAATCGATCATCAAGTAGGCCTAGTACGAGTGGAGACAGGTGTTTTTTTTTCCGGGGAAAAACTCACGGCTGACTCCGACGCTCATGTTGGCGACGTAACTACCGTTTGTCTTCATGTATTATTTTATTCCATTTAGTATTTTGTAGAGATTAAGTCTTCATCCTTGAAAAATCCATCTAAAAAATAGCCCATCTTTAAATTGTTTTGTTCACCGTTTTCCGAGTTTGGTTAGGCCTATACAACCACAGCCAATTTTCCCCTATTCCTCAAATTTTTTTCCAAAATGTTCCCTTTTCTCCGCAGATTTTAATAAGGCGATCGAGTTGTTTCCCCCACAGAATAATTGTCTCAGAATCAAGTGCTCATTCATTTCAAATATGTTTTAGCCCCTATATTCTTCTAGCCTAAAATTGCGTCATGTACTTTACGTTATGAGGCAGGTGCATATATTATATGGTTACTTAGCGAGTCACCTTATAATCATAATATCTGATTATCATCTGATTCTAAAAGACTGCAGGCAGATGGTACCTACACTCGGAACTTAATTCATAGATTAATGAACTGATTATACTGATTGAATCGTGGTTCTTACATCTTTATGATTAATCATAATTATAAGATACTGGCCCAGGGGTCCTTTATTATAAATTTAGGCTTTAGTTTGTCAAAAATGCGAGCTGAATTTACTTCTGGTGGAAGGAGCGTTAATTTTGTTTGGCAGAGAACTCATTAAGCTTATTAGCTGAAAATAACAAGCCTCCGTTAATTTGCGTAAAGTTGTTATTTTCATCCACTGAATAGCAGTGAATAATACGCCAAATTAATTAAGAATGTGAATTGTTGATTTTGTATAGCAGTGAATGTTTCAATTCATGGATGAATACTACATTTCTCATAAGTTTCAATACGCCCGATAAAACAAACATTCACAGACGACATGTTCATATTCGAGTACTTCTCAATGCGACCTTCTTGCATGTTGCGAATAATTATAAGAGATTTTTTTTACAATATCACGCTTATGGTATATGAACATGACAAACATTAATTTTGAGAGCTGTTATCGTTTCAAAAATCACGATGGCTCAGTCAATATATGACACGGCCCTGGAGTGCGTGGGTCATTACACACCGAGAGCCTAATCTATGATCAGCTAAAAATACATCGGGCTGCTATAGCACTAGCGCAGGTGTCTGTAGTTTTGCAGTTTGTAGGAAACTCAGCATCGAGCGGAGAGGGTCGGCGTCAGGTAGGTCTGGTTGCAGACGAATCTTTTGCCGTTCTAATATTTTAGAATGTGTATGTTGTCTGTATAAGGACAGTTTATTATTATATTAGTTCAACAGTTGCGTTTGGAATTGTATAGCTGATGGGAAATAAGGTAAGATATGTTTTCAGTGGCAAGTGGTGAAAATTTCGATGTTTTACCTGTGTTTTGTATTGGCTTGACACGTGACGTGATTTTCACCCCTTAAACAGCAAATAGCGTGTGCGCATAATTGGGGTGGCTATGCATACAGGAACCTGATAGGCCTATTAGATTTTTTCCCGATGATGCAATGTCTGTATCTTTGTCGTAGTAGGGTTTCTAATGTTTCAAGCTAAGAGGCCGAGAAGGTACTATGGACCAGGATTACTAAGGATGTATATGAGGTACAAAGTACTGCAAGACTTTGTTGTCCGTGTCGAATAAATTGGCAAGCTATATCTTTTATGGAATTGAGGGGCCAAGTGTGTTCTATTTTGACATCAATGTTTGCTTTTGTTCTGTGGATCATGTTCCTATCCCATAACTGCCAAGTAGATGTCATCTTGGTTTTCTTGAGAATTTTTATTTTTTTGTTTCCATGGACAAACCTTCGGGCCTTTTCCTGTGATTAGTTTATTTCATTAACTCTAACGACCTTAATGTAACGGGACCTGTTTGTTCATCAATTCGCTGCCTGTGGGAAATTGGCTTTCATTTGACGGATTTTGTGGTGTGTCGTTTATCTTGTTTGTCTTTAGCGCGTCTGTATGTGTTTTTGCCAAACATATATTTGTTGTTTGATAAGAGGTCGACAAGTGTTACTGAAACCATGTAAGAACGTGGTCTTGTACACGTTCTAAACAGGTTCGTAGTTCAAAGTGCCATTAAACAGAGCTGCTTGCTGTATACAGTAACTGTAGATTATTTTCCGAACCTTAAACTCTTGCAAGTAAAGGGCAGTTTAAAGTGTACCATTATCTATGGTTAATTTGCTAGGACGTCGAGTTATCGAGGGACTTTGATTCTGAAATCATTAATTAAACAAGTCCCATCAAAAGTTCATTAATTATTCCTCTCATACTCCCCTAAAAATCGTTAGTTCTAACTATCTATTCCACAGGGAAAGATGCAGTGAAATAACGTTTCAAAAAATACAGTTAGTGTCAATCTCAGTATTTGCTTTATATTTAAGAAGAATAGATTTTAATAAAGGTTACTCAAGGTTTTCGTTAGCCCTCACCAAGCAAGAAGATTGCGTCAAGTCGACGCAGAATTTGTGTTGGGGGGATGACGCTCATCAATTCGGTTATCTGATCTCTCCACGCACACACACGTCTATATATGTTCATCAACCGCTCTTGTAAGACAATCGTCCACACTACCAGAAGATGAGGAAGATTATGTCTCCCGTTTCCAAGACAACCACGTGGTAACCAGTTTGTTAAAAACGCGCAAATCAGATCTGGTTTCTCGCGTGGCCTGCATCCCTGGCCTGACGCGTTACTCTGTTTGATTAGCTTCTCATATCGAACCGTACCTAAACTTGTCCAAGTCGTTTCAGCTTGAAGCACCAGATATCTGTCTGTGACGTTTCCTGTGACGTCAGACAAGAATTTTGAACTGAATGTTCTCTCGCCGTGTATGTTGCTGTATAAAGCTTATTTCACGAGTCGGCCATATTAAATTTAAAGCGAGGTAAACTCTTCATTTTTGAATTGCGAGTAGAATGAAAGCAATGAAATAAAAGCTCATTACAAATTAACACCAGTCTGCTCTGATAAATAATTTAACATTTGTGATTAAACATACCCTAATGCTTTGAGCCACATTTTAATTAAAAAACCCCGAAAGTGAGGCTCGGAACGCACTCCAATCATAAAATAGTCTGGCACCATCCCATTCAACAGTTTACAATTCACAAAATAATTCAGGGAACACGATCAAAAATGGCTTCCTATGCCTCGAGAATAAGGTGTACCACAGAAGACTTACAACTAGATTTGACGCTGTGAAAAGTACAGGTTTGAAAAGGGTCGTCATAAAATAGTTTCGAAAACTCTTGACGAGCTTATTGATTGACAGCTTTATGCCGAGATGACAGCATCGAGCTGTATACTCCCTAGGGAGCTGAGAATGTCTTTGGAATATTTCACTGGCCAAGCGAACAGGTGTGATAATGATGTAGCGCCTTGAGCACCAATAATGGTGGATACGTGCGCTTTATAAACGTTATTATTAATATTCAAACAATATGATATTTTTGTTTGATTTTCCTAGATCATTTTTGGCACCAGACTAGTCCGGCACCAGTCTTCACCTACCATGGCTGAGACGGAGGAGATGTTTGGCAACCGCCTCGCTGAGTCGGTCACCCAGGGTTTTCTATGTCTGTCATTGTCGCTGGGGCACAAGACCGGCTTGTTCGAGACGATGGCGGGGTTTGACGAACCCAAGAGCGCCAAGGAAATCGCTGACGCGGCTGGTTTAAAAGAGAGGTGAGGATATCAAGAATTTGAGGCCAAAACCTTCTGATATGGATTATTTATTCAAATTTTTACCATTAATTACTTTAAAGCAATTTTCACTGTACTATTTATTAGTGTATTAATTATATAAGTAAATAAAAAGTTCTAATATTCAAAGTTATAAATGGATGCCAACTATAGGTTTTCCCGGCTATTTTAAAACATTTTTCCTTCGAATTCACCGATTCCTATTTTCAATTTCGTCCAGCAACATCGATTTAGTGCACTTCCAATGTTTAATTTCGTCTTTTGTCAGACAATTTCAAATTTAGTCCAAACAAATTCAAACAATGAGCACACGTTTTCGACCCGGTGTATTCGATTTCGTCTCGTCAACGCCGAATCGTGTTATTCAGAAATCATATTCGTCTCATTGATTTATATAAGACGAATTTGATCTCTGAATGCTGCCATTCGGCAACAGCTAAGACGAATTTGATCTGTAATGACGAATATTCTCGACCCGGTGACTAAAAAGGGTGACCAAACTTTGAAATTGAATGGTTAATGACTAAAGTGGTATGTTAAAAGCATGTGGAGATTTTTTCGGACGAAATTGAATGTTAGAGTTGGTGAATCGGAATGAAAAATGTTTTAAAATAGCCGGGAAAACCTACATTTCACAATGTAAATCTGTAACTTTTCAGCTACATGTATATCGCAATTACAATTTACAATTTGTTCGTCAGTCCGTCCATTGTTATTGTTTGTATTCGTTTGTACTTGATCATTTGTTTGTTTGTCTTGTTTTAAGTTCTTAGAAATTATCAGTACTATTCTTCAATTTTGTATGGAAATAAATGTATTGAAATTGAAAAAAATGAAAACAATTTTATTTTATCTCTGACAGATAAAAGAAAACAATTGTTAAATTAAATTTAAACGACTACATAGGGTAAGGCGTTTATTACAATATGATATACATTTCAGATACGTGCGCGAGTGGCTAGGTGCGATGGTATCCGGCTACGTTGTTGAAATAGACGAGGAAACCAGCGAACTATTTTTTCTCCCGCCACACCGAAGAGCCGCTGTGACGCGGCTCGGGGACATAGTAGACTGGTCCATGGTCGCTCAGGGACTACCTATGGTCTCTAGCGTGTACGAGAAAGTCATAGAATCCATGAAGACAACGGGACCGACTGGTAAGCAACTCTATTGTTGAAACTGATATGTTCAAATTATAATCATTGAACAGGTTTATAACTTTATACCTTTAAAAACTCTAACACTTATCAAATTCAAATGCCTAAATTACAAAACGTGGCTCGCTTAGTAACGAGATGGAAGAGAGCACGTGATGATAGATAAAAAGATAAAGAGTTTGAAGTATATGGAGTATCTGAGAGAAATATAAGGGTATTTCCCGGAATTGGGTGGGGACTGGAAACCACTTCAAATTAACACTTTGAGGATTCGAACCCAAGACACGCGAAGAGTACGTGCCCCGTGACGTCATACAGGGGTATGAAATGTCAGCTTTAAAGCTGATTTCAGCTTTTGTGTGTGTTGGATTTCAGCTCTTTTTTTAAAAGCTTTTTCCCTCACTTGCTGTGTACAAAAGTATAGGAGATTTCCTAAGTTCAGCTTTTTTACACCTTTTTTCCAGCTGTTTTCAGCTATTTTTATCAGTGGTCACTCACACCCCTGGTCATACCAACGGGCAATGGACAGGCAACCCAAACATTGAAGCAGCTTTTGCATGTTATTTGACCCACATTAAACAGTATATGTCGCTTCTTGTTCACCAATCATATTTCAAGAGATACACATGCAGTGCAGAAGAGAACAGTTTGCCGAAAGTTGGCACCACGTGACCACAACATCCAATCAGTAAACAATGGAAACATGGTCTATACACCTGTAGTATACACCTGCAGCTAATTATGATTTCAATCAGTGACCATAAATATGTGGATATATTGTTCTGTCAGGTATTGCGAGTGCTGACTATTCTCCGAGTTACCACCGATGGAGGAATCAATGTTACGACACCTTCGTGCAGACGTCACTCCTCGAAGCCGTGGTGCCATCCATTCCATGCTTTGAGTCCATACTCGGTAACAGAAAGGGTTAACATATTTGTAGAATTTGGAAATATCACAAACAAAACCGCCACCATTTGGAAGTTAATCGTTTTTATAGACGCGCAGTAAAGATTTCATGTCATAATTCTTCTTTTGAAGATAAAGCCAGAGCATATACCGATCGACATGTTCAAGCTTTTCGTTCTGGTACTAAAAACCCCGCGCAGCGTGAAAATCTGGTTGCTGACATTTAGAAGAAATCAAGAAATGTAGCTGATTTCCAACGATCAGTCAATTGACTGATTTTTGGAAATGAAGAGTGGTATTGACGAAATCGCGTTTTGTGATCAAAAGGTTGTGCATGGTTTTTCACTGTTAAAATTCTCGAATAGTGTCAATATCCACTGAGCTGATTTTTCAACAGGTTAGGTTTTTAACATTAATCTTTGGATGTTGAAGAAAATTGAAGAGCAAAACATCCTATATACCTTTAAGCACTGTGTTCAATGCTTCTCAGAACGATCTCATTGGAAGCTTAATCTTCCTCAGTCTCTTTCAAATTTCCATTTTCGCCAAGAAGTTCATTGAGTCTATCCTTTTTAAAAATACATTTTCAGGTCAAGGTACTGAGGTTCTAGAAATCAACAGCCACAACGGGTCAGCCGCTCGCAAACTGGCCAGGGCGTTTCCAGACAGTAGTTTCTTCCTGAGCAATGTCCCCCGGCTAGCTCACGACGACAAAAACAATCCCGGCGACCCTACAGCCAATCCCGGCTCGCCTTACAAACAATTCAACCTGAAGGCGGAGACGCACGATCCGACTAAGCTGCCCGCTGACTGGTCGGGCAAGTTCGGCGTGGTGCTGGCTATACAGAACATCCGGGACTCTCCACGCCCTGACGTCATCGCTCAAGAGGTCTACCGTATCCTGAAACCCGAAGGACTGTTTGCTATGATGGAGAGCAACATGAGGTCAAAGATCGCCGACAATCGCGACAATCCCACCGCAGTTTTTGTTTACACATGTAGTCTCTTCAGTTCTCTTCCACAGTCGCTGAGCGAAGAGGGCGGGCTTGGTTTGGGCACGGCGTTTGGGCGCGAATCCTTCAAACCACTCCTGGAGAAAGCAGGATTCCAGTCGATCACACTCGTCCCTGTACCGGGGGATCCGCTCGATAACGTGACCTACGTGTGTAAAAAATGATTCCTCCGTTTCTTAAGATGAGCAGTAAATTGTGTGTTTGTTTTAAATACATTTTTTACTTGATAGATGAATACAGATGTTTTTTATTGTTGTAAATTCCATGTAAACAATTCTAATGTCAAGATATGGTGCACTCACTGGATTGGGTTGCTCGTTATACAGTGAAGGTGCTAACCTGCTGAGGAGAAGGTTGGCTAGCGAGAAATAAAACCACATCTGAATTTAATCATGGCTACGACCGGCAGTAATATACGATTATATCAGGAGAGGATTATGCCGCTTCTATATGATGGCGCATAATATCGCAAGCCATAGCCAGTTAAAGGCATATAAGATCATCTACATTTATCCCAACGGTATTCTTACCGAATTACAATGTATTATCAAACAAGTTTTGGATTAAAGATCGTACTGGTAATAAACACCCCGTGAAATTATTCCATCTGGCTTGCTGCCATTAAAAAGAAATCAAGAATGTAGAGGTGATTTCCAACGAGCAGTCATTTGACTGATTTTTTTAAGATAAAGAGTGCAAAAGACGACATTGTGTTTCGTGATCAGCAAAGATGGGGAAGTTTGTTTTTAGTTTGTCTCGTGATAGCAACTGAGCTGAAACTTCCACAGGTTAGGATTGAACATTCTTCTTTGGATTTTGATTGGAAAGGAACAACATGCACGAAAAGTAAATGATCCTATATGCCTTAGTTCGATCAAAAATCTTCAAAGCCTATAAAACGGAGGGCCTTGTCATCGTATTAGCGCCAGGCTGGGCAAAGCGCACGATCATTGTACCTTGGAAATTAATTACTTTGATTTGTATGGTTCTGTACTGTCCCGTCTCATGAATTCGGCACGTCATCTTAGACTGGTGCCCGGTCGCAATGTTGCATACAAAACCGATATGGACCAAATATAAGTCTTGGAGCCAGTTTTTTTTTTTTAAAGGTTTGGTGTGGTTTCTCTGAACTTGGTTGATTTAAGATATTTTTTTCAACTTATGGGAACCATTGCTCCTCTTGATTTCGATTTTTTTTTTAAGTGAAAAGATCTTTTTTTTCCGCGCCATCGTCTTGCATTGTAGTTGTATCATATACCACATTATGAGGGTGAGGTCGTGCATATTAGGAGCCCCACTCTAAAAACATACCAGATTCTTTGCGATTCAAGTTGAGATAGTAATGTAATTTAAACTCTACAGGGTGAGTAAAAAAACCAAAACCCAAATGTCGGGACTATTGTTTTATTGAAGTTTTGCATGTAGCACTTTCAAAATCTAGGATATGAGAGCCCAGTTCATGAGATTTCTTTGAGTACAAGAATCATTCCAATCACTCATGTACTTTTCAAGTTACGGAATTTTAAACACAACCACCGTTTTAAGGTTCTGTCCACGGATCACGGTTTTTTTTACTCACCCTGTACAGTCATGACTCCATAAAGACACGGTGTTACAACCGTGTCAGCGTTTATGTGGTCGTTATAATGTCAAGTCCGAATTGTGTGTTTAGTAACGCTGATTATTTTGTGTTTTGTATTTTTTGCCACTGCAAACTGTTGATAAAAAGGTATTTTATGCGGAGGCAAAACGACTGTTTCGGATACACTTTGTATACATTTTTAAGGAAGTATTACAATTTGCAATGCGTCTTTTTTTTAATTCATTATCCATTCTAGAGTGAATTGGGACATAATATCAAGCCTCATTCGGAAAATAAATATTAAAGAATATGTGAATTCATAGTGTGATATTGTAATCATTTTCTGAGTTTAATGCAATTTGGGTGAATAAATTGTCTAAAATACGCTGAATAAATCTACTGGTTTTTCAAGTTTTACTGCAATCATTTCACATGGAAAAAAAGTTGCATGTGATTGCTAAAAGAAAATAACGTCTTACAATCGTGAAAAAACATGGAATAATTATATCTCATTTCACATGGAACAGAAAAAAAACAGTTGCATGTGAGGGATAAACAAATCCTATGTCTTACAATCGATCATTTCTAGCTCACCCAATAAACTAATCAATCTTGACAGGCAGGTGTTTTGTAAAACGCAGGTGTTCCAATTAAGCCATACGAGACGGTACACGGAAATAAATCAATAACATCGCAAGAGGGCGCCGTTTAAGATTCCGACTGCTGCAAATGGACTTCGCTCGTCCCCGCCCCCGCCCTGCAAACAGGACGCTGGGATACTCTGATGGTAGCAGACCAGTAAATAAACTTCCATAGGGGTGCAGACCAGTAAATCGGTCCGAAATTGCCTGCGCCGGCCAAATCACGATTTGCATGCCCTCAAAATCTTCGGTATTTGAGCATGCTGTGGGCCATGAACTTGAGGGTTTGTAAAAAATATGGGTTGAAACCGTGCACAGGACTTGGAGCTTGCAGTTCTGTGTAATTTTGATGTAATTTGGACCCTAAAAGCGCTCTACTTTGCAATGGAGTGTAGGCATCGTTTTTCAAAATGGCGATGGGCTTCAGGACTATTTTCAGGGGTGATCATCTTCAGATGGAAATTTCTCCTAAAAGTCATCAGTTGACCCCCCGAAAATTGAAAAGAAAATGAAAGATGATGAAATAAGCTTTAATTTGATGTGTGTCTCGAACACCTTGGAGAGTTGTGAGTATTTTTCCCGAATTTTTGAAGTGGGAGCATTTACCATTGGGGTCTATGGAAGTTTATTTACTGGTCTGCTACCATAGACCCCAATGGTAAATGCTCCCACTTCAAAAATTCGGGAAAAATACTCACAACTCTCCAAGGTGTTCGAGACACACATCAAATTAAAGCTTATTTCATCATCTTTCATTTTCTGTTCAATTTACGAGGGGGGGGGGGGCAACTGATGACTTTTAGGAGAAATTTCAATCTGAAGACGATCACCCCTGAAAATAGTCCTGAAGCCCATCGCCATTTTGAAAAACGATGCCTACACCCCATTGCAAAATAGAGCGCTTTTAGGGTCCAAATTACATCCAATTTACACAGAACTGCAAGCTCCCAGTCCTGTGCACGGCTTCCACCCATATTTTTTACAAACCCTCAAGTTCATGGCCCACAGCATGCTCAAATACCGAAGATTTTGAGGGCATGCAAATCGCGATTTGGCCGGCGCAGGCAATTTCGGACCGATTTACTGGTCTGCACCCTATAAAGAAGCGAGGTTTTGAAAAAATTCCCAAAACCACTTCTACGGCACGAGGAAGGATGGATGACTCATATTTCATCAAAAAATTGCGAGAAAAAAAAATCTCTGACTGCGATTTCTGGCCTGAAAACAAGCCCTCTGTTTGCGGCTACCTTACTGTAGGGCGCCCCCAACGGGAGTTAATTGAGTTTTTGCTCCTTCCGACCCCAAATTACCCCCCCCCCCCTTGTTCGCTCGAAATTGTTGTGATCGAACGACGGTCCATCGGCCCCATTCAGATTTTGGGCGCATTTGTTGCGGAACCGCCATTGCTGACCCCTTTTGAAACGCTGCCCCCCCCCCAGGTTCCGCCCCCTTAAAAAAACACTGTCGTGGAATGTAAAGCGTCTGCGCAAACATTTTGACAACAAACGATGGAAGGCGCCATTTTGAAACTATAAAGAAGCGAGGTTTTGAAAAAATTCCCCAAACCACTTGTACGGCAAGAGGAAGGATGGATGACTCATATTTCATCAAAAAATTGCGAGAAAAAAAATCTCTGACTGCGATTTCTGGCCTGAAAACAAGCCCTCTGTTTGCGGCTACCTTACTGTAGGGCGCCCCCAACGGGAGTTAATTGAGTTTTTGCTCCTTCCGACCCTAAATTACCCCCCCCCCCCCTTGTTCGCTCGAAATTGTTGTGATCGGATGACGGTCCATCGGCCCCATTCAGATTTTGGGCGCATTTGTTGCGGAACCGCCATTGCTGACCCCTTTTGAAACGCAGCCCCCCCCCCCAGGTTCCGCCCCCTTAAAAAAACACTGTCGTGGAATGTAAAGCGTCTGCGCAAACATTTTGACAACAAACGATGGAAGGCGCCGTTTTGAAACTATAGGTAGCAGACCAGTAAATAAACTTCCATAGACCCCAATGGTAAGTGCTCCCACTTCAAAAATTCGGGAAAAATACTCACAACTCTCCAAGGTGTTCGAGACACACATCAAATTAAAGCTTATTTCATCATCTTTCATTTTCTGTTCAATTTACGGGGGGTCAACTGATGACTTTTAGGAGAAATTTCAATCTGAAGACGATCACCCCTGAAAATAGTCCTGAAGCCCATCGCCATTTTGAAAAACGATGCCTACAGTCCATTGCAAAATAGAGCGCTTTTAGGGTCCAAATTACATCCAATTTACACAGAACTGCAAGCTCCCAGTCCTGGGCACGGCTTCCACCCAAATTTTTTACAAACCCTCAAGTTCATGGCCCACAGCATGCTCAAATACCGAAGATTTTGAGGGCATGCAAATCGCGATTTGATCGGCGCAGGCAATTTCGGACCGATTTACTGGTCTGCACCCTGATGAGCTTC
Organism: Patiria miniata; assembly: GCF_015706575.1. Lineage (NCBI taxonomy): Eukaryota > Metazoa > Echinodermata > Asteroidea > Valvatida > Asterinidae > Patiria > Patiria miniata. The sequence continues at coordinate 582,601 of NW_024037073.1, forward strand.
ACAGAATCTTGTGAAGGAAGTGGCCTATGACCTATGTATAAAGCATCTGGCTGCAGCTGTTCAAGACCGCAGTTAGACAATGTGCGCAAATGCTATCCGAAAACTTCCCATAGAATTGCGCACATTCCATACCGGATGTGATTTCTGTTTCATTGCGGACCATATGGACGAAATTTTGAGCGTCGCATAACGCAACCCGCCGACCGTTCGTGATTCGAAACGGAGCCTGAGACGAGTGACGGGAATTGTAAATTTACAACACAGATACGTTTTACAGAATTTCCTACATTATTACGCTTTTCATCGAGAAAAAAAACATCTCTTAACTGAAATAAAAAAGTAATGAATCAGTCTTATTGGCCGTTTCAAACCTTGCAGAGTCATGACCTTGATGGCGCGCTGGTCACTGGTCACACAAAATCCAACCAATCAGAGCGTGAATTCATCAGAGTATCCCAGCGTCCTGTTTGCAGGGCGGGGGGGGGGGGGGGGGGGGTACGAGCGAACAAATGGACCGATCCAGTAAGCACCGCTCCATGGTGTTCTGACCAATCACAGCCGTGATTTATGTCCGACGTGCGTGCACAAAAGTCCGACATGCGTGCACGCGCGTATGCTGCGCGCGACAGGAAAATGCAGTGTGGCATTGGGAGAGGAGCATGTACGTGTTAATTTGCCCAGTGCACAGTGGGCGGGGCTTACTGGATTGGTCTATTCTTGTAGTGCAGTGCTGGTATAGTGCGTTTAGTTTCTTCACAGATATTTTTTTAATCGTCCAATGTAGTGTTTGCAAGCAACCAAACAAACAAAAAAATTCACATCAGTTCTCAGATGCCAGTTCAAAACATCTGATGTTAATTGTGCATTTCCATGTCCAAGATGAATTTACTTACTTGGGCAAAAAACACCATTCAGCTGACAAACCGATGCACAGTTTATGAAAACAAGGCCATTGATTGGACAATTAGAGTATATAACAACGCCCAAGTAGAGCACGTGCTTCGGGTCACTGCTGCACGCGCGCGCCATTCACATGCAAATTACAAATGCCGAAAATTATTGAGCTGCCTGCTAGTAAGCTCGTGGCTTGGGAACCAACGCATGGCATACGAGAGCCTGGACGCCCAAGGACAACTATGTTAATGACGTTGATGCAGGATGCAGGAGTCGAGACGAAGGAGGAGTTGGCCAGTTGCATGGAGTCAAGGGAGGTGTGGCGCGTCAGGCATCGTTCCCGCCTCAAGACGGCCTCACGGCAACGTCTCGAGTCGACTTGATAGATAGATAGATTAGGGATTTAGTGTCTTCCATACAACCGATTATGAAAACCCCATTCTGTGTTATTTTGGAGCAGACGAAAATTGTCGGGGTGAAGGCGGCATTTTCTAAATGCAAAAGGAAAGGATTTCAAACAATGTAGGGGTTGCTTTATATTTAATGCACATTTCCGGAGTCGAAATCAATGGATTTTATCGCATATAATGTTCAGAACGACTCAATCATATAGGGGATCCTATTTAACAAAATGGAGGAATGTAGCCCATTTTTAAGGCTTACAGATAAGCCTTACGTTTAAAGAAAAACCGATCTTTTCCGTAATATTTTGGCACGTCATCAAGGTCGAAATTTGAGGAATTTGGTTCAATCTTCACTTACCTCCGAAAATCAGTTCATATGACTTACCCATTGCCGAAGAACTTGCCAAGTCGATCTCCTTCAGAATCGTGCACATTTAAGGTTCCGCCTCATTTCACACAAATCATCCGAACATAAAAAGTGGAAGTCTACTTTGACCGAGTTCATTCAAATATTCCGCTTGAAAATTCCAGTTGACTTGTTCTAAAAGTCAAGAGCGAGATATCAACTTGCATGTAGTTCTACTATCAGTTCAGTTTTCAGCAGAGAGATGCAGCTCCATCGCTTGTCGACTTTGAAGCCGAAGTTTCCAAAAGTAGCGCCCTCTCCGATACTTGTAAGCAGTGGCGTTAAGTTTAAAGTTATTTTGTGACTTCATGGAGACATTAATTGGCGTAAGCATGAAATAAGTCAACACGGCTTACCTACTTTCTTGAGTTTATCAACGGAGAAAGTTTCTTCACCCTAAGGTAGACCAGGTCACGTAAGTTAAGTTAGAAAGAGAATTGAAGAGGAGTAAAATTGGAAGAGTATGTCAATGTGTCTAAAAGATTACGTTCAGTTTCCACAAGCAGCACAAACACTGGAAAATCACTGAAAGCCCAACAACATGGCGGCACCTTCAAGAATGTATCCTGAGCCAAATAATTCCTTTAGTATTACTCCGCAAAGAACCCCTCCCCTCGTCATATTGTAACTTTTAAAAAGCAGTAAACGCGACTTAGAATTTTGTTAAAATCAAATCAGGATTTAAACAAGAAAATCTGGCCGAAATCTAGGTTCCACTGCAAATTTTAGTCATTTTGAAACAAAAACGAGGTTCTACTTTATAGCAGTGTACAAATTAATGAAGAAGATGCATGCGTGATTAAGATGGGCGAATGGGCGAACGCGATTGGTCAAAAGTGCATGGTGCAAGTGGTCTCCGGTCAATTTGATTGAAACCAAGTCAAATTTATTTCTGTGTAGAAGACGACAAAAAGTACTTCCCAGTGTGACGTCCAAAGGTTATTAGCCAGAGATAACTGCGGTCGATAAAAGGACATGTTTCACGGACAAAAATCACATTCACACTCTAGGCCGTCAGCTGGATGGGAAAATTCGTTCGTTTCGCTCCAGCAATCGCGGGTCTAAAATTTTTTAACGGTTCTACCGAAATACACTACCAAAGAATGATACTACAAAAGTTCTCCACATTTCGTCCCGCAGTTTTTTTATAATTTGACTCGAAAAAGCGAACTATTTGCCCATTGTGGACGTTCAAAAACGTACCGCGCCTACGTTAAAATATCCGCCGCGTGTGACGCATCGTACCATGTGATGTGAACTGTCCAATTAGACACCATTTATGAGGTCGCAGGTCATGACACTTAACAAACATGGCGGCGTCCATTGCCAAAAGTGCGTCAACGTAAACATCGACCGATGCAAAAAGAAAGTGTTTGCACACATAATCTGTCACGTTTGAGGGGGAAAATGCGAAGGATCTGATGTCCGGTGATAGTAAGTTCACTTCCTGTCAAGGGCGGATCCAGAACACAATTTTTTGGGGGGCCAAAAAAAAAATTGGTCCCCCAAAAAAGTGGGTCAAAAAAATTACGGCGTGGGGTTCGGGGCCCGCTTAAGGGCCCCGAAAATTTGTTGGATTCTAGATGCTCTGTGGTGCGATCTGAGGCAATTTCTGACCACTTTAACCAATGTTTTTTGGAGGAAAAGATGGTGGTGTACTCGTTGCCTGCCTTTATTGCGATGTCACATAAACAAAAAAAAATTGGTTTCTTTTTTTGGGGGGGGGGGGGGGGGGGCCATGGCCCCCTTTGGCCCCCCTGGATCCGCCCTTGCTTCCTGTGCCAAAGAGTGGCTGAATTTCACAGTGGCATCGCCGAATATACCCACGATGTGTGGGCCGTGCCCGTGGATCTGCTGTGTCTGTATGTACAGTACACTACCGAGTACCGGCATGGCCGGCCCATGTAAACAAGGCAGTCCGGCCGGCCGACCTCACCCGTGGCGGTTTTTATAGATAGTATTAGTAAACGACTCAATGCTGCAAAAAAACACAAACCAGACACTTCAGCTGAGACCCAGATTTCTTCACCGAAAAAGCTCCGGGCAAAGTTCAAGTTTCTTTGAATTGCCTATCCATAATTTATGTCATGCATGCTGCACACAAACTCAACCAGGATTTTGATTTCGATGAAAACCTCATTTCAAGGACAAGCTGCTACATTACAGTACAACAAGCAGAACTTCCGTTGGAGGTAGGCCTACATGACATTATAATGAAGGCGATTGTGTATTTATGTGCCCCAAAAGAGAACAAAAATGCATGTTTTGGTTAAATTGCCTTGAATTAAGGGTAAGGTTTTAATTTCTTTGAGGGAAACTGGGGGTGACACAACGATAAAAACAATACAAACGAACTGCGAAAACAAAGCTGGTTGTCACCATGATGCACCGAGTAGTAAGGGGGGCGGGGGTACGGGACCAAAATCGAAAAAATCTGCGGCGAGCCTGGGCACGCCGCTCTCGGTTTTGGAAAAATAGGGGAATCCCCCGATCTCTCAAAAAAAAAAAAAAAAAAAAAATCTGACGTTGGGAGAGAGAGAGAAAAAAAAAAAAAAAAAAAAAAAAATCCTGACGCTGGGAGAGAGAAAAAAAAAAAAAAAAAAAAATCTGACGCCGGGAGAGAGAGAGAAAAAAAAAAAGGTGCCAAGTCAGAGCCTGTCGCTCTGGAGTTAAAAAAAAAAATAAAAAATCTGTCGTCGCTAAAATGAGGTGAGTCCGATTGCTTATAAATCTAAAGTCTGTCTTCCAAAAAAAATGAGAAAAAAAATTTATATTTCTTATAATAAATGGAGAGTAATATGTTTAGACCGACCGTCAAAGGATATTCTAAATGGAACAAAGCCACGCTGCGTGATTACGTGCAGCGGTATAATATACCGCACAATGAAAATGTTTCTCTTACTCGTAAAGTTTACATCGAGGGGATAAAACATTATGAAAGTCAATTTAAAAACTTGAGGAAAAAGAAACTTTATGAGCTCAAACAGATTGTAGACGAACAAAATCTAGAATACGTACCGACGGGTTATAAAGGACGAGTTTTGAAAAAAGATTTAATCTCGGCGATTAAAACATACAGACAACCCGAATACTTTACAGAGTCAGCTTTTAGAGAAACGAGAAGGTTTAGAAATTACTACAGAAACTGGGAATTAAACCCTAGACTTTATAACCATGATTTAATCAAGTTTTTTGATTCGCACAAGGAACAAATAGTCAATAAAATCAAGTCAGAATTGAGAGAGCTGAGAGGTTTAAAAATGGAGCTCACAATCAAAATAAAATACGAAAAAACCAAACCGGATGGTACGATCGAAACGATCGAAGCTATTCATTATAGCAAGCCGAAAGCCGTTTTAAATCAAAGTCAAATAAAACAGGTTTTAAGAGAAGAGATCGAAGAGCTATTCAAAAAGGATGAAAGGTATACGAATCAAGGATCGGGCTGGGTTTTAAAAAAGATAATGGCGTTATACATCAACATCAACAGATATAATCCAGCGAGAGGTAGTTCTTACATAAACCTACCCGAACATCTTAAAATTAAGCAGGCGATGATAAACATCAAAAACAAAGACGACGAGTGTTTGAGATGGTGTTTGAGAGCTGCTCTTGGGTTGTATACGGATAAAGTAAAAAATAACATAAAAAACAATCCTAAATATAAAATTCATAAAAAAGAACCCGTTGTATACACCAAAGACGACGGACTCAGTTTTAAAGGCGTTGACTTTCCGACACCGGTCGATCAGATACCCAAGATAGAAAGACAAAATAATTTATCGATAAACGTATACGGTTATGAGGGTGAGATATATCCATTATACGTGTCTAAAAACTACGGGGCAGAAGAGATCGATCTGCTTTTGATTTCTAAAGGTGACAAGCATCACTATTGTTGGATAAAATATTTTACGAGGTTGATGTACGACGTTACAAAACATAAATGTAAGAAATATTTTTGTCGAAGATGTCTATGCCATTTTACCAATCAAAACAAATTAGACAGACATATCGCCGATTGTAAGGGTATAGATGCACATCCATCAAAGATTGTATTTCCTATGGGTAAACCAAAATACATAGACGGGCAACCAGGCGAAAGAGACGTACCGATATTAGAATTTAAAAACTATAGGCACAAACAAAAAGCACCATTTGTCATTTATGCTGACTTTGAATCCATACTACAAACAACAACACCCACACAGACACTGACATCTAAACCTACTCACTCAGACAAAGAGACAAACACAAAAAAGATTAACGTTCACAAAGCTAGCGGTTATTCGCTAGTTGTCGTCCGATGCGACGGTAAAAATGTGTATCAAGAGACTTATAGAGGCAAAGACGCTTCAACTAGATTTATAACGACGTTGTTACAATTACAAAGCGATATTAATTGCATATTTGAAAAACCCCAAACCATGAAATTTTACGAGCGAGCTAAAGACCATCACGATAAAACAAACACGTGTTGGATTTGCGAGAAAGCAATTTATCCCAATTACTCGAGCAACTGTCAGTGCCAGAAACCCAGGGAACCCAAGACGATAAAACAAATAAAAGAATATCAGTGCAAAAACAGTAAGGGATTTATCGAGTCTAAATGTCTTGACTGCCAAAAGAGAATCAATAAATTTAGAAAGGTGAGAGATCACTGCCACGTCACTGGTAAATATAGGGGTGCTGCACACGCTTATTGTAACCTCAAACTACAAATTAAACCCGGTTGTACACCGATACCAGTCTTTTTTCACAATTTACAAAATTACGACGCGCATTTAATCATGCAGGGAATGACAGAATACGATAGCCAAACAGAAATACAAGTGATCGCTAAAAATTCAGAAAAGTATATTTCGTTTTCAATAGGAAATCTACGATTTCTAGACTCGTTAAGTTTTATGGCATCGTCGTTGGATAAATTAGTGAAAGCTTGCCCAAAAGAGTCGTTTCAGCTACTCAAAAAGCATTTTAAACATTCTGACTTGCTATTACAAAAAGGAATTTATCCCTACGAATATATGAACTCGTTTGATAAGTTTCAAGAGGCCAGCCTACCACCCATCGGCAAGTTTTACAGCAGACTAAAAGACGAAAATATATCGCAACAAGACTACGACAGAGCTCAACGCGTGTGGAACGAGTTTAATATACAAAATCTAGGAGAATATCACGACTTGTACGTGACGACTGATACGTTATTACTTGCAGGCGTATTTGAAAACTTTAGAAGAACGTGTATTACAAACTATGGGTTAGATCCAGCCAATTATTTTACCGCACCTGGATTGTCGTGGGATGCTCTATTAAAACACTCGGAAGTTAAACTCGAACTATTGCAAGACGTAGACAAACATTTATTTTTTGAAAAAGCAAAACGAGGAGGCATATCGAGCGTGGGTGGAATGAGACATCACAAAGCAAATAATCAATATCTCGATGACTACGATTCAAACAAACCCTCGAGTTATATCGCTTATCTGGATGCCAACAATCTGTACGGTTGGGCTATGAGTCAATATCTACCGTACAGCGATTTTAAATGGACACCCTCAAAACCGTTTACCGAAGAAAGAATATTAACGCTTAAGAAAACGTCCAACACCGGTTACTTTTTTGAAGTAGACCTCGATTACCCGTACGATCTACACACCAAACATAACGATTATCCCCTAGCACCCGAAAACATCGTCGTACCCCAAGCTTGGATGTCTGATTATCAAAATGACTTATTGGATACCGAACCTAGTAGCGACGTACAAAAATTAACGTGTACGCTTAATCCAAAACAAAAATACGTGTTGCACTACGTTACGTTGCAGTCATACCTCAATCTAGGTTTGAAACTAAAAAAGGTACATCGCGTGTTAAAATTTAAACAAGCGCCTTGGATGAAATCTTACATCGATAAAAACACGCAACTCCGAACCAAAGCAACCTCTGATTTTGAGAAAGACTTTTTTAAACTGATGAATAACAGCGTGTTTGGTAAGACGATGGAAAACGTTAGAAATCGAATAGACGGTTACCTACTGAGAGACAATAACGAGAGCGATCAAGAAAAATACAAAAAAATAATTCAAAAACCGAGCTATAAAACAACAACGCCGTTTCCAGAATGTGACCTGTCGTTTGTCGAAACATATAAAACGACAACCGTGTTAAACAAACCCATTTACTGCGGAGTGAGCATCTTAGATCTCTCAAAGACGCTGATGTACGATTTTTATTACAACCGATTGAAAGACAAGTACAGAGATCAAATCAGGTTGATGTATACGGATACGGACAGTCTGTTGATTGTCGTTTACACGGATGACATATACAAAGACATGCAATCTCACGGGCGACACTACGACTTTTCAAATTACAATCTGGATCACGAGTTATACGACTCAACCAATAAGAAAGTGATCGGTAAATTTAAAGACGAATTTGGAGGTAAGGTCATTCAAGAAGCCGTTTGCGTAAGACCTAAGATGTACTCGATTTTAGCGGATGACAACAACATCACTCTTAAAAAAGCCAAGGGGGTCACAAAATCGGTCACTGACAAAAAATTAAAACACCGGCACTACTACGACTGCATCTTTAAAAATAAATCTAAAACAGAAACGATGACTCACATTAGATCGGAAAATCACATCCTTTACACCATATCTCAAAATAAACTATCGTTGAGTCCGTTGGACACAAAGAGGTACATTTTACCGGATGGAATACACACGCTCGCTTATGGCCACCGTAATCTAGATATTAATTAGGCGGTAATTGCGTGTCCTCGGGTACGACTTGAAGCTCTTGTCTCACAAAACTCCTTTTTGGGCCGTTTTGAAGGTAATAAAGTGTAGGACCCGTCGTGACTTTTTTACCGTTAATCATTTTAAATTGACTCGTTCTTTTTTCCACGTTGAAGATGTCTACGCTCCAAATGGGATCCGTGGCTCTTCTCGAGGTTCCACCCTCTTGCTCGCCCGGGTAATATAAATATCTAACCATGGCATCTTGCGGTAATTGTTGCTCTTTTGTTTTAACGGGGTTAGCCGGCGATTGCCGGACCTGTTCTAGTTTAACCGCCTCTGACGGTGCTTTAGCTATTAATCTCGTCGTTTCATCGTTTATAGCTTTGATCAAGCTGGGTAATCGCTCGACCCATTGCGTGTTTCTACTCTCGGGATTTAACATTTCTTGAGCGTACTGATGACCAAACAGTCTCTCGGCTAGCGTTCGATTAAATCTTTCTACGATACCCTGCGATCGGTGGTTTCCAGGTTCGCCTACGATAATCTCGACGTTTTTTGAAGCCATCCATTTTTTAAATGCACCTTTAAATTCGGTACCGGCGTCTACTCTCAACGTTTTAGGGTAACTCAAAGGCGACCTCGCGTAAATCTTGACGATAGCATCCCGCGTGGAATCCGCCGTTTTAGAAACCAAAGGTTCTGCTTCATGGTATCGACTCGCAACGTCGACAACCGTCAAAGCGTATTTATAAGTCTTGCGTTTTACTTTATCCCAGGGTAGGTATAGCACATCCATTTGGTGAAAATCGTTTGGTGTTTCAAACTCTTGCGATGTACTCGTAGGCCTGGGTACATATGCAGGACCCGGCAGATAAATTTGCCAAATTGCTTGTTTTTTAAGCCAATCTCTGATTACCTTTTTATCGAATTTGGTTTTATCGTGTAAATGGTCGACGGCGCTTTCACCTCTCCAATAACCGCTCGGGCTATAATACAGTTTTTGAAGTTTATCCATCATTTACTATAATAATAATTTTAAAAGGCTTTATACATTAAATAGATGGCTTCAGCTGTTGTAATGATGGTTGGAGGCGCGATCATAAATGCCTTAGCTTTTTCGGGTTCAAACTTTTTATTTTCAAGTCTAAGGGATGATGGCAGCGAAGAGCGTAAGAGACACGATTTAGCGACAGAACAACTCTCGGCCGCCAGATATCAGTGGCAACGAGAACGAACGAAACGACTCGATTTTCTCAACGAACGTATCAGAAAACAAAATGCCTCTAAACAAACATTTTCCAACGTAGACCAAGCGTTGCGTTACTACAACGAAATGACCGGAGAAAACGTCGAGTTACCCTGCGAACCCAAACTCGAAGATTTTTACGAGCCTAGCGACCAACAAATAGAAAAAGAACTGGTGTTTATCGCGGGAGGAACGCTTTTGGTGGGCTTCTTGGCTTACAGATATCTTTAAATTTAAAACTCGTATAAATAAAATGAATGCGTACGGAAAAAAGCTCAATCCCAGCAGGCTATTAAAAATACCCAGATCTATCAAGGGCGAGAGAAAAGAGGTGGTCATTACCCACAATCCTAGTAGTATATCGGCGGGGCAAACGCTGAGAGTTAAGTTTCCTCAATTGGGCGTAGACGACGTGATCGTACCCGACACTTGTAAACTAGCTTTTAGTTTAGAACTCGACGCTGAAAGCGACAACAATAGAACCATTTTTAGCAATTTGGCCAGAAATTTAGTCAGCGAAATCAGCGTCAGGCTTCAAGGTCACGAAATTATAAGTTATCGTAACGCCGACGTGTATCACAACTTTAAAGACAATTGGATCAACAGCTCGGCAACTCGAAACATGGCGTACTCGGGCATAGAAAAAGAAAACGTGTCTAAAATAAGAACGGGGGCAAATGATGCTAACGCGGGTGCCAACAGCGGTAAAGATCAAGCTATCGCGGATGCCTATGGTAACAGATATTGTATCCCCCTAGACATTGACATACTGACTTCGCATCACCCTTTTTACCCCAGTGGTTTAAACCAACCTCTGACGTACGAGATAAAGTTTAACGATCACGAAAAAGTAGTCAACAGTTCAGATACGGCGGCGATGTATTCTATCTCAGACTTGTCTCTCGAATACGAAGTGGTGACCAACAGAGACCTAGCTATCACCATCAGGAATAAACACAAGGGGTTAATGCAATATCTGTTTGATAAAATCCACTCGCTAGAAGTTAGATCCGTCAACAAATCGGACACGCTTTGGAACGTCAGCGTCAATCAACCCATCAGGAGTCTCAAGGGTATTTTGTTTTTGTTTAAAGATCCCACTGAGAAAAGCCCGCAGCGATTTTATAATCCAAAACTAACCAAAACATCGGTGACTGTAGAAGGTAAACCCAATCAACTCTACAGTCAAGGCATGTTTCAATATCAACACTGGAACGAAATTAACAAGTTCTTTGGAGACAGCGATACCGAAAGCGGGCGCGGAGTAGCTAAAGACTTAAATTTGACGGGTTGTGACCTCGGAGACTATCTAAAAAACAAGTACGGTCTGTGGCTCGATTTTAGAAGTAACGACGACAATTCCGCTCACGGATCCGGTAGGAAACTCGGAGACGGAGGAGGCATCAACGTTCAATTTAACAGAGAAGCCGAAAGCCAAGGTGACCTCACGATGTACGTCTTTTTGGTCATGGATGCTCAATTGACCTTGGAAGACGGGAATTTTAAATCTCTGTTAAGTTAAAATGACACAACCGCATTGCGCTTTAATCGTCGGCAAAACAAATTCGGGTAAAACCAAATGGATTTTGGATCTGTTAGAGTCAGACTATAAAAACGTATTTGAAGTTATAGTCATCATTTGCCCTACCATTTTTAAAAACAAAACGTACATCTCCAGAAAGTGGATTCAAGCAGATCCCGAGGTATACCTCTGCGATCCGGAATTGTACAAGATGACGCTCAACGAAGCGATCGATTTTTACAGTAAAATATTCGAAGGTGTTGCCACGCTGTTTATCGTGGACGATTGCTCTTCGGATCAAGAGATTAAATATCGTAAAAAGACGTGCGCGTTAAGCAAAATGGCGTTTAGCGGAAGACACGTCAATCACAGCTGTTGGTTATTGACCCAAAAGTACAACAGCGTTTTAAAAGATTATAGAGAAAACACGGCTTGGTTGGCATTATTGTACTGCAAGGATAAAACATCGTTTGATCAAGCGTTAGACGAAAATGACGTCGTACCGATTGAAGAACGAGATGATATAAAACGACGTTTGAGAGATGTGAAATATAGTAAATTGGTCGTATACACCGAACCTCCAGTTAGTTACGAGCTACTTGAGTAGCTTAATAACCTAACTAATGAGGTCTTTACAACTAACTATTGAGTTGTTTACAACTAACTATTGAGTTGTTTACAGCTAACTATTGAGTTGTTGACAGCTAACTATTGAGTTGTTGACAGCTAACTATTGAGTTGTTTACAGCTAACTATTGAGTTGTTTACAGCTAACTATTGAGTTGTTTACAGCTAACTATTGAGTTGTTTACAGCTAACTACTAAACTAGCTTTATAGTAAATGATAGCAATATTTGAGTATTTGCAGTTTTTGGCTATTATCGTCATATCGCTTAATCTATCGTTTTACACCTACGAGTACCTTTGCCTTTGTAACAAAGTTGCAACAGCCACAACAAAATTAAACTCCTTTCTAATTAAATGGAAGACCTAAAACTGACTTTAACGAACGAACAAGATCACAACGCAGAACATAAAGATCGTTTGTGCGGTGTCATAGCAGCCGGAAACTCTAGAAAGTACTTGGGAAAGGAATATACCGTTAAACAAATCGAAGCTCTTGACAGTAAAGAACTCGACAAATTATATCATCTGTACGAAACTAAATTTGGAAATGAAATTGTTCAAACCGTTGGTAAATACACTTTAAGTCTATTTTCGAGAGTGTTAGCTGTGGTTACACCCGTACAAGTTTTAGGATATAACGTCACTATAGATTCTGAAGAAGAACTCACCAACGACTTGAGTTCTGATCCTATTATAAGCGCGAGTATGGCTGGTATGTTGAGCGACGTTTGTTACAAGTACGGAACTTTTATATCACCCTTAGTAGCTACGATAATCACAACAAAACATTTGAAATTTAATAAACCTCATATAATAAATGGAAGATCAGAAAGCACCGATCACAGCTCAACCAGCAGAGACAGAGACGCCTCAACCGATAAAAACAACGTCGTCACCAACGGTAACGAGAGTGACCAAGACTAAAAATCCTAAACGAATACAGCAGGGTAAAGCTTTAGCCGAGCACAATAGACAGATGAAATTAAAATTAGCAAAAATGAACGTAACATCGGATGAAGCTACGAGCTCACCGGACTACAACTCTTGGGTGATGTGGGGGGCTATAGCGTCTATAATAGGAGTGGGGTTGCTGGTACTAAAAAGTAAGGCAACTGCGCCGGTAGTACAACCAGTGCCGATAGTCACGCAACCCACTACACCCATCGCCCCCAAAACGCTAGACATGGAATAAACCAGCAATTTAAAAACTGTTATATTAAAAACGATGAGTAACTTTGACACCAACGGAATAGCAAATACGATTTATCACGGAGCCGTCATATCAGGTCTGGTGATGGGATACGCCATGGTAGGAGCTAAACTACTCAAAATGAAAGCGCCAGATTTAAACAAACTAAGCGTAGAAGATGTGGGTAAATTGACGGGTATTATAAGTGGAGCTCTGGCCACGCAAAATTGGTTGGTGACCCAGGGTATACTACCGGGCAGTATAATGAAAACGGCGTAATTTAAATAGGTTTATTAAATAAATGGCCGATGGAGGATTTGAGATAGATCCAGACTACGAAAGAACAGATGATTACGACGATGATGATGATGATGTAGCAGAGACCAATCTAGATTGGGACGATACTTTTGATACTACTACACCACCGCTAGACACAGAAAGCGTCCTGGGCACGGGTACAATAAGCAGTTTATCTATAGAACTAATAAAAGAAGATGTTGATTCATTTTACAAACAAAATAATATAGACCCCGCGTTTATCGACCCCAACGATTTTGAAATTGGTAAAGACAGAAATCTATACGTTAAAACATATAAAGGTCGAGAACCATTATCTTATAGACGAGGTGGTCAAAGAATATATTACAAATTAAGTACCTTACAAAGTAAATATGGAACCGCATTTATTCGCGACACCCTCAAAATCGCTGACTATAAACCAACACTACTTGCCAAACTAAAAGATAAACTCGAAAAAGTACAACCCGAGAGTATCCCCTTGACAGAACTACCCAGAGCCACCGATGAGGTAACCGAGATTATAGACGATTTACAACGCGACACCGGCGCTCAAACGGAGGGGTTAAATTACAGAGAACTCCAGGGTTTAGACAAAAGTCTTCAGACGTTAAGAGGTAACCTACAACTTAATTTAGCGCGTCTCACAGAACTAGACCAAGAGATATTTGATGCCGAACATGAATTAGGTGATCATAGGATCAGCGAAGAAGAACGACGAGAGTTAAACGATAAATTGAGCGACTTAGACGCTGAAAGATCCGCCAGATTAGAAGCCGCAAAAGCCAACGAACGAGGGCTCAAAAGTCAGATCGCTAGAATCAAAGAAACGATTAATAAAATATTAGGCGACGACACGACTCTGGCAGAAAAGATTAGAACTCTGTTTAGAGAACAAGGTGTGACCGTAGTGAGTATTTTAGCCGCTTTGAGTTTAGCCATCAGCACGATAGTGAGTAGCATCGTCGCTAGCGTGAGAGGTGTGGGTGCCCCACCCGCGCCAACACCAACACCAACACCAAAAGGTGGTATCAAAGAGTGGATTTCAAAACAACTCTCTAATTTTGCATCTGCTCTTCAAAAACTCGGAGTGAGCGCGTTGGGTGCTCTGCCGGGTATCATAGGCAGCGTATTGAGTTGGATATTTAACGCGCTGAGTAAGTCCGTATCGTGGTTGGCCGAACACGTGTGGGCTTTGTTTTTGGGTGTGGGGGCCTTGGTGTTTGCGTACCTGCAAAAACGATGGTAGTAAAGGCGCCTCTGGCGCCAACGGTATTGTGTACCTAGTTGTTATCAAGTTTAAACAAAAAATAAGCCTTACCAGCACAAAGTTGGTAAGGCTTTTTTTTGTGTTGTGATTAGAGTGTGACTTATCGCGTTGCCTCGTAAGCCAAAATACCCATGCCAACGATAGCTAGTATTCCTACCGTCAACGATAATTTTTCGTCTTGGTGAGTTTGTTGTTTCGTGGGTTCTTGGGTTAAAACTGTTGGTGCTGGTGCTGGTGTTGGTGGTGTTGTTGGTGTTGGTGCTGGTGCTGGTGTTGGTGCTGGTGTTGGTGTTGGTGCTGGTGTTGGTGCTGGTGCTGGTGTTGGTGGCGCGACGTCATCGGTGTCATCAAAAGAGTCGTCCGGCTGAGGTTGTGAGTTTAAATCTGGCACCAAACCAGTGTTCATAATCTGGGTAGCGATTTGAAGATTGTTGTTATAGCCGTCGTGCGTTCCAACCCTCAAGTTCATATCCGATGGAATTAAATACAACCCCGGTTTCACGACAAAATTTAAAGGCGTTCTGGCATACTGCAAAGAGTCTTGAAATTGATCGATACTCGTTTCCATGTCGTCTACTGCATTGATGATATCTTCAACGATGACGTTAAATTGTCTCTGAGCGTCTAATCCGGTGCCCGGTGATAATACACTCGTTTTTGTTTGAGCCTGCGCACCGAGTAAAGCGTACACGTAAGATCTGATCAATTCGTTGATCTTTATGATTCCCGCGGAGGTAAACGAACTCTTGGTGGGTATAAAATCTAACCAAGCCATTTTGACGATGTCGTCTTGTTCGAGATAACCCTTCCAATGCTTAAAAAAAGCATCGTGTTTTTTTGGATCGTCTAAACCCCAATTTTTATCACCCGTGGGGTTGATAAAATCGTCGAGTGTGGTCGTGTTTTTATCATAGTCTAACGGCAAGAGTAAAAACGATTTTGTTTTTTCGTTCCAAAGAAAAAGCCGACCTAAGCCATAAGTCTTTTGATCTCTCGTCTGTTTAAAAGACTTATTTTGATCGATGGCAAACGTCCGACAGATGTTGGTAAATGCTCCACGATCATAGGTGTTGCTGAGAGCGTCAAACGAGTCTTCCCCCGGGATTGCTATGGCCATGTCGTTTAATATCCTTCTAACCGTAAAGTATAGATGAAAATTAAATAAGGCTTTAACGTAACGGTTGTTCGAGTTTAAAATATCGATTCCAACACCACAGCCCGTTGTAGCGCAATAGATCGCAAAGTTTAACTGATTTTGATAAAAAGACATGGGGTCTATTTTCCAACGAAGTACAGCATCGTTGGTATTGAGGTGAGATATTTTATAGTCTGAGATTAAGTCGGGAAACGGTGTTAAAAACGTGTTAGACGCGTTGACCGTAATCTCGAGTTCGCCAGTGAGATACGGACTGTCTAGTACATGCGCTGGGGTGGTAGCTTGTCGTTTAGCTACATTTTGATTTACTTGTTTCGCTACCTGATCAGCTATTGATTGTATCTGCTTTTTTAACAACATAAAAGCCGCCATTATTTTAGTTTCAGTTTTAATATAAAAAAACTTTAAAATAAATGCATTCGTTTCACTTGTTTCAAAATGAGCAGACGTTTAAATTAGAAGACGTCGTAGATAATTTAAACGGTCAAAAATGTGTACGCGTAAAAAGGGTGATATTTAACCCCGGATATTTTAATATTTCCAGCGCCACGGAGATTGATTGGTATACGCAAATAGACGCGAGATCAGCTGAAAGAGAACCTGCTTTTGGAGTGAATAGGTATAATTTAGACCCCGACGCACTAATAAGAAGAGATAGAGATTTTATCGAATCCTTGATACCTGGGATAAACTACGACTTTTTTTTTAACGACGAAAATACTTTCAATAGAGTTATAAACGATCTTATAGAAGCATATGGAGAAGAGAGACTAGACTCTGCTTTAGAATTACTCAAAGAAGAAAAAAAACAACTTTCTATAAAACAAGCACCTATAGTCGATAAATTGCGAATAAGATCAACTACAGATGAAGAACGCAATACGCTTAAGTTTTTTGCAAACATCTTATATGACATATGGAAATACATCAATGAAGGTAGAAGGATAGCGCTAGAATATATCGAAGGTACAATAAGCAAACCTAGAGCGAGAGAAATTAGACAAGCTGGGGTGACAATGCGTGGGAGTCTTATCGTGTCTGGTGATGATTTAGATTTTATTTCTCCGAGTCATTTAGTGCCGTTACCACCCGACGTCACCGGTTCGGTCACCATACCACCGGGGTGGTACGACGTCGATTGGTTCGATTTCATTTTAAACTCTATACCCGGGGTAAGTTTTCGAATATTTAGAGAATCTAAAAAGGTGACGTTGGTGGTAACCGACGTGAAACTCAAATTGCGCTTAAACAGAGAAGTCTCTCGATTACTCAATTTACCCAAAGGAAGACTGATACCCAAAGTGGTATATACGGGGTCTTACGACATTAATCCGTTTAAATTTTTGTTTATTCGCTGCCCGCAATTAAGTACGAGTGAAAACTTTTTTGATGGTCGTCCGTCTGACATCTTAAAAATCGTACCCGTGGGTACGCGCAAACCCGAGCCTGATAGAGTCGAGGATTTCAAGAAACTTAAAAACGGTATAATCGACAAACTGACATTTTCAATCATAGGTGAAAAAGGACAGATCATCAACAACAAGGGTGTGAGTATAATGATAGAGTTGGAGATCTTTTAATTTTAAAATCTTTTTATATTAAAACATGAGTGTAGATGGTAAGGCGTTATACCCCGATATTTCTGGAGATGTACTCCGATTAAATAGTAACGAAGAAACAAAAGTGTACAGACTTAAAAAGATTGAAGAGATTCGATCTTTAATCTTAAAAGAGAGAGACCACCGAGAGCGCACCTATAAAAAAATAAAGAGAGTGATCGACACTATTAATTACGTAGAGATAGGATTAGAAGGATTGGGGGCTATAGCGGGGGCTGTCGGTATTCCCGCTCTCTTGGGTGTTATATCAACCCCCGTTGGATTGGTGCTAGAAGGAACGTTTATAGGCGCTTTTGGTGTAGATATTCTGCTTAGAATCGCGTCTAGGCGATTATTCGCCAAGCTAAAAAAGCACGACCAGATTAAAATATTAGCAGACTCCAAACTTAACACGATTGAAGAATACGTGTCTCAAGCCATCAACGATTGATTGTTTCTTGAACATCTTCTGAGCCTTGCTCTGGGCACACAGACAAAACCAGTTTCTCCACAGTTTTTCTTTTGTTTCTTTTTAAAATTGACCAAATGATACGATCTTCTTGCGCATTTTCTGCCGAAAAATCAAAATAACGTGTGACTACTTCACCGCACGTTTCACAAATTAAAAAACCATTCTCGATGATTATATGATGATCGCACTGATCCCCAAGTTGTGACGTCCCAAAGTATTCCATCTATTTAATAAAAACCGATATTATTTTTTATTAATTTTTCAAATACTCGTCGGTCTAAACATATTACTCTCCATTTTTATATTAAAAAACAGCTCCTCTACCTTTTTTACAGGTAGAGGAGCTAATTTTTTGTCTCGAGTTTCAAGGTCACGTGGTGGTGACTCACACATTTTTCAAGGTCACGTTGTTTACGCCAAATTTTTATCATGCCTCAACACGTTTCAAGGTCACGTGGTGGTGACTCACATATTTTTCAGGGTCACGTGGTGGTGACATCACCTCATTTTAGCGATGACAGATTTATTTTTTTAACTCCAGAGCGACAGGCTCTGACTTGGCACACATTTTTTTTTTTCTCTCTCTCTCTCCCCCGGCGTCAGATTTTTTTTTTTTTTTTTTTTTTTGTTGCTCCCTCTCTCTCTCCCACACCCGACGTCAGATATTTTTTTTTTTTTTTTTTTTTTCTCTCTCTCTCCCGGCGTCAGATTTTTTTTTTTTTTTTTTTTGGAGATCGGGGGATTCCCCTAATTTTCCAAAACCGAGAGCGGCGTGTCCAGGCTCGCCGCAGATTTTTTCGATTTTGGTCCCGTACCCCCGCCCCCCTTACTACTCACCGTGAATGCACAGAACGGCATTGATTTGGATGGCGTCAACTGAAAATGCATAGGAAAATTTTATTTTCTTGCAAAAGATACCATTCAAAATGATAACAGATACCTGGTAATAAAAAACCCCTTTTTTTTTTCTACGGCAGTCGACTGTTGGGTACGTCACTTGTCTACCGAATGGTTCTCGGACTTTGCTTTCCTTTTAAGGAAATTCTCTAAAGTCAATGAAGGAAAATGTCTTCAATGACAAATATATCTTCTTTAAAAAACCCAGTAAAAAAGGTTATTTTGTTTTTAATTCCATGATTCAAACCGAGTACCTCTGGCACTGAAAATAAATGTCTAACATTAAGCTGCCAACTTACAACGGGTACTGCACAAAATAATGAAATGTTGTGCAGTCTCTTTCTCCATTGTTGAAGGATACTTTTATGGAGGAGCTATGAGGGTGGTCTTTTCGTTTGTATAAAATAGCAAAATAGCTTTTTATAGAATTTACTATTTGATTCTATATATATAAAGGATGAACGTCGGGAAAAGGGAGATGTTTTGCGACTGACTGTTCAACCCCGATCAACAACTAAGTTTCATGAGAATGTCCCAGCTTGCTGAACTGTTGGAATCATGAAATGATTTAGAAGCCGAAGGAACTGGCCTTGCATCTTTATACCGGTATTAAAGACGTTTCGATTGTTATTCAGAGTGCTAACAAAAATAAACTTTAATAGAATATTCAAAATGAAAACTTCTTGATATTGCTTTGGAAGCTGAAAAGGTTGGTTCTCAAAAGCTACCAATGTTTACATATTTACAGTGGAAGGCAAAAGGATCGAGCACATGATCTTTCTAGTAATTTAACTCTAGATTGAACAAGTTGTTTTCTTTCTTCTAAAGCATGTCCACAGTAATCTTTGTTTTTGATCATCAGATACTAAACCTGTCTATATTTTACTATTTTTTTTTTTACAGAACTGGTAAGTTGACATATCGGCTTAGAAGAGAATATCCACAGCTCTCTTTCCTGGAATATATGCGACATCATCTACACTGCTACTTTATCTGCTGGAGGTGTGGTTGAATCTCTGGCGACTTCAGAGGAGGATTCAAAACTGAAACTTTGGCTTAGAAAGCAAGACATACGCTCCATCCTGTTGTTATGCCGTTACTGCACAAGATTTGATGAGAACTTTGATGTAGTGATAACATTTACTTGAAGTTGTATCAGCACGACTAGTTAGCATTTGACATTTTAATGAAAATAATGAGTAACTTCTAGATTTCAAAACTACATGTACATGTATCCTTCTGTTCATTAGTGTTGGTTTTATTCATTTTTATTCTTTTCATTAATTAAAAATAAGTACCAGTAGAACAGCAAATTCTGTGAATTTTAACAGTGAGACTAGCCACATATGACGCGCCAAATCACTCTCTTTACTGTGTAAGCATACAAAATAGCATGAGTTAAGGTTTTGTTTTCTTTTTATTGATATACATGTAAATATTTTTCGGTGCTAATCAATGTATCACTAAATAAATAGCTGAAATTTTCTTTAACAAAAGACTGATCTTAAGGCTTCTCTCCAAACCAAGATGGCCAGGGCTGTTTTGATCAGATAGCAAATAAATATACAATGGTTGATTTCTGAAATTATTAAACCAGACTCTGACTTCTGATGGTCCTTTGATTTATAATTGTATTTAAAGCCTTTTTCATTCCAAAAAGGTGGTTTTTCTTACAAGTAGAGATTCTTTAAGTGACGTACCTGGTTCACCACAGCAGATCCAGAGGGTTTGGGGCATAGGACCCCTTTTTTTTTTTTTTTTTTTTTAACGTGTTAGTTTGCTTTGTTTGAAGGGGCATGTCTTGTCTGCTTTCCTGTTTCTCCTGCTGGTTACATGTACCAGTATTTATTTACTCTAAAATCACCTCCATTTTTAATGATGAGCTGGTTCCACCACTGCATTATAAACCTTCAAAATAATTGCATTGTTGTATGCTGTCAAATAACAAGTTGGATTACAGTGAAATATTGTTGGAAGAGGGACTGTGGTGATGTCTACCAGATGAGAAAACAAAGGGTCGTGTTCTGTGTTACCTAATTGCCAATGTACATAAAACATATTCTTTAACTCTAAAATATCCTGGGTCAGATTGACCCAGAATCTGAATCCAAATTTGCTCAGTCCTTTTCTGGGCAAAAAAGTACACATTTCAGTCAAAATGACCGAGAAACATGTCTGTTTTACTCCAAAGGGGTCATTTATGACTCAAAAAGGGGTCAATTTTTGACCCAGAAATGGACTGAGCAGACTGAGTATGACCCAGGAGTTTCTAGAGTGTAGGATGTGACAAGCTATAGTGCTGTAGTTTTGAAATTGGAAGTGCCAACGCAAGGCCTCAAACCGGAAAATGTCAGTTTTTAGCATACATACATGTACATGGCAAACTTTGATGAATTGTAAAATAAAAACTGCAGCATATTTTCTGGAGAACTTTTGACATAGTGTTTGTGATGTACTGAACCACACATATGTGCATTAAAAAAGTAGACCCAGTGTTGCTGGAACGAAACTCATTTTACAGCCGGTTTTTGAGTTTCAGCTGACTCGTAGTTCCTTGCTAGATCTAGATGCTTGAACGCATAACGGATGCGATGGGGCGGTGACATTTTTTGCATTCACACAATAGCAGTGATGTTAGCAGATTGTTTTGTTTAGCTTGTATTTGTAAATGTCTGTTGGATAATGAATAGGCAGTGGATGTTTTGCCGGAGACGGCAAACCTTAAGTAAACGTTAGTTTGCCGGATATGCACTGAACATGCGCAGTTACTGTTTTTTTTTTACTTAAACATTTTCCGGTGACAAATTTTAGTCTGGCTCCATGCCAATATTATCGTTGTGACCTCGTATTCACAAGATGGGATTCAGACCATTTTATAATTTCGGACTTTATTTCCCTTTTTAAAAAAATCCTCCAGAGCCACAAATCTGAAAAAGAAAATGTAATACTCTGCAATAAAATGTTTCAGACATGTTAAAATAATAAAAGAAGAATATTCTTATTTATTTGGGGATGGGAAAAAAAACCTTAAAAATGTGGCGGGGATCGGGATCGAACCCGAGTCATCCCGCTCACCAGAGTTTGTGCTTAACCACTACACCAAACGTGCTACACATGTTTTGATGGGAATTTGATACAATATGATCTTATAATTCAGCCCTATCTTAAAGAGTACAGCGCCCTCTGTTGATATGGATTGCCGCCGGCAAACCTTTAGTAAACGTTAGTTTGCCGTCATTACCTCCTGCAAAATATCCACTATCTAATGGGAATACTGTTTTGTATGTAAACGTTTCAGATGAAGTGTTAGGCCTAATTGTATAATTGGTGATTTTTTGACGACTGATGACGATATGGTCACGTCACCATGGTCACGTGGATAATGTATGCAGAGCTGCATGGTGTATCACGTGGATATGTATACAACAAGCCACGTACCGGCCGGGTCTAGGTGTATCCATGGTGTATCGTGGCCCAGGACGGGTGTACCCCCCCCCACATTAATGTGGCTCAAATACTCCACTTTTTACGTGTTGTTAACTATACTGGGATGATATGGGGGGGGGGGGGCATGAAGTCATCACGACATGAATATGATTGATGGGATCTTTGTGTTAACATCTTTCTATTGGAAGATATACACAAACTCACAGACTCACTGAGTGGTGTTTTGTAGGTCAAAAAATAGTGAATGAAAAGAAATCGGAGTACTAGTGTAGGCATGGAGCTATAAAAGTTAAATTGTTCGGAGTATATGACCTGAGGCTGTCATGGCTGTTGTTAGTGCAATCTTTTAGATGGAACTTACTGACTTGCATTTCCTGCATAATGATCTATGTTTCCTACCTACATGTTGCATGCATGTTTGCTATGAACTGACATGATCTATTTTGAATTGGATGGTGTAGTCAGTGAAAATTTATTAATTGAAATTTCATGGAAGTGATTTTGTTGAACATCTTTTCTCCAGATGGTTTGATCGTATTGTGTTATCTTTGAGGAATGTGGTTACTTGGTAGGCCCTTGTCTTTTGTAGCATTTCAGTTGACTCAATATGGTTACAGCGGCATACAACTGTATTGAAATGCCCCAAAGAGTACGTATTAGGTGACTACAAAGTAGGCAGTATTGTTAAAGCAGTCTATGTTAATTATTAATTTTGTGGGTTGCTGTGGTCAATTTATACATATATGATGTGTTGCATTAGATGATCAATTTACAAAGTGGTGTATTAAATTCTTTGGTACATCATTTGTCAGACGTCAGACCCTTATGCTTATTGACGTTCAACATTTAGAAATAGGATGACAACTAAAGTGTTACTACTGCAATGGTATTTTTCACAAATTAAGGATTGACTATAAACAAAATAAAAAAGTCCTTTACAAATACAATAAAGTATTTACAATCTAACCTCCTTTAGCATGATGCCAAAAGTCTGAAGATCTGTATGTTGTATAAAGTGTGGCATGATCGCGTACGGATTCAGATGTGTATGCTGTATGCATTTTTCAACCTGCTTGACCTTTGTGTTCGACACATGTTTTGCATGTGATATTTGCATGCGAGTGCATGTGATCAAGTGGAAGATAACATCAATTACATAACTATGGTGGGGGGAGGGGTGTGTATGCCCTCCACAGACAGATGTTCACGAGTCCTGAGTATGTTCTGGTACAAAATGGTTGAACAATACATATATGGTTTGTCTTCAGTTCTTTCCCCTCCTTTTCAAAAATGTACATACTCCTGAAGCCCACATCGCCCTCCCCCCCCCAAGAGTGTGACTGTAATGTAGTTAAGTCACTTGAAAAAGGCAAATGTCTTTTGATTCTAGTTGATCATGTGTCTTTTAAAATCTTGAGTATTACACAAATCTGCATGTTGTGCAAGACAAAAGGCAATTTTGTGAAGAATTGT
Organism: Patiria miniata; assembly: GCF_015706575.1. Classification (NCBI taxonomy): domain Eukaryota; kingdom Metazoa; phylum Echinodermata; class Asteroidea; order Valvatida; family Asterinidae; genus Patiria; species Patiria miniata. Next base: position 606,248 of record NW_024037073.1, read on the forward strand.
ATTGCGGTTGTTACACACTAGTTGTTACCCTAACTGTATGCATACTTCATTTACAAATGTATTTTTTCTTCTTATTTTGTTTTCAGAAATGAAGAGTGTCGTGACACCATCCAAGACATCAAGTTCCTTCTGGTCTGTTTTTGTGCAGTTCGTCCAGTGTGTCTGTCCCATTAACCCTGCCCTGTCATCTCATTTCATTCCTTAGTGTGTTCAGTTCATTCCACATTCACTCCAACATTTCATCTCCTAAATATCATATGAATAAAAGTTGTTACATGTGAGCTGAAGTTGTTATATGTGAGCTGAAGTTGTTGTATGTGAGCTGAAGTTGTTATATGTGAGCTGAAGTTGTTTTTTGTGAGCTAAACGTGTTCTGTGTTAAAGCTATTTTGTTCTAAAGTTACAAAGCTGAAGTTGATTGCCAATTCAAAGGCAAAGATTACATGCTGAAGTTGATTGCCAATTCAAAGGCAAAGATTACTTGCTGAAGTTGATTGCCAATTCAAAGGCAAAGATTACATGCTGAAGTTGATTGCCAATTCACAGGCAAAGATTACTTGCTGAAGTTGATTGCCAATTCAAAGGCAAAGATTACTTGCTGAAGTTGATTGCCAATTCTAAGGCAAAGTTTACTTGCTGAAGTTGATTGCCAGATCAAAGGCAAAGATAACTTGCTAAAGTTGATTGCGAATTCAAAGGCAAAGATTACTTGCTGAAGTTGATTGCCAATTCAAAGACAAAGATTACTTGCTGAAGTTGATTGCCAATTCAAAGGCAAAGATTACTTGCTGAAGTTGATTGCCAGATCAAAGGCAAAGATTACTTGCTGAAGTTGATTGCAAATTCAAAGGCAAAGATTACTTGCTGAAGTTGATTGCCAATTCAAAGGCAACGATTACTTTCTGAAGCTGATTGTCAATTCTGAGCTAAAGATTACAAAACTGAAGTTGATTGTCAATTTGTAGCCAAAGATGACAAAGTTGAAATCAGTTAATGTTTTTAAGGTAAACTCAAGACAGTTCCATGACAATGTTCCATGACAATGAGCAAACACGTAGCAAACATATGCAAATCTATCAACTACCACAACAGGAACATATCCAAGATTCGTAAATACATAGACACAAACACATGCCACGCCGCTGTCCGAGCACTTGTACTATCCAGACTCGATTATTGCAACTCTCTTCTCAATGGTATTAATCAGTATGAGGTTGATCGACTCCAACGGCTTCAAAACAATGCCGCTCGTATCACATTATCTCAACCCAAATACACACATGCCTCTCCACTCCTTCAACAATTACATTGGTTACCAGTAAGACAACGCATCAACTTCAAAACAGCAGTTTTCATACACAAAGCACTTCAAAACACAATGCCGCAGTACATAATGGGATCACTCAAGTGGCCTCCGCTCCAGTAACAACCTTAGAGTTCCACGCACATTCAAAAAGGCAGGGGACAGGGCCTTCTCAGTGTCTGGTCCCCGATGCTGGAATTCCTTGTCACACAACATCCGCAACATCAGTTCTCTTGACAACTTTAAGGGCAGACTGAAAACTGATCTGTTTTCTCCACATAATCTGTAAATTGTCTTCTGGAGTTGTCCTTAGTCGCGCATTGTTACTTGCGAAAATGCGCGCTATAAATCGTGTTATTATTATTATTATTATTATTATATCAGGGGATGTGTGGAAACCAAATTTCCAACAAGAATCAAAGTGTGGACAAAATGCAATCCCATTGTGTATCATTGAGTTCATACAAGAACGTACAGGCATGCTTGAGTCTAATGCTGAACATGTGTGTGAATCAGAACCTGTGTACATGTTTGTTCCTGTGGCAGATGTTGAAAGATATGTGAATCGATGGAAGAAGTGGAGAATCAACAAAATGACCAAAAAGAGATTGAAACAGCAGAAAGCAGTGCGAAGGTTGAAGGCCAGTGGGCAAACATGCTGCAGTAGACATCAGGTATTGGATTGTGTTGTAGAGTATATCAAAGAGACAAAGAGGGTATCAAAACCGAACAGAAAGAAAATCAGAAGATGTGAACGAAGACAAGCATTGCATAGGTTGAGGAATGGCAAGGTCATTGAACAGCGTATGAGTAAGGAAGAGAGGAGGAACCATGAGAAAACACAAAAGAGTATGCAGAGTCACACAAAAAGAAGTCTGTCTTATGTTATCAAGAAAATGAAAAAATAAAGAGCAAAGCCAAAAAAGGAAGTCGATCAAACATAAGAATGAACAGGTCTTGTTGAAGAGAAGTAAATGTTCAGATGGACTAAATGGGAATATAGGACGGAAACTTCACAAGAGATGTAGTGTTGAGAAGTCAGCAGTTACGGATGTGAATCGTTCTATAAACGAAGTACAAGTCAAGCAATGTTGGTTGTGTGATCAAGTGGCTAGTGAACACGATCAAGTTGTGAAGTGTGATACTTGTAAAATCTACTATCATGTCAATTGTATGGGATTTGCAAACATTCAGTCTGTGCTTGCAAGCAAATCCGTAGCATGGCTGTGTCTAAAATGTGGGAGGTGAACCTACCATGACTCTTTGTTGTATGATCTTGGCATTCCGACAGATGAGAACAAATTTGAGATGCCATCATCTGAAGTGTACATGGAGGAAGCAGCTGTTGAGTCATGCACTGAATGTGTTTCTAGCTCGCAAGAGCACATTAAAGTTTCAACTGTACATGGAAATGAAGGTGAGGAACAGGCAGGCAATGACAAAATTGAGCATGTAGATAACATGGACTGCAAACATGCATGTTTAAATACAGGTGAAAGATGTTGCATTGTTCAGCAGACTGGAGGTTATTTTTTTCACGCAGCAAGAAAAGTAATGCTGAGATTAGTTGTAGTGAAAAGAATAAGAATGAGGAAAATCAAGACAATGTACAGAGGACAAGAGGTCAGTCTGCAAGGAAAAGTAGAGATGTTAATTGCAAAAGTAGAAGGAAAGAGCGAGTGTTCATACAGAATGAAAAGAACAGTGTTGAGAAAATTAAGTCCAAAAGAAAAGCTGGAGACAACATGGAAGATTTAGCACAAGATTGTGACAAGAAAAAACTCAGAGCCAAAATACATGTATGTACATGTAGTAGTAAACACAGTTGCTCTTGTAAAGACAATCAAAGATTAATGAGACTAAAGAAATCAGATGTATTCAAGGTAGCTTCCACCAAGGTGATCTCAGATTTGCGGAACTGGCTGGAAGACAATGTGTTTGTATGAGCCTGTGTGGAATCCTCTATAGCCGAATTAAGCCGTTAAATATGTGGAGTTGCAAAGACGTGGATTTTGTGTTGAATACTGGGAATGAATTATACAGTTGTTTGTCTCGGAGCTCTACAATGATGAATGAATATTTGTTAATAAGTGAGTTGCCTGATAAGATAGATGCATTTGGTAAATGTTTCCACATGAAGATTGCTGAATCTGTTTCTGGCACTTTTGCAGAAGAAGGACATCTGACTGAGTTCAATATGATTCCGTTGAGTAGGGCAGTAGAGCAGACAATTCAGAAATACTGTGCCTGTTTCATTTGTTTCAAAGGCAACACATTTGCAGTAATTGCTAAAGATGGAATGTATGACATTTTTGATTCACATTCTAGAAATCAGCATGGACATCAGCACAGTGAAGGCAGAAGCTTGCTCAAATGTGTGTCATCATGGCAAGGTGTGTGCAGGTATTGTACTGAACTTGGAAAGTCTATGAATGTCAGTGACAATGAACAGTTTGAAATTACAGGTGTTACTGTCTGGGTAGATGATGTCAGTGTCTGTAATGATGGTGAAACTGTCAGTGGAAGCAGTGAACCATCTTGTAGTAATGTACAAAGAAAAGAACAGAGTGAACGTGATGTAGAAATTATACAATCTTATCAACCAGTCAATTTGAAATTTGTTCCATTAGATTATGACCATAAGATTGCATTGTGTCAAAAATATGGTCTGACAACACTTTGTCTAGATGCTCATGAAATTCCCGTGAGATGTTAGCAGTTGAGTAAACCTGGTTCTATAAAGACAATCCAAGGTGATGGTAACTGTTTCTACAGAGCTATTAGTTATGCTATATCAGGGACTGAAGATAATCATATGTTACTGAGATTGGCAATTGTTCATCATTTGTTGGAGAATGCAGCTTTGTTCAAGGGATATTTACGTGAAGGTTATACAACAGTGGAAGACTATGTAATGAGGGAGCGATTGTGTTGTCATGGTACATGGGCTACTGAGGTCGAAATCATTGTAACAGCACACATGTTGGATGTCGGTATTTATACGTATGATGATGTTAATAAGTGGTATTTATTTTCAAATAGAAATATGTCCAGCCAGTAGTACTGATACCGGTAGTTGTATAAAGTCAGGAATTTATTTGTATCACAAGAATCAAATACATTACGATTTAGTGACAAGTGTACGTGGGTTCAGAAGAAAGGTTCTAGACAATAATGAGAAGCATGATAGAAATTCATCCAAAAACACCAGTGTTGGAAACTTCAAAGAGACGTAAACGTGTAAACTTAAGGATGAGGCAAAAATCTGATACAGACCGTCAAAGAAAAAGATATCAAAGAAAGAAAGATGAACAAAATGAAGAGCATGTACAAAAACACAAAGTAAAGAGTGACTGCAGGGAAAAAAAGGAGTGTGCAAAGAAAGAAAAATACCATAAATGTGTGGAATGCAGACAAGGTGCTATTGAGTATGGCAAAAAAAGATACAGAGAGAATGCAGCAAAAATTACTGGAGTCATGAGGCAAAAATACCATGAGAATAAAGTGTATAAACAACAAAAGATTAATACTGCCAAAAAAAATACCACAATGATATATCATATAGAAATGGTCTTATAAAATCTATGAAAAAGAAGTACCATAGTGATGTATCATATAGAAATGGCCTTATTAAATCTATGAAAGAGAAGTACCACAGTGATGTATCATATAGAAATGATCTCATTAAATCTATGAAAAAGAAGTACCATAGTGATTTATCCTACAGAAATGCTCTTATTAAATCTATTAAAAAGAAGTACTCTTTGAACAAATTATAAAGGATGAAAGTGATAAATTTTCAGAAAGCTAAATATCACAGGGATCAGCGTTATCGTGAGAATATGAAGCAAAGGAATAATCAACGAGCAAATAGAAAGAGATCAAGTCAACGTATTATGAGCAATGTAATAAGAAATTGGAGGCAAGATGTACTATCATCAGGACCTGAATACAATATGTGCAGTTTGTCATAAACTCCTTTTTCGAAAGCAGGTGGTAAAGTGTAATCAAGACAAATATAAATGTGTTGATAGCATATCCGGTAAGTTTTTGCATACATGTGAAGCCAACAGAAACTGTGGTGATACGTGTCGTGTGTCAAAATCAAGTAGATCAAGTTTGTGGATTTGCTTTACATGTCATAGAAAATTGCTTCAGAATAAGATACCAGCAGAAGCTTGTGCAAACAATTTGGCATTGGAAGAGATCCCTGAGGAATTGAGCTGTTTGAATACATTGGAGGAACATCTGATTGCAATTAATGTAGCATTTATGAAAATGATGGCTTTACCCAGAGGAGGTCAGAATGCTGTGCATGGGCCAGTTGTATGTGTACCATCAAATATTTCAGAAACAGTAACATCATTACCTAGATGTGGAAATAACAATCAGTTAATCAAAGTTAAGTTGAAGAGAAAATTGTCATTCAAAGGATATTATCAGTATCAATATGTCAGCAGAGAACATATGTTGAGCGTGCACTACGGTATCTAAAGGAGCATTATGAATCGTATAGTGCAATTGAGATTAACTGTGAATGGGACAATCCTTTGAAAGATGAACATGAAAACCAAGAAGAGGATGAATCTAATAATTCAAGTGAAAGTGATGAAAGCAAGACCAGATCTTGATGAATTTAATGTGATGTGCCTTGCCACATTTTGCTCAGAATACAGGATAATATATAATGCAAACACTAACAAGAAAAACAAATCACCAGTGTATGAACTGGAACATTTCTAAGCAACAAATGTCCAAATTCACTGTTTCTTACACCTATTACCAAGGAAGAGGTTGTTGATTATCTTAACAAAATACCTTCTGGGAAGGCCCCTGGATTTGATGGTTTAAGTTCTTCTGTCATTAAACAAGCACGGTATTCTTTAGCTAAGCCTTTGGCTGACATCTTTAACAAGTGTTTGACAGCTGGAGTTTTTCCCGATGATCTAAAAATAGCCCAAGTAACACCGATATATAAAAAAGGTTGTAAGCATAACATTACCAACTATAGACCCATATCAGTCTTATCTACATTTTCAAAACTATTTGAAAAGCTTATTTACAAACGATTGGTATCTTTTATCACTAAAAATAATATTCTTTCTGAGTCTCAATTTGGATTTAGACAAAATCGTTCAACTGAATTAGCGATATCATATGTAGTTAATAAATTATGTAATGCAATTGATCAAAATAATTTCTCCATAGGCATTTTCTTAGACTTATCAAAAGCATTTGATACTGTAAATCACGATATTCTTATCAGTAAATTAGATCATTATGGAGTGCGGGGAACAGCTTTGGACCTTCTGAAAAGTTATCTGCATAACAGAAACCAGTATGTATCGTTTCAATCTGTAACTTCAACTAGCCGATTCATTACGTGCGGGGTACCTCAGGGTTCCGTATTGGGTCCTCTACTATTTCTTCTTTATATTAATGATATTTGTAATACTTCAGACACTGTAACATTTTGTTTATTTGCAGATGATACAAGTTTGTTGTACACTCACGATAATGTAGATGAAGCAATTAGTAACCTAAATATGGAACTTGAAAAGATCAGTACATGGCTTCTCGCAAATAAATTATCTATTAATGTCGTCAAGTCAAATTATATGATTTTTTGTGCCAATCAGTACAAGTACACACAATCTGTTCCTCTGAATTTAAATAACTCAAGGCTTAATCAGGTTAAGATAACTAAATTTCTGGGTGTAACTATTGATGAAAATCTCACTTGGAAACATCATATTGATGAAGTAGCGACAAAAATATCAAAGAACGTTGGAATAATGAATCGTTTGAAATATTATCTTCCGAGTAAGATTTTATTAACATTGTATAATTCATTTGTTTTACCATACTTAAATTACTCAATCTTGACCTGGGGCAGTTTGCCATCTAAGTGTAACAAATTACTTACTTTACAGAAGCGAGCAGTTCGTTTAATTTCAAATGCTGGCTATCGTGATCATTCTGCTCCGTTATTTGCTAAATTAAATATATTACAATGTAATGACTTATATTACCTTAATTTAGGAAAATTAATGTTTAAATTTAAGCATAATCTACTCTAGTCCTGTTTTGATTCTTGTTTTACCTTAGCATCTAATGTTCATGTATATAACACCCGAAGTAGTGCTAGGGGAAATCTGTTTGTCCAATTTAACAGGACGTCAATGTCAAAAAACAGTGTGATTCATCAAGGCACCTTGTACTGGAATAGTTTAGATGATTCTCTTAAACTGTTACCCTCGCTATCTGTCTTTGTCAAAAATTTAAAAACTCATTTTATCGAGTCATATCCATAAATTGAAATGTTATATGTGCATTAATATTTAGGCCTTGTCTCACACACTTGTCCTGTCTGTCTCCCGTTGTGTTTTGTTTGTCCCTTGTTACAGTACTTTGGTTGTATTTCTGTCCATAGGTAAGGGCACAAAAGCGTCTGCTTAACCTTATACCTAACTGTTGTCATTTAATATTACACTTATTAGTAATCACTGTGTACATAACTGTCATATATATTAATACTGACCTTTCTTAATTTATACATGATTGTACATAATTGTAATGAATGACATCATTGAAATAAATGTTTCCAAACTAGAAAGATGGTTTGGGTCACATACAGAAACGCAGTAAAACTGAACCTGCAGTGATAAGATACCCTGGATTTTCAGAGAGTAAATATCCTGAGAAATATTACCAAAGTATATTGCAGTTGTTTCTTCCATATCGTGTAGATGTGCATTTGAAACCACCTCAGTTTGAAACATTTGCAGAATTTTATAAAAATGGTGCAGTAAATCTTAATGGTCAATTGAAATCTGTGAGGTACATTCTTGAAAGTAACCGCTCCATATATGAACAAAATGTTGATTCTCTTGAAGCGGCAGAACAGTATCTGAAAAAAATTGGTCTTCAGGAAGATGCATGGGCTTTGATTTGTCCTAAGGCTGAGCAAGAGAGACTTGAGTGTGAAGCAGAACGTGAAGAAGTATCAGAGGAAGACAATGAATTTGATATCCCTGATTTGCAAGCTGATGCAATGGTAGAAAAAATATGTAGTATTGAACCACATCCAGCAAAAATATCAAAGCAAGAAGCACTACATTTATTAAGATCATTGAACGTAGAGCAGAGACAGGTCTTTAATAAGATTCGTAATTGGTGCTTACAAAAAATAAATGGGAAAAATCCTGAACCATTTCATGTATTTGTGACAGGTGGAGCTGGAACTGGGAAAAGTGCTTCATATGATAATACAAGTAAACTAACACAAACGTTGAAGCAGCAATGTCGTGGAGGTGTAGCAGTATTTGGTAGAAAGAACAGAACATTTAGCAGACTGACTCTTCCTGTTCAGAATCTAGAGCATATTGCATTTCAGATAATTAGTCAGATGTCATACTGTGTGGCAGTAATTTATCGTCCGGCTTCATATTTGATGAACGAATTTGTTGACTATCTTAAAATTTTGCTGAGTGAACTTCATAAAGTGTCCAATAGATGCATTGTAAAATGGGCGATTTTAATGAAGACATTCTGAAAGACTGTTCACAGATTGAAAAGTTAATGCAAGATTATGGTTATAGACAGTGTGTTAATGATGAAACAACAGAAAACGGCACATTGATTGACCACGTTTATGTCAGAAATATGGATATGGTAGATGCTGCAGTGATTCCGACATATTACAGTTACCATGAAGCAATTTTTATAACTATATAATTTGAGCAATTTTATTGAAGATATTGTCAAACATTATCTTGAAAGATCAAGATTCAAACATCTTCAGAACTCTGCTTGTCAACTTACTAGCAATAGTTTAGTGAATAATCATCATTTGTATCACATAACGTTTTCCCCCCAAAAATTAATGTACGTGTAATTTCAATGTCTAATGAATAACTGTAAAGTATACATGTATATTCCTTTTTTGACCAGCTAAATTTAATCTTTGCATGAAGAGTAGTGGGAGTACAAGCTTCTAAGAGGTGTCATCTTTTCACCTTTTCAGATGAATATTCTGACATCCATTGTGGTTTACTTTTACAAACTAAAACTTGCTTGCTCATTGATCATGTCCACCATCCAAACCTTTAACTCTCATTTTTTAATGAAGCTAGTAGATTCTTATACATGTCGTTCTTGTATCCACTTATTTGTACATAGAAGTCATCAGGCTGAAATCGACATCTCTTCACACAAAGTTATCACCAGTGTGCTTTGCATCAGCATCAGTGTGCATGCCAGTATTCAACATTGTTCAGGTGAGTGAGCTGTAAGGGGTGAGGGTGGGGTGGGTAGTATACATGTAGCTCAAGACTCTTTCTTTCAAAAGACTTGCTAGCTTTTGTATAGTTTCTTTGAGTACTGAATCTAAACTCAATGAATGGGAGATTTGCTCTAAAAAACAACAACATTTGAATGATATCTCTGTGATTTGTGTGGTTCCGAGAAGAACCAGTTTTCTCAGAACCACACAATTCAAAAGAAATATCAATCACATAGTGTTTCTGCATAAATCCAATTCATTTATCATGTCCATTATCCAAACCTTTAACTCTCATTTTTTAATGAAGCTAATAGATTCTCATACATGTCGTTCTTGTTTCCACTCGATTGTACATAGAAGTCATCAGGCTGAAATCGACATCTTTTCTCAAAGTTATCACCAGTGTGCTTTGCATCAGTATCAGTGTGCATGCCAGTATTCAACATTGTTCTGGTGAGTGAGCTTGTTTTTTTAAGGGGGGGTGGTGGTGGTATTGGAGATTAAACATGTAGATCAAGACTCTTTCTTTAAAAGACTTGCTAGCTTCTGTGTATAGTTTCTTTGAGTACTGACTAAACTCAATGAATGAGAGGTTTGCGCTATAATCAAACACCATGTGAATGATATCTCTTTGTGATTTGTGTGATTCTGAGAAGAACCAGTTTTCTCAGAACCACACAATTCAAATGAGATATCAATCACATGGTGTTTCTGCATAACTCGCATTCATTGATCATGTCCACCATGCAAACCTTTAACTCTTCCTGCAAATATTGTACTTGAAGTGCAAGTGGCAGCTTTTAAAGTGATTGTGTCCAGTAGGTGCTAAAAATTTGGCAAGTGATATTTGATATGCTTTTTTTTAGCAGACATGATTTTAGTATGGTACTTTTTCCAATGAACCATTTCGCATTTTATTCTATTCAGGGACGCAAATTCTGTAGCCCATGAAATGAAGCTATGCCAACCTATCTGCTTCCACACTGTCGGCAACATTCTTCCATCACACATTTCCAGCTATACGGAGTTACTTGGTGATTCTACAATCTCAGCCAGTATTAAGAACCCAAATTGACTTCTGCTGTTACAAGCTACATGTGTATCATTCTCTCACATATGAACAACCGTGAAATGTACACAAAGACTGCTTGCATGTCCAAAAGAACACTCATAACAAACCCATCACGGTGGTGCGGGGAACATTGTTATTTTGCATTCCATGCAGTGACAGACCTTGTTGGCTTCATGAGATAATTCGTGACTGCTAGTGACATAAGCCTAAATGTTTATGTAAAGTCTGGCAATTGATATGTGAATAGCAATTATCTTCAAGTTTTTCATCTTGTCATCTTGTCACTCTATAAATAACGGGTCCAAATTTAGACATGCTTTATGTATGGATGCAAAATATTTTCTTTAACCTTTTGCAGTTTCAAATTATAGAACTGGTGGATCTTAGTACTTTAAACATAATGTTTTTTGTTATTCTGACTTGATTGTCTACTTACATGACAAATAACATGGCTCGCCATGTAACAGGGACACCAACACATTATACGTGTGACGCAAAAAAAATGTTGCAACCTGACGCCACTTTGGCAGTTGTAGAGAGTCTATAGAGAGTCAAGAACATTTTCTTAGTATTTCAGTATTTTCTAACACAATTGAAAACGTTCCTTAGTCCCAGATTCATGTAATCATAACTTTACGAAGTAAACGAATTTCAAACTTTTTACTGTCGTGCAGATATTTATGACCACATAAACCAGTGATTTCACTTGTAACAAGCACACAAATTTGTCGTTGTCACTGCCCATTTTTTCATCATGGGTGAAGAAGATAAATTTGATTTGTACGATTCTTGTTTTAAATCACTAGGACAAACCATAACCACATACTTAAAGTGTACAGAGTGCAGAAAAAGGTATACACTGTACATGTATGCGGAATGTTGTCTTTACATTACATGAAGATGTAGCCAATCTCATTCATACAATACCATAAGTCTTGTCTGCAGTTTGAAATCTGTACAATACTATAGTTTTAGACTAAAGATAATTCTTTTGACAAACAAAATATTTGAGATTACTTTTTCAATTACAGATTAGTTATGTTATCAATTATTATTAACATTTTAACAACTAAAGTGTCATTTTTGTAAGAAATATTCTCAATTAATTGTTAGTTGAAATGTAATTCGTTTTCCTGAAAATGTTTACCGTTCATGTCATTCATCAAAGCTCATTTTCAATAAACATTTCTGACGAAACTTTTATACACCATTTCAAAGATGTCAAACTTTCTTCCCATTAGTGTTTCTCAGATACCGCGTTGAGAAGGGTCGGGGCACAATTAGACACATTGTCTTCATTGGGCAAATTGATAGTGCATCTCCATTTTTTGTAATTGCGAGAGCGGCACTTGCTTTTGGTGGCCAGTTCAGCGTCTGTTTTATTCGCGTGAAAAGCACTATTATTTTCAGGAGTCAGTTTCCTTCTTCAGGAGAGCCACAATTTCAATGTTGTGAGCGGTCGACTAATTAAGCTTTCGAGGAGCAGTTGTCCATCTTGAGAAGATCTACAGAGGGGTACTTGTCATTTTGAGGGCCAATTTTGCATTTAATACAAAACAAAAGGCAAACTCTGTATCGCGATCACCTGTTTGGGGGTTTATTACACTGTCAATCAATCGATGAAATTCTGTAAAGAGAATCGCCCCCAATCATGTGAATATTTATACCATACACCGTTTACGATGTTCACCAGTCACAACTCGTGATGAGATATGCACTTGGCCTGGCAGTAAAACAGTGGCACAATACAATCAAAACGGCCAAAAGTGAAATTACAGTGTGCTAGCTAGATAAAGTGCCGATATGCACACTCACTATGCATGTGCATATACATGTAGTCCTCTTGTTTTTTTTTTTCAAGACGACAGTTTGGGCAGTTATACGTAAGCTATGTACATGTACGTTCGTGGTATACAGGTAATTGTACCTGAAGTCCTGATAAAACACGCCCTCACGACCACGTGCATGTGTGGTGTATGGGAAGCAGGCGATGCCGAATCTGGTCAATGTATACATGCACACACAAGGCATCTTTTAGTCTCTCTGCTGCAACTTGCGCAAGGATATTTTTTTGCCGACGCCGTGTCAACTGTGTGAACAATTTGACAAGCTGGGAACTTGGCACTGTTGAGGCAAATGTTTACGCTATCATTTAATGGGTAATTCAAGATTATATCTGTGCGGATTGATTTGTTAGTAATTTTTGAAAAAAGGAAAGGTCTTTTCAACGGAACTTCCGGTCTGATGACGCCATACGCCTAAAACTTCGCACACGTCTTAAGTGGGTCAAGGTCATCATATACACCAATATTTGGGCGATTCCGACAAACTTCGCCACAGACATCTATTCAAAATTCACTTTTGAAAATTTTCAACCTGTCGCTAGAGGGCGCTCGAAGATTGCATGACGTCATCGGTAGATGATTTAAAGAATACTATCAGCCAAGAGACTAACACCGTTGCAAGCAAGTTCATATCTATTACCACTTTTAAATAATAAGCCACTTCCGGTTTCGGCCTCTTTCGACCGGAAGCAAGGGTCACGTGATTGCACGCACACTGAATGAAATAAAGACCTCAACCTACTCTACCACTGGCCGGCAACAGAATGCTGCGGACGCGTACGGTTGATTTCTTGTGCATTTTTTAATATTAAAAGTGTCACAATTTAATTGCCTATAAATAAATACCGGATGACGTCATCATGACGTCACCATCACGTCACCATCACACAATGTTGTTTGATTTAGGGTCTTTGCTTGAACAAAGAGTGGTGTAAATGAATAACTGGCAAACAGTCGAAAATGCCCTTTGAAAATCGACAATTTTGTTTTTATTTCTGTGTACAAAGTCTATGGGCAAAATTAAATATTCAAAATTCTATAATAAATTAGTCGATGACGTCACCATGACATCAATCTTCGGGACACATCTTTGCTATAGGGACTATGCTTATGCCAACTTTGAATGATGTCTGACAAAGATTAATACCCAAAGTGCTGCAGAGAAAAATCGTATACAAAGTCTATGGGATTTTTGGCGCCAAAAAGAAAAGCCAAAAAACCTAGAGGTTGTAGGAACAACCACACGGTGTTGGGCCATGGATTACCGCAGACTTTGCCACACACATCAACTCAAAATATGCATGTTTTAATCCATGTTTGAATTTTTCAACATGCCGCCAGAGGGCGCTCTAACATTTGATGACGTCACCTGTAAAATTTTTGTACAGTACTGCTTTGCAGACACTCACATCTTTGAAAGCAAGTTCGCATCTTCTGCCAATTTCAAATAATAAGGCACTTCCGGTTTCGACCGGAAGGAAGGGTCAAGTGATTTTGCACTTAATACCAAAAATGAAGACCCTGCAATATTGTATCGATTGCTATACAAAACAAAATCAAATCTGAAGCAGTTGATTTTATATTGATTTTCAAAGATTAAATCTAGAAATCTTTGATTGCTTGTAATATGATACTTGATGACGTCATTGTGACGTCATTACCAGAAAGTTGAAGAGCTATTTTAACTGTGCTATAGTTAGCCAAATCTTGATTATTTCTATCACGGTTGATTTTTTAGCAATTTTTGAAGGTTTAAAGGTCTTTTTATTGTAACTTCCGGTCTGATGACGTAATCATTTTTTTTCGCGCACAGGTGTTGTCTGCATTATGGTCATCATGTACATTAATTTTGAAGCGATTACCGCAAACTTCGCCACAGACATCAAGTGAAAATGCGTTTTTCGCGTTTTTTAACCTGCCGCTAGGGGGCGCTCCAACTCTTCATGACGTCACCCGTTTTTTTTTTAAAGGTCAATCCAGGCAGACACCAACACCGTTGAAAGCAAGTTCATATCTTTTTCCACTTTCAAATTATTAGGCACTTCCGGTTTCGACCGGAAGGAAGGGTCACGTGATTTTACGCGCACAGGATGAAAGGAAGAGCATGTATTATCATGTCGATTCCCGCAAAATTCAAGTTCCGGTCTCTCACGGTTAATTTTATATTGAATTTCAAAGATTAAATTTATTATTTTTTGAAGTGACGTCACGTGACCCATGATGACGTCATGATGATGTAGTTGCAAAAAAGCACATCTTCAGTGGGTTGTGCATTCATGTATTGACAATTGAAGTTCATATATGTTTTCGTTTTGACAAAAAAAAAAATAGTAAATTCTTACAATAACAATAGGTGTTGGGCTGAGGCCCAACACCTAAAAATCAGAACAAAAAGAAAGGCTTTTTCGCAAATTTTGCGAAAAAGCCAAAAAACTAGAGCTCTGTGTCTGTTTCCAACAGAACATACGGCTTTTCCCCATTATGTTTTTTTTTTAATTGAGGTCATGTTTTTCTGTTTTGTGCAAAACTGTGTGCATTTAAGTTTTGTCTAACAACCTCATTCAAAAAGAATTTGGATTTTGGAATATTGCGTTTGTGAGATACGACAAAAGTCTTCAAAATTTTTAAAAATATATATATAATCACAAGATGACGTCATGATGACGTCACCTCAATTTGTATTTGTAACACATCCCGGCGTACCCCCATACCAAGTTTCAACCCCATCTGACTTACTGTTCATGAGATATATAGGGACTTAAAATAAACAAGTTAACAATGACGTCACATGTCTAATGATGACGTCATCGTAACAATACTCGACAGTGCTCATTATGTTATTGTGGTTTTAGTCTGTACCAAGTTTGAAAACAATCGGATTAATAAAAGTGTTAAATTTTGTAAGCAGAATATAACGAATGCCACGTGATGTGAGTTCCACTAATCAATTGACAAGGATCCGTATGTCGGTTATATAATACTTGATATTTTGAC
Source organism: Patiria miniata (assembly GCF_015706575.1). Lineage (NCBI taxonomy): Eukaryota > Metazoa > Echinodermata > Asteroidea > Valvatida > Asterinidae > Patiria > Patiria miniata. The sequence goes on from NW_024037073.1 coordinate 621,745, forward strand.
TCTTGGGTATATTTGTAATCGAACAAAATTTAGTCTGATTTCTCTTTCCTTCACATACTAATTCCCGGCTGAAGTTGAGAACCTCTCAGCAAGATCGATAACAGTGTTGTATAGAAAAACGTGTACAAAACCTATGGGGAAAACTTAAATGTTCAAGAATCAATAAAAAATTAGGTGATGACGTCATAATGACGTCATATTCTTGGCATAATTTTGTATGAGGGTCTTCCTTTGCTGTAACTTTGATGACGATTCCAGATCATCAAGTTATAAAAATGGTGGCTTGAAACGTGTACAAAGTCAATGGGCTAAAAATCCCACTGCAGAAAAACTGCACCTTTAAAATACATGATTTGCCTTGAAACTGAAACATTTTTTATAAAATATCACTTGATATTCTGACTCTTGGGAATATTTTCAATCAAATGACAGAGCGTAAAAAATACGATTTCTCTTTCCATCTCATAGTAATTCTCGGCTGAAGTGCAGAACTATATATATCAGTGTTGTATAGGAAAAAAAAATAATAAGAAATAACAGGGTGACGTCATCATAACGTCATAAATTTGGCATCAATTTTCTATCAGGGTCTTTGTTGTCTATAACACTGAGGACGATTCAAGATTGCTAAGTTAGGAAAATGGTGCCTTGAAAACATGTACATGTTCAAAGTCGACGGACTAAAAAACCCCATGTAGAAACAACTGCACCTTTAAATTCAAGTCCCGTGATATGCGTGTAACCTGAAAAATGAAATATTACTTGATATTTTGACTCTTGGGTATATTTGTAATCGAACAAAAGGAAAACTTTAGTCTGATTTCTCCATCCTTCACATACTAATTCCCGGCTGAAGTTGAGGAACATCTCAGCAAGATCAATAACAGTATAGAAAAACGTTTACAAAACCTATGGGAAAAACTTAAATTTTCAAAAATCAATAAAAAATTAGGTGATGACGTCATAATGACGTCATAGTCTTGGCATAATTTTTGTATGAGGGTCTTCCTTGACTGTAACTTTGATGACGATTCCAGATCGCCAAGTTATAAAAATGGTGGCTTGAAAACGTCTACAAAGTCAATGGGCTAAAAAATCCCACTGCAGAAAAACTGCACCTTTAAATATGTGATTTGCCTTTAAACTGAAACATTTTTATAAAATATAACTTGATATTCTGACTCTTGGGAATATTTTGAATCAAATGACAGCGCGAAAAAAATACGATTTCTCTGTCCTTCTCATAGTAATTACGGCCCTCTCGATGCGTATCGTTTTCTAAAGGTTCATTGTATACACGGTTGTGTAATTATCTAGACCAACCTTGTTTGATGCTGAGGATTCTGTGTTTATTACCGGAAGCCGTTTCCGCGCGGACACGGTGCCGCACCGTTTCATATCCATTCGTGAATGTTTATGGCTGCGATGGTCGTCAAGATGGTCCTTTTGCTCCACAAGCTATTTTGTAAAAATTTGCAACTGTAATTACAAGGGGGATACCCATTGGTTGTTACGTTACCCGCTTCCAGCGTTAGCTCCACCTATATTGTAAGATTGAACAAATCAGAAACGTTTCTGCTTTCGTTACTCGTTCATGATTGGCTAGACTTCCTATGACGTCAGTCTGTTCGCGGTCTGCGGCTGCTTTGCAGCTGAGGTGAGCGAGTGGCGTTTTGTACTCAGTGATATACGTCTGTTCACGACCATTATGTCCGTTTGGTCGATTACGTCCGACAACAGATTTTGACGAGCAATGGCCAATTATGTCCGACCCATTATGTCCGACGTCCGATTATGTCCGACCCATTGTGTCCGACGGCCGATTATGTCCGACCCATTGTGTCCGACGATGGGATACGTCCAACCTATTGTATTTAGATGGTCGATTACGCCGGATTCATTTGGTTGTGTACTGACATTATTAAATCTTTGGATTGTAACTGCAGATATTTGGCTATAGAGCCGTCGCAGATTTCTAATTTGAAAAGTTACTATTGGTAGACGAGTAATTTCTAACTTTTCAAAATGGCTGCCATTGCTTGTTAATACACCTATATATATATTTTTCAAAACATAATCGGCCGTCGGACACAATGGGGCGGACATAATCGACCGTCGGACACAATTCTGGTTAAAATAAGAGCATTTTGGCATTAGGACACGAGAACAAAGGAAGTACCCCTGTAACTGATGACGGTGCTTCGTTATAGCGCCCTCAAGCGACCAGAAGTTTTACCGCGCTTAAGTTCATCACGCGTTGTGTCTCAGAATTACAGTCATTAAATTCAGTCAAACATGAAGACACAGAGGCATGGAGGTAATATAAATTGTACCCTTTATGATTGTTTAAATGTTTAATAGAAATATAAGATAGTTATAATTCATTGTAAGGCCAAACTTTGCTATAAGAAATGAAACTTAAACACAATAATCGTACATGCATTATAGATCCTGCCCAATGTTTATTGTAGCGATGTACATGTACACATGTGATTCCATAGGTTTACAAGTTCAATTGATTAATTATTCGAGTGCTGATCAAGAATTATTTGACTAATTTCTTTCTATAAATTCTGTGATTGTCTAAGGACAGGATACATGTTGCAATTCGTCGCTGACACATATTCATTCATATTGTTCATGTTAATCTGCCATACCACATGTGTGTTTACAAGTGTACTGTGCATGTACATGTAAGTTAAGGTCAGCCTGATAATGTGACTGGTTCAAACTAGGGTTTCTCATTAGGGTTTTCTCATGTACTTAACTGCGGTTCCTTTTGTGTTTTTCAATATAGTTTTCACGGAGTGAGTTATAACATGGAGGATTAATGGAACACCTAAAATTAAACACTTGACACTTCAGTGAAATACATGTACTGTGACTAGTGTGAGTCTACAAGTTACTTGCGATCTGAGATACAGCGACAGTGAAAACTCCTCCACACTATATTTGATGCTCCAACTCCCTGCTGAATATACTGCGACCTCAAGATGACTGAGGAGACAGCGAGGGAGTCAAAGCAAACGGAGAAGGGAATCCAGTGGCATGCGGACGTGAAACGGAAGGAATTCCGAAGCAGCTTGACATCATGGCGGAGAACTGCGAACAAATTGAGAACTCTGCTTTGCGATGAAGAGGAAACTTCAAATGTCAAGCTACAAAGAGACGCGTCACAACAGGCTATGGACAAAGCCATCGAAATCCAAGAAACTCTTGCCAAGTTTCTGTCGACATCGAATCTGCCCGATGACAGCACCGAACAGCTTGAGAATGCTGAAGTAGAACATGCCGCTCTAATGAGACTAACCCATGAGCGGATACTTGCGTTGAGAGGAGATATTGCTTCATCAGCTGCTTCCCTCAAATCTAGTTCAGCCAGAAGCAAATGTCAACAGTGGGTTAACTTACCTGCACCTGACAGTGAACCTGCAATTGAGAACGATTGCACCGAGACAACAAATCAGGAAATGGACTCACCGAATCCAACTCCTGAGAATGAATCCAGCCCTTCACCCCCGAACACCGACCCACTGACCACCCCTACAGAGAACGGACAGTTCACATCGCCAACTTGCGACATGAAATCACCGACAGACGACGCAATTAAAACTCTAACAGGAAGCCTGCTGGAGCAATTGAAAATGAACCGATTGCCCCCACCTGAACCAATCGTCTTCTCCGGTGATCCCATGCAGTATATCACATGGAAACAAGGCTACGACATTCTCATCGAGCACCGTGGTATACACGTACCCCCAGCCGAACGTTTCTTCTACCTGAAGAAATATCTCAAGGGCGAGGCACTAGACCTGGTGCGTGGCTTCTCCCTTGTCAACGATGAATCCGCATACAAAGAAGCGAAGAGGGCTCTTGACAAACGATACGGTGATCCCTTCATAGTGTCCAATGCATTTCGAGACAAGCTGGACTCATGGCCGACTGTGGCCCCCAAAGATGCATTCGGACTGAGACGACTATCGGACTTCCTCCGCCAGTGCCAAACAGCCATGGAGAAGAACGGTAACCTCAACCATCTCAATGACGAGAGAGAAAACAGAAAGATTTTGGCTAAACTACCAGATTGGTTGATCGGGAGGTGGGGACGAACCGTTGCCAACTGGAAGGAGAAGAATGGAAGCTACCCACCCTTTCAAACATTTGCCTCCTTTGTAGAAAAGGAAGCTAACATCGCCTGTGATCCTGTAACGTCTGTCCACAGTCTAAGGGAAGAACGGTATGACAGGAAGAAATCACATGCTGGTGCAAGGTCATTTTCAACTAGCGTGTCAACTGATAGACCCCCCAAGCAACAACCTGAGTACAAGGCCCGCCCCCAAACCTGTGTGCTGTGCAAGAAATTGCACAACCTGGACAACTGTGAAGTGTTTGCAGCAAAGACCCTTCAAGATCGAAAGGTCTACATCAAAGAAAGGGGTCTCTGCTTTGGATGTCTTCGACCAGGCCACAGATCAAAGGATTGCCGCAGAAGAAGTGTGTGTGCAGTTTGCATGAAGCGACATCCAACCCTGCTGCATGGTGACAGGTACCAGACTGACCAACCAACCGTGAACTTAGAGAAACCTGAGAACCACACCTCACTAAGCTCACACACTACTAGTGTTTGCCATCTCAACTCAAACAAGGACATTGCGAAGAGTACCATGGTAGTCCCAGTTTGGTTGTCACATCGATCAGCACCTGACGAGAGAATGGTCTATGCTCTTCTCGATACCCAATCAGATACATCGTTCATCCTTGAGTCCACCAAGACTGCGATGGGACTGAAAGGTGTCAAGGTAAACCTCTTCCTCTCTACAATGACCAGCAAAGACGAAAGAATCCCCAGTGAGAGAATAGAAGGACTTGCTGTTCGTGCTCACAACAGCGATAAGAAAATCCCCCTCCCTGCGACCTACTCAAGAAACATCATGCCTGCGAACAGAAGTCACATCCCTAATCCTGATATGGCAAGCTCACATGCACATCTCTCTCGACTACAGGAGCACCTGCTTCCAGTGCAGCCATGTGAGATCGGTCTTCTTATTGGATATGACTGCACGAAAGCCTTGGCCCCACGGGAAGTTATCCCACCAATTGATGACGGGCCTTATGGTCTGAAAACAGACTTGGGATGGAGCATTGTTGGTGTGATGAAGCCTGATGAGTACGAGAGCTGTGTAGATGACAAGATCGGCTTCAGTCATCGTTTGACAGCCTGCGAACTTCCAGCAGACCTGACCCACAACTGCGAAACTACAAAGAGTCAAGTAGTGTTCACCCAAGGTATAACAGCAAAGGAGGAAATAAGCCCCCTTCAAGTTACACGCTTGCTGGAAGCTGACTTCTGTGAAGCAAGGGATGACAACTCATCATTTTCACAGAATGATGTCCGGTTTCTGAGCATTATGAAGGAGACCATCCACCTCACAGAAGATGGCCACTATGAGACAGCATTGCCTTTCAAGAACGGTGAACCCAACCTACCAAACAACAAGTTCATGGCGAGCAAGAGACTTGGACACCTTAGAAGCAAATTTGAACGAGATAGAGAGTACCAGCAGAAGTATTCCAAGCTCATGGACGCACTCATTGCTGACGGGTATGCTGAGCCAGTGCCCAACATCGTTCACCGTGATAGTCCCGCTTGGTACATCCCACATCATGGAGTCCAGCAACCTAACAAGCTGAGAGTTGTTTTTGACTGCAGTGCGCAGTACAAGGACGAATCGCTCAACTCTCACCTGCTTACAGGACCAGATCTGACAAATAAACTGGTAGGAGTGCTCTGCAGATTCAGACAAGAAAAGATCGCATTCATGTGTGATGTTAAGGAGATGTTTCACCAGTTCAGGGTCATTGACAACCATAGAGATTACTTGAGGTTCCTTTGGTGGCCGAAGGGAAACTATCATCAACCGCCAGGTGAATTCCGCATGAAGGTACATCTGTTTGGGGCAGGGTCTTCCCCCGGATGTTCCAACTTCGCACTCAAGCAACTAGCCAGAGATCATGTGTCAGAGTTCGGCAGAGAAGTGACGGATTTTATACTTCATGTCTTCTATGTTGATGATGGGCTAAGGTCTGTCAAGTCTGAGAAGGAAGCCATTGACATGATATCCGGAACCAGACAACTCTGTAAGAAGGGAGGTCTCCATCTACACAAATTTGTCTCAAATTCGAGGGAGGTACTCAATTCAGTACCGGCTGAGGATCGAGCAAAGGGCATCAGAGAGGTCAATCTCCTTCATGACGATCTTCCAATAGAGAGAGCACTGGGAGTGCAATGGTGCATCGAGTCAGACTCATTCAACTTCAGGATCACGCTTCAAGACAAACCCCTTACCAGAAGAGGCATACTATCCACCGTCATGTCAGTCTACGACCCGCTGGGCTTACTAGCACCTGTCGTGCTGGTTGGCAAAGAAATCCTGCAGGAACTGTGTAGAGAGTCTGCCGGGTGGGACGACCCACTTACAGAGGCGCTGAGGGTGAGATGGGAAAGGTGGAGAAATGACATGGGAAATTTGCAGTCACTGTCCATAAAGAGATGCTACAAACCTGCTGACTTCGGTGAGGTACAGACGGCCCAGCTGCATCACTTCTCGGATGCCAGCACTTGCGGTTACGGCCAGTGTTCCTACTTGAGACTTACCAATTCCGAGGGAAGAGTACACTGCACGTTAGTGATGGGGAAGTCTAGAGTTGCACCACTGAAGCCTGTGACGATACCTCGCCTCGAATTGACTGCCGCCGTAGTCTCCGTCAGAGTCAGCTCATTCCTGAAGAAGGAACTTAATCTCAACTATGAGGAGTTCTTTTGGACAGATAGTAGTGTGGTTTTGGGATACATTGGCAATGATTCAAAGCGTTTCCACGTTTTCGTCGCCAACAGAATCAGGCTGATCAGGGATGTATCCTCTCCTTCACAATGGCGTCATGTTGACACAAAGGATAATCCGGCTGATGCAGCATCCCGGGGCTTGACAGTACGCCAACTCATTGAGACACCGCTGTGGCTTGCCGGACCAGAAATGCTGTGGAGGGAGAAAATTCCAAGGTGCGATGATCAGTCGAGCTTCAAGGTGAGACAAGACGACCCAGAGGTGAAGAAGAGTCAAGCTCTTGCGACCAGTACCAACCAACCTGTCTTCGAGTTGGAGCGCTTGAACCGCTTCTCCAACTGGTACCATGCAAAAAGAGCAGTCGCAAATTGTCTGCGCTTCATCTCTCACCTGAAGAGACGTTGTGTGGTGAAGCATCGTCCACCAGTTGTAAATGCAGCCCCAGTACCACCTGTTGAAAAAACAGTCACGGTTGAAGATCTGCATCAGGCCGAGTTGCTGATACTAAAGCAACTGCAGAAGGAGTCCTTTGCTGATGAGATTTCTATCCTCGAATCCCTGAGAAATGATGGTGAAACCGAAAGACAAACCAGACGCCGTGTGAAGAATGCCAGCCATCTCCAACGCTTGGATCCCTTTCTTGACAAAGATGGAATGCTGAGAGTGGGAGGCCGCATAAGAAGATCCGACGAGTCCTTTGAAACCAAACACCCAGCGATTCTACCCCAAAGGCATCATCTGACGGAGTTGGTGATCAGCCATTATCACCAGCAGACCGCCCACCAAGGACGAGGGATGACGCTCAACTTGCTGAGAGCAAGCGGCTTTTGGGTAATAGGAGGTAATAGCGCAGTCTCCAGAATCATCAGAGGGTGCATAACCTGCCACAGACTTCGCAGCTCAGCACAGACACAGAAGATGGCAGATCTGCCCCATGATAGGATCACACCAGCACCACCGTTCACTTATTGTGGAATGGACTGTTTCGGGCCGTTTCTGATCAAGGAGGGTAGAAAGGAGATGAAAAGGAAACTTCCAGCGAGAGGACTTGTATTCGACAAAGCGATGGAGGAGGGTGCAACATCTCATCAATGAGTTCTGGACGCGTTGGAGGAGAGAGTTTCTACAGAGTCTGCAAGCTCGCCAAAAGTGGACCCAACCCCAGAGAGAGGCCAGCGTCGGAGATGTTGTGATCGTGAAGGATGAGGACACACCACGAAATCATTGGTCACTAGCGCGGATCGAAGAAGTCTACCCATCTGACGACAAGCATGTCCGCAAGGTGAAACTGGCAATGGGTGACGCACAGATCGACAACCAGGGAAAGCGCATCAAGCCTCTCCGATTTCTGGAGCGCCCAATCCACAAACTGGTTCTTATTCTCCCAGCAGAGCCTTAAAGAGACTAAGGTATGTGCATTCAGGAGACTGAGGAAATCCCCACCGGATGAGCCATGACTGTTAAATTTAAGACATTAGATTCAATTGGTGATTTGAAACCGATAATTGACCCAATTTGATGATGTTTGAAACTGTGTTAACTCGAGAATTGTGTGAAAATTTATTGTTCAGATGATTCAAGTTGAAAACATGATTCTTTGGAATTCAGCATTGATTATCTGTTAAAAGTTGTTTGGAGTTTGTTGATCTACACTTAGACAGGGCAAAATTTAATACCAGAGTGCCCGCAGCAGTTGTGTACAATATAGTAGACTTTAAGTGATTTGATTTTATATTCCCCCTTTTGATGTTTGGAATTATGCAGTTTGTAATTTAACTTTTCATTGTTAATGTTGTTCGACTTTACATGTGTTTGTTTACTCCAAGTTGTATTTCTGCATTAGGAATGCCTCCGCCGCTCCCAGTTAAGATTTCAGACTTGAGACTACCATAATGTGTAAGGTTGGCCGAAATTGTTATTTGCTGTACTTGAGGTAAATTAGTGTCCTAATTTAGGGGAGCCATGTAACTGATGACGGTGCTTCGTTATAGCGCCCTCAAGCGACCAGAAGTTTTACCGCGCTTAAGTTCATCACGCGTTGTGTCTCAGAATTACAGTCATTAAATTCAGTCAAACATGAAGACACAGAGGCATGGAGGTAATATAAATTGTACCCTTTATGATTGTTTAAATGTTTAATAGAAATATAAGATAGTTTTAATTCATTGTAAGGCCAAACTTTGCTATAAGAAATGAAACTTAAACACAATAATCGTACATGCATTATAGATCCTGCCCAATGTTTATTGTAGCGATGTACATGTACACATGTGATTCCATAGGTTTACAAGTTCAATTGATTAATTATTCGAGTGCTGATCAAGAATTATTTGACTAATTTCTTTCTATAAATTCTGTGATTGTCTAAGGACAGGATACATGTTGCAATTCGTCGCTGACACATGTTCATTCATATTGTTCATGTTAATCTGCCATACCACATGTGTGTTTACAAGTGTACTGTGCATGTACATGTAAGTTAAGGTCAGCCTGATAATGTGACTGGTTCAAACTAGGGTTTCTCATTAGGGTTTTCTCATGTACTTAACTGCGGTTCCTTTTGTGTTTTTCAATATAGTTTTCACGGAGTGAGTTATAACATGGAGGATTAATGGAACACCTAAAATTAAACACTTGACACTTCAGTGAAATACATGTACTGTGACTAGTGTGAGTCTACAAGTTACTTGCGATCTGAGATACAGCGACAACCCCACTTATATGCTTGTGTAAGCGTGTGTGCTTGCGTAATTATGCACGCACAGTTATAATTATCGTTGTTGGCTGGGCATTGTGCGCGCACTTGTACTCGCCGGCCTTGGTGATCGTCAGTGCACGGTGACGATCCATGTTTGTGGTCGCGCGCAGTTAATTCGGGAATCTTCGCCCCCATCGGCGTGATGCCTAATTTTGTTTTACATGCCATAGGAATAATTTTCCAACCTGAAATATGTTCGATCCAGGCCAAAACAATGCATGAATCAAATTAGCTAAAAAAAAAAAAAAATGGAAAGTCACAGAGCTCGCTTTCCATGCATGTACACGTACGTGCGTGCGTTTGCGTGCGAGCATAGACATAGGTAGCCTTTCGTCAAGGCCACCATGCCTTATCTTACCGGCATTATACCAAACGGCGAAGATGCGAAGCGACTGGAGCGGGAGACCACAAATTGAATCCGGCTTGTAAGAAGAACCTTCTCATTAATGTCGAATAAACCTTCTCCAATTTTGAAACAATTGCTGCTGCTGCTGTTGTTGCTGCTGTTGCTGTTGTTGCTGCTGCTACTGCAGGCTGCTGCTGCTACCGTTGCTGTTGCTGGCTGCTGTTGCTACTCATGTTGCTGCTGCTGTTGCTGCTGTTGCTGCTGCTGCTGCTGCTGTTGTAACTGCTGCTTTTGTTGTTGTTGTTGCTGCTGCTGCTGCGATGTTGCTGCTGCTGCTGCTGTTGGTGATGCTGCTGTTGTTGCTGCTGTTGCTGCTGGTGCTGTTGTTGCTGTTGTTGCTGCTGCTGTTAGTGCTGTTGTTGCTTTTTCTGCTGTTGTTGCTGCTGCTGCTCCTGGCTGCTGTTGCTGCTGTTGCTGTTGTTGTTGCTGCTGTTGTTGTTGTTGCTGCTGTTGCTGCTGCTACTGTTGCTGTTGCTGCTGTTGCTGCTGCTGCTGATGTTGCTGCTGCAGCTGCTGCTACTGTTACTGCTGCTGCTATAAGTTAGTCATCCTAGTAAATAAAAAAAAAACAATGTACCTGATCTGTACAGACTGAAATATGGTGACACATATATATCATCAAATTTTTGTTCCTATTTCATTTGTATTAATAGGTAATATAGAACATTTGCTTTTGTTGTATTTTTGTAGAAATGGACAAAGTTTGAGATAAGTATTTTGTAACAAATATTGTTACACTGACCTAGCTAAATTTTGTGGTCATTAATACTGGCAAAAATACAAGGAAAAATCATTGTAGTCCGATTCCTTGACGCTACTGCAGACGAGACGCAGTAATTTACAGATGGCAGGGAATGTTCAGTTCAGGGAACCAGACTAGGTGGCTTGCACCCGTTTACGGATGTGTAACTGATCGCAAATAAAATGTGGACAAACTATCTTTGGTGAATTGGAGTTGGTATTTGAAAAAATAGTCAGTTTTTTCCCCAATGATGGTTGCATAACCACCGTTTACAATTGCTACAAAAAAATCTACTTTTTCTTAAAACTGACGGCAAGTACCATGATGTGAAAGCACTAATCAAGTACGATATTTTGTAATAATTTGGAAGTTTTGTTTTGTAAAATTTGTAAATGTTGCATATACCATGAAAGAAATTGGGTAAAAGTACAATGTTTCCGTCATTCCGTCATTTCCGTCATATACTGATGTAATATTACAGACAGTGCTTTGACTTCATATAGTAATTTCTTTTACACTGGCCGTTAATTATAATAATGTAAGGTCAACCACGTCGGCAGACTGATTAATTGACAGCAGGAAGGCAGCGGTAACCTTCATGCGCAATAAGTTAAGTAATAACGCATTGCCAATTCTAGTATCAACGGTGTAATCCATATAAGATGCACTATACCGTGATCATTCCTATGTTTTGTACACAAGTATATGGAAGGCAATACAATATCCCGCCAATTATGGGAAACCATGGCCAGGGGATTCCCCTCCCCACCACCACCACAAAAAAACTTTTGGGTACAACGCTTAGAACTTCCAAAAACAAATTTTACCGCTTTCTGGTGGAAAATCTTTCAATTATACTGAATACAATATATTTCAGTCAATCAAAGTAGTGCAACCATAGCCAATTTTAACTCGTTACAATTTCCTACTTCATTATTTTCTAACACTATTAAGAAAAACAGCCACATTACTATTATTAACCTCAATTATGAGTAAGCCAATTCCCGACGGGTTTTGGTTGTTTCCAGAATGCATTGGCCCATAACGTTTCTGTAGTCATACTGGCCAGTTCTTTTTGGAAGACATCTCATGTGTTTTGTACACGCAAATCAAAAGTGGACATTCGGTCAATCGTTGACCCTATTGTCCTCCATTGTGTTTAAGGTCCACGATGTGTAAAATGTAAACCCACACGCCCACCCGTAGAACACGTACACCACCTCAAAACTAACCCCTTGTCGTCATGTGTGGGCGATATGTCCTCCCCTTTTACCTGCAGGATTTACGCCCATGCTTGACATCAACCGACTATATTGAAATATTTCAATACTAGGCGCTTATATAATGTCACTGTTCCATAGAGACCTCTGTTATGCATAAGAGAACATTAAATTTTCTTTTCTTTTCTTGTGAATAGTTGTCGAAGGATATATAATGCCACACTTCAATTACAATGTATTTTCACTTTTCGATTGGTTTAAATTCTTATAACCTCTCAAATGTAAACAACTCTATTATAGGCTAAGAAGTTTAAATGAATAAAAAAAATATAGGAAGACCCTTCGGCCATACTGCGCGAGTAAATTGGTTTTAATATGTTGCTTTTTGATAGCCTGCTGATGATGCCTTCGAATTATTATTTATGTAAACACTATGAATTTCAAGGACAAAAATTCTTAATTACAATATCTGCGCTCTCGCTTCACATTTTCCGAACTTTCATTTGTGGTTAATTATGAAGGTTCGTTAATTGAAGCACGCTTGTTGGCTACAGGGCATTATTCGTTTTAATATGTCGCCATTTGAAGGTTTTCTAACTTCCCCATCATTATTCTACGATCACGTTAATATCACGGACAAAACGTCTTAATTACAATGTCTGCGCTCTCGCTTCACATTTTTCCAAAAACTCATTAGTGGTTTATTATGAAGGTTCGTTAATTGAGCAAGTTGGTGGCTACAGGGCATAATGCGTTTTAATTAGTCGCCTTTTCAAAGCCTTCTCACGTCCCCGTCAATATCATATGATCACGTTAATATCAAAGATAAAACTTCTTTATTGCAATACTTCACGTTTCATTTTATTTTTTAACGTTCCAGGCTAATTCATGATTGGCTAGGCTTCCTATGACGTAAGCCTGTTCCGTGGTACACGGCTGCGTTGTTGCTGGGGCGAGCTGTGCCTTGGTTTGTATACTCGGTGATATACGATCAACATAACAGACTCTGGATCATAGCGTCATACACGGTACCGTTTTAGACGCATTCCTCATCGTTGTGGTGTGTGAGTATCAGATGAATACAAACAATTTGACGGATTGCCAATCCTTGCACTAATCAGACAAAGTTTTGGGCAAGTTTTCGAGTTGAGGCTGTTACCCAAGTGTTGTTCAGTGGTTTAATCGTGATACATCGTAGTGCGTTTGTGCCCGGAATTCACTGCATCTTGGACAATGGACGGAGCAGCAGCTTTGGTTGTGATGCTGTCAGCAATGGCAGGTAAGATTTAATATATATCCGGGGAGGTACGTCCTCAAATTCCTGACTGATTTGTTGGCAATAGCAGACAAGCTTAGCTAGATCAGGATCGGGGACATAATATGCATCCCTCTATTTACTTTCCAACATAAAACCCCAAGTTGCAATGGTACTTCTCCGTTGAATTTTTACGTCGGCCGATTGTCCTGAAATTATCAGTTGTGTTGGTTGGCCAACAGAGGGTATGTCACTTCAGATGTGTAAATACATTCATAATTTGGGTTTTTAGTCAACATTTTGGTACTATAAAGTCATCGTAAAAGGGCGTTATAGGTCTACCTATTTGTGGGGGCAAACCGAGATTTTGTTAAATATGTGCAGAATACGATTCATAAGGTAATATTATATGTTCTTGATTTCTTTTAAATTAAGAAGTCTTGAATTAGCCTACCCGAAAACAAGACAGTTTTGTAAAAAAAAAATGGGGGAACAAGGAAAAAGCCGCTTTTCGCGTCAATGGCGGCCACATTTGATTCCTAGTAATTGTACTTGGTCACGTGACTATAAATTTTAATCTGTGAATTCTCTCAGGTTTGGGTAATAAAAGATTTCACATATGGCCCGCGCCTGATACAATTATGTGATGTCTACGAACCTTGCATTTCTGAACACTGTCCTTCACATTGTTTTCTTTTCAAAGGCTCCAAAACGCTCTTTTGGAGAATATTTTGAAGGATTGCTATTGTTTTGTGCAAACCTGGTCGTCCGAGGCAGACTAAAGTATTTTTTGGGTCAAATCTAGTGAAGAATGGGTTTACCACCAGACGTCACTACTGAGGAGGTACTTGCCGTGTATCGGTGACATATGAATATAGAGTCTGAAACTGAAAGGTCTCGCGGCTCATCTGTGAGTACTTTTCATTGTGTTGCAATTTTGCCTTCTATCTTATATTTTTGGGGAAAATGATTTCAAATTGTAACGACGCCATGAAAAATTACTTTTTGAATTTTATCTGCGTGGGTACTCTACGAGTAAATTTGCAAAAACAAAATCACTTGAAAGAATTTCATTTACGACCTTTCATTTCCGATATTACGGTCCCTAAGTCTCTTTCGCTGTGCGCCGCTAGTTTTATTTCGCATCACTTCCACAAGAATGGGAAATGTTAGAATGTTGTGAAGGTTTCGATGGGTTCTAGATTTTACTGAGTTTGTCTGAGCAGATTACTGGTGCCATGCTATAAGCATCCGACTGGGCCAACGATAAATGGTCAGGTTTATATTTTTCTTCAAATCTTTGAAGTAAATAAGATATTTTAAAATTTCATTAAAAACTTCCATCAAGTGATCATCAAAATTGTAGGATTATACGTCGACTTAAGGCTGTGTGTACGTATTAATATGGCACTAGTCTGCATGTATCTAAGATTATCGGAAGGGAATTGAGAGGTACATTTTTGGCCGTATAACTCATTCAGATCAGGCGATTTTATCAATTATCACAAATTGATATTCTAGTTGCAATTTACAAAGCCTTTTCGGGGATGTCTTTCTTATATTATAAAAAAATAACTGCATATCTAGAATTTTAACGCGTAGTATTTCTATCGAGGGTCACAGAGACGCCCACCAAGGATGACATTTCAGTTGAACAGACAATAGTCCCCATCCGTAGGTCATGGGTTTGAGTCCCACTAAGTGTGACCTTGCATTTGTTCTTTAATTCCTGTTTCCCTGAAATTGTGTTTGTTTGTTTGTTTGTCAATTGAAACATTATACCTTTGCTTATCTATGGTTTGGAGGTGTTTTTTTTTAATTTGTATTGTTATGCAACCATAGCGAATAATGTGTTGTATGGAAAAAAAAGGAGTCTACTGCCGAGCTCCTTGAGTAGCGCCCCCATTTGTCAGTCAACCCCCTCAATCTTTGGCCGTGTTAATACCTGTGCGGCACAATTACTATTCGGTGATTCAGTAGTGTTTTCTGCGTGAGGCCACAGTATGTTGGAGAGTAAGAAGGCAATATTAGTTTCATGAGTGGGGAGCTAATTTTATCTTTCTCGTTAGCCTTCATGGCGATACAATATAAATGTGCTTTTTTGGTTTTTTTAGTCTGTTGTATTTACTAAAATTTACCCAACTTAATGAAAAGTAGCGCGCATCTGCTCAACCGGAAATGTACACACAAGCTTTAACGTGGGGAAATTACCAGAAAGATCGATCGCACAAATCTGGGGGTTGCAGATTATGAAAATTCATTCTTTTGGCTTTACGTCTATCTATGTCTGGCTTGGAAATGTGGGGTATGAGGCAATTGCCTTGGAGCGGAACAGAAAATGACCATTTGTGAGAGACCTTGGGTTGTTTATCTCAACGTATCTCGAGAACCCGATGTCAGAGCGCACTGGGGGTAGTGGTTTTGTAAAGAGGATGAAGTTCTCTTTCAAATATTTGATACAAACAACCAAACAAAATTTCTTGCAGTGGTCGGTTGTGTGAGTTCACGTGGCCAGCGTGTTGCATGTGGTATGCAAATCGCAAGGTCAAATGGGCAAGCTGTGGAGCTGTCTCACACACATTGATCTTTTGCGCGTTTGGGCCCCAAACTTTTCATTATGATAAAATATAGCGCATTCCTACTGTCTCCGATCTATGAAAAAAAAACTAATACTAGTGTATTTTTTCCATGCAAACGTACATTATAGTGACGATCTCGTGTCATCAAGTCTGCTTCATCGGATCGGAGTACAACCCACATTCTGGTATGCCACCCCGTTGGTTCTTACCGTACGAAGATCCGTGCGAATGCACTGCTATACGCCTCGGCGGAATGCGCATCACTGCTTCGTCATACCGCCAGGGGGCGCCCCACTACCTGAACGAGCTTTTCATGAGCGAGGATTCCGACGAAATTCAAGCTTACTTCGACTGTCAGCCTGCAGAGAATAATCCAGGTTACAATAATGTTTGGAAAGCATCATGGAATCGCGTTTTCATATCAGTACTAGAAAAAAAGAGAAATAAGTTTTGCATTTTCATTATTACATTGGAATAAAAATGTTCGTGAATTCGTGAATCTTCAGTTACTCATCATTGAGGTTTATAAGATGAAAAGTGTCATCAGGTTTTCTACCCCAAATTATAGTTCACACAATGTTTCCATGTTTTATTATTTAAATTAGAATCAGTTTCGTTTGCTTTACTCGTTTGTTACCAGCGGAGTGTTCAAGCCCGCAACCCCTTGGTATGGAGGACGGGACAATCCACGATGATCGCTTCACGGCGTCCAGTAGTTACACCCATTTCCCTGTGAGTCAGGCACGCCTAAACAATAACGGAGGATGGCTAGCCTATAGGTATGTATCAAAGGGAAATACAACACCTGACACTTCACTCTCATATGTTTATATAACGGGTTCTTACGTACACTTTTAACCAATATCAAAGCGCTTTTACATCAATATTAGTATTCACTCAGTATAATTATAATGTCACAAAACGCTCCTGAGTGTGTTTCATTAATGAACATCCACATGTAATCGCATCAGTGGGGTTTTGTTTTTGTTTTTTATTTTGTTTTATTTTGTTTGGCATTGTTTTTCCTTTTTGGTTCTCCTTTTCATTATATAAAAATGACATTCCGTTTTGTTTTATTTTATTCAACAATCTTTTTCTTGCTTAGTTTTGTTTTTCATTATAAAACAAATATCATCCCCGGCCAAAGCCCAACCCGGATGCGCATTTGAATTGCACACTGTAACAAGTTTCAATAATTGTGTTCAATTTTCAAATCCATTCCACAACCGGATTTACGGAGTATTGTTATTTCATTGTTCCTCATCCTCTCTTCCCTCTGTGTACAGGAGCGATGCCAATCCCTGGATCGAGGTGGACCTCGTTGAGCCTACAGTGGTGAGCGGGGTCATCACACAAGGCCACCATAATCAAAATTGGCATGTGAAGAAGTACAAGGTGGCGTACAAGAAGCAGCCCTCATCTGACTATGAACACGTAACAGATGGAAACGGAAATATCAAGGTGAGTATCAATCGTGACTAAGTCTTGCTGTAAGCTGAATTTAACTGTTATACGTTGGACAGTTAAAAAAAAAATATTGTACACGTAACTTTTTCTTTAAATTATAATTTCGTTTGGGCTTTTCTTGCATTTTGATAGCTTTATTGTGTACGACGTTATTCGGTTCCATGCTAATGCAATCATTCATCCATTCTGAAATCATGTCTAATTATAGCAACCAAAGAAGCAACGACAGAAAATATTGATGCTACATTCTCCTATAGAAAGGTTATTCATGAGAAAATTGCTTTTATTAAAAAAAAAGGTAAAATGCTCTGAAGCTGAAGTAATAACCCATGGAGCCCAGTCTAGTGAGGTTTATATGGCTGAATATGAACTTTAAAGTGAGTCCCACCCAGGACACACAGTTTACTTTTTATATATTTACGGTTTGTTGGCATTCTGTTTGGAAGGACGACTCCCTCTGTTGAGATTGCCCGCTCTTTTAATGGTCTTGGTCTAAGACGTTACTGCAAGGAGGCTACTTTTGTTGCTAACGCGCGTTAATTGCATTGGGATTCATTTCAGGTGTTCATCGGTAACACTGATGGCCAAATCCCGGTCACTAACCTGTTTGCTGAGAGTGTGGTCGCCACGGTAGTCCGCATTGAGCTTATTGAACGGTATGAGCATGCTGCTCTGCGATTGGAGCTGCTTGGATGCCGTGATTAATTCAGCTGAAACATTCAGGTTATTGTGTTCGACAGCGCTGACATTTCATTCAATGCAAAAGAAATTCGACAACTATATTGAATATTGATTATTAGAAAAATTAGTATATTTGGTAAGAGGAATATTTTTCAGAAAGTAAAAACAAACTGAGGATTTGGAATAATCACTATAAGGGCCCTTGCGTGAATTTGTATCTTGAGAAAAGTGAAAGCGCGGTACGTGTGAAAACTTGGCATTGTGTATCTCTTGAAAAGTTATAGCGGTTTTCTTTTTCCTTTTTTTCATAGTATTTTCGCTTTAAGTAGAAACGTCTAAACTATAATTGTAGTACTTTGTTGTACAGTAAAAACAAAATATATATTAAGCTGTGCTGCCATCTTAAATCTTCAATACAATGTACATGTATTATGTTCATACATTGTTCGAAATACAGAATAAAAAAAAGAATAGAAAAATGAACTGTTAAAAACGGAATACATAATTGACCAAAACAATAAACTCGCAAAATCAAAGTGAATTGTGGGAACCTCTCGATAATTGAAATATTTTAGTAATCAAACTGTTTGAATAAGGGCCGGTTCATACTACACTCGAATTCGATTGCGAAGCGCATCTGACGTCAGGAAGCATTCGCCGATAAATTCGCCAGAGTTGAAAAGTGTGGTTTTTCTTTTGCCAACTCACAGCGCGGCAAATTGCCGTGACAACACAAACTCGCGTTCGCGTTCGCTTTTGTGCCGAGTATGATGGGGCTTTTGCTTCTAGATGTTATTCACTGTGGTATTTTGCTGTAAATATAAGACACCTTAAGTCACGATATTAAATCATTGTACAATAATTTAGGTGTATATTTTGGTGTTAGATGTATAGTGTATTGTTACGGCAAAGTAACATTTTATTGCCAATATATTGTAATACAATTTTATCAATGTGATGCCTTATTGCTGTGGATGTACAGGTTTATCAGCATTCCAAAATTACAAACTTTTAGAGGTCAAATACAGTGGAGGTTAGCTTTTGTGAAAGCAGGAATCTTAAGAAAAGAAAAGAATAAAAGAGAAGCCATCTTGATCTCATTGAGGGATACACCAATATTGTACATTTATTATTCAACTGCTGTTTTTGCTCAGCGGTTATGTTCCTATTTGTGAAATAAAAAATGCCTATAAATAAACCATGTATTTGGTCTTGCTTGTTTAGTATTTGCTTGATTTGTTCCATGATCGAATCATAACTCGAATCGGATCAGCAGATGTGCATTGCGATAGGATTAGAAAGCAGAATGGATTTGCGGCCAGTGCACATTTGATTGTCTGTAAAAGTGACCACTATTTCGTCAGCAAGGAAATATGTATATTGTATATTGTTTTCTCTTCATTTTGTGTTTCTTTCTTTATTTTATTTTTGTCAAGGGAAAGAAGAAAATTCCCTTGGTCCCCCTCCTCGTGACTCCCATGTTACTTTATTGTACATGCTGTCCGACAAGTGCACCATGAATAGATGACGCGATGAACGACCCATTTAGTAGGTACTTGGTTAGTTTCCTCCTGAAACATCCTATAGGGATCTTGAAAACATTATCTATATCTAGGGATGTTGACATTTACCGCGTCATTTGTTGAAATGCCGTCAAATGGCTTAGAGCGTTTACTAAACAGTGGAACCTTGCGCTATACTGGCTATCTTGGCTTTGGTGAAGCTGCGAAGCCACGAAGCAGAGCGGAGCCTGGGCGAACTCGGCGCGAAAGATTGGCGAAGCCGCGAGACCTTTTTTTAACATTTTATGAGGCCTTGGTTGAATTATTTATAAGGTTACAAACATGAATCATTGTTATTTTTAAGCGCATGCGCATACGATTCAACAGGTACCCCGGAGGACTCCTATTGTTCGGCATGTAAAGGATTCAGTCGACCGTGCGTGACTTTTCAGAAATTCCGCTGAACCCAAAATCTTCATCGGGTCTCAAATTTTTTCTCGAATTTCTTGGCAACGACAGCTCCTGTGCCAAGTTCTCGGATAACCTCATATGTTAGTATTGAACATCCAGGTCATCATTAAACATCGCGATTGTAGATGGAATTTCGACTTCAGACTCAGTATACAGATAGACCGACACCCGCAGATGGTCCCCAAAGATTCTTGTCACCATGGCGTCATCAGGTGTCAAGCTGCGTCACATTAAAGGTGCATTTTTGAAAGCCCTATATCTCCTGAAGACATCTCCTGAAGACAAATCCAATTGGGTTGAATCATTACAGACAGGAACGTGTTATAAATGGAAATTTAAGTCGTGATGACGTGTCATGTGACCTCACATTTAAGGCGCAATTTGCTGGGGTCTCCCGAGAAGTAAAGGTCTGATTCAGTTGTACTTTGTGTATAGTGTTGTGTATTATTCATGTATATGACATTTATAATGAAATATTATGATGAGTCATCACATCTCACAGAGCCATTTCAAAAACAGACGAAACAGCTTGTTTTCGTACACAAACACATTTCTAGCTTAATTTGTATTTCATCGGCCGATGTGCTTTGCGTAAAGATGAGATGAACGAAACGACCTGCTGTCAGTTCAAGTTTGATTGTCCCCCGCCCATAAAATAAAATGCATGAAAAGTGAACAAACTACCCACTTTGTATTTCTTTCCATCTGTTAAGCAAAGTCTCGTAATCAAGTTAACGTCATCATCTGTACCGACGTTATTTTACCAACAGAGAGCGCCCAGAAACACTGACACATTTTTCGTACCCAACGCCCCACCCCTACAATTCTTTCGGTTTTGGTTCTGTTTTCTAGCTGTTTGTATACAATTTAAAGACAAAAAGTCCATGAGCATCATAATCGCCGAACAAAGTGATTTCGGGTCATAAGGTTACCCCGAAGTAGCAACCAGGAGGGCAAAAATAGCCCAAAGGTCAACGTGTACCTACACATTTTCGACACTATAGTTATCCCTTCACCTCTGTATATTCCAAAACGAAACCACACTCCTGATATAAGGTCATATCCATAAAAAAAAATGTAAACGCACAACCTTACAATACGTAACCTTTTAAAATTGTATTATACCCTTCTTATCTTCCAAGATTATCTCTAATTTTAGGTCTCTCTCTTTCAAAATTGTGCCCTTCCGTTTAAACGAAAAATCGCCAGATCTTTACCACTATTATGCACAATTGAAGCGATATTACATTCATCGATACTTGTTTTCCTTTGAGAAACAAAATTCTCCAAACCACATTTCCAAACCACAAAAGAAAAATGCCCTAAATTGCTGTAAAAATAACCTATTTAAGGGAACGAAATTATACAAATAATGAATGAAAAGAAAAGCAATGACAGTCCATGTAGTATCTGGCAAGTGGCAGCGAGCTATACAAACATGAGTTGAGTGTGCTCTCGCTGTGGTGTGTATTGCTATATGGTGTTTGGCGCTATATGCTACGCGCGGGCGAACTGTTGGACAGTTTAGCCATACACTTGCGGGTGCATTGTGGTTGATTGGGGCTGGGCCCATGGTTTCTAGTGCTACCTGCGCACAAACCATATCTCCACAGTGGCACTGAGCCATCGGCGGCGGAACACTTTTAAAAGTGGGGGGGGGGGGGGGGGCAAGGTCCAGTTACTGTTTCCGGAGCAAAATCAAAGCAAATGGGAAAAGTGTGAAGTTGGTCCGAAACGTGTGACCTACGTATGTTTACTGCGGCTTATACACAGGGCGGCTTATACGCTGAGCCTTGAAAAATAAAAATAAGATTCACATGTGTAGTTAATGTACTGGTATAAGAAGAGAGGTGTTGCTGAAATTAATTATCAATTAAAAAGTCATTAACAAACCGAAACCAAGGTACCGAGCGGTAAAAAGTGATACCATGGGTGGTGTGCAGCTAGCTGCATGCTTTCCCCCAGCGGACCACACCATTTGTGGTAATGAAGGGGTGTACTTTCTTGGGAACAATATTTACCAATATTTCTGCATTTAAAAAACACGAAAAAAGACGACTAATACTTTTTTATGGTGTTCGAAACATTTCTTTATTAGATAATAAGTTGTTTAACGTCACAGTATATATTTTTTTCTTGAAACGAATTCAAGAAACGATGTAAAACTCAAAACAGGGACTAAATCACCCCTTACAAAATTAATGGATTCGTCCATAAAAATGTCAGCATCGTTTCCTACGGCGCTAAAGGGTCTTTGTTTTTGACTATTTTTGAAGAAAGTTACGATCGAAACTTGAATTTTTTACGTTACTATTCGCTAGTATTAACAAAAATTTTAAAAGTTTTGAGATAAAAACGGACCTGTTTATTCTTAAGACAAAACATGTCAGCATCTGTTGCCACAAAAGCAAGATTTGTAGCGCTCCAGTCAGACAACACTCGGTGGGTTGCATACTCTCTCACGTACTGCGGGAAAATGTTGTCATTCACCGGCGCGGCGCAGCTAGGCTGCCTGGCCGGCCATGCACTAACTTTTAAGGCCGGGGACCGGGACGGGGCAGCCGGCAGCACTTCCCGGTGTTTATTTCTAATCATCAATTTCCATATTTGTTTGTAAGAGTATCGATTGAAAATGATTTGATATAAATTTTGTGGCCCTTTTTATAGCTTCTGTAGTGTAACTGGAACTGGTTCAGAGCTTTTTGACTAGAATTTTTGGAGGTGGCTTATATACGCCGACTTCAGATCTTAATTTGCAGATTTTTGCGTGCTGCGGCTTATACACCGCGCGGCTTATATTCCAAAAATTACGGTATATCCCTATTTTTCGAATCATTTTTCTAATTTTGTGTCGCCATACTCACTTAGGTATAAGGCCTATTGTCAATAGGGGGGGGGGGGCAAAATAGCTACCTATTCAAAAGTGTGGGGGGGGGGCAACTGCCCCCTCTGCCCCCCCCCCCCCCCCCGGTTCCGCCGCCGGTGCACTGAGCTATGCCATGCGATATTGTTTAGGCAGTGAGATGTATGCGCGCGTGGCGCGGCGGTGTATACGTTATGCCGCCAGTGGTTTTAAGGACAAAACTAGGGCCAAGTTCGGGCAAGGACCATTAGTCGACTAGTGGTTGATTTGTGACATACCTTACGCCTGCGCACTAATAGCAACGTGCCGGAACGTCTCTTGTCAAACGCTGGTCAAAATGTCATCGCAAAACTGCTGGATCCTGGCTCTCTGCTAGCGTTATGAATGCGCGCGGCTATTGGTTACCAGCGAAGCAACCAACACCAGTAGGCTGGTTCCAAATAGTCGACTAGCGTAGTCAACCGCCGTCGACTAGACAGAGTTCGGGCAAACGTTAGTTAACCATTGGTCAACTATAGTCCTTGCGCGAACTTGGCCTAGTAGAGCGCCCTCTTATTTGTGTTAGTATGGTGCCTCAGAACATGTCTACGAACGCGCTCTAGGATCTTTGCTACGAGCAAACCTAGTGCATGTACTGTATAAAGTATAGTACCCAGAACCATATATCAGCTTTCGAGGTACGACCTGCGATATACGAGCAGTTTTGTTAGCGGAAAATTTAGTGATGTTAGCAGATTGTTTTGTTTAGCTTGTATTTGTAAATGTCTGTTGGATAATGAATACTGTTTTGTATGTAAACGTTTCAGATGAAGTGTTAGGCCTAATTGTATAATTGGTGATTTTTTGACGACTGGTGACGATATGGTTACGTCACCATGGTCACGTGGATAATGTATGCAGAGCTGCATGGTGTATCACGTGGATATGTATACAAGCCACGTACCGGCCGGGTCTAGGTGTACCCATGGTGTATCGTGGCCCAAAACGGGTGTAACCCCCCCCCCCCCACATTAATGTGGCTCAAATACTCCACTTTTTACGTGTTGTTAACTATACTGGGATGATATGGGGGGCATGTGTTTCACGAAAAGTTGACAAAATTGAGGTGAAGTCATCACGACATGAATGTGATGGGATCTTTGTGTTAACATATTTTTTTTGGAAGATATACACAAACTCACAGACTCACAGAGTGGTGTTTTGTAGCTCAAAAAATAGTGAATGAAAAGAAATCGGAGAAATTGGATGAATTGACTGACTTACATTTCCTGCAGTAGTAGGGAAGGTGGGGGTACGGGACCAAAATGGAAAAAATATGTGGCAAGCCTGGACACGCCGCTCTCAGTTTTAAAAATAGTTGGGGGAAAAATATAGGGGAATCCCCCGCGGCAAATTTTTAGAAATCTGACGTCAGGTTCGGGAGCAAAATAGAAAAATGTGTGCCAAGTCAGGGCCTGTCGCTCTGGAGTTAAAAAATAAATCTGTCGTCGCTAAAATGAGGTGATGTCACCACCACGTGACCTTGAAACTCGGAATATAAACAAATTAGCTTCTCAACCTGTGAAAAGGTAGAGAAGCTGTTTTTATATAAAAATGGAGAGTAATATGTTCAGACCGACGAGTACTTGAAAAATTATAAAAAATAGTATCGGTTTTTATTAGATATATCAATGAATCTTTTTCAGAGTAAAAACCTCGAGCTATCTGATAAAACAGATCAATGCGATCACCATATAATCATCGAGAATGGTTTTTTAATTTGTGAAACGTGCGGTGAAATACTCTCACGCAAGAAGATCGTATCAATTGGTCAATTTTAAAAAGAAATAAAAGAAAAACTGTGGAGAAACTTATTTTTTCTGTGTGTCCAGAGCAAGTCTTAGAAGATGTCCAAGAAACAATTAATAAATATAACAAGCTCGTTAATTACAAAACATTGAGGGGAAACGGATGCGTTAAACGGTCGTTAATAGCCGCGTGTTTTTATTATGTAGTTCGATTAGACAAAGAACGAGTTAGAGATTTATTTAAAGTGAATCAAAATCAATTTAATAAAGCACTAAAAAGACACGATGACACTACAATAAAAGCGGGGCCGAGGGTGACGCCCTAAGAGGTGAAATAGAGGTATAACTCGGTGGATCGCCTTCATAATGTTTATTTACCGAGAATTTGAACTTGTAAGTTTTTCGATGAGAGATTTTTTTTCCTTTGCCAGCCGTTCGTCAACCCTTTTTTTAACTTCTTTTTCAAAGTCTGTATCGTTTTTAATTTTTTGAAGCTTTGTGCTGGTCTTTGTTCTAATTTTTTGTTTAAGCTCGTTTAATTTTGCGAGCTCTCTCGTAATCAATATAAAATCTTCGTGCGTTATATCTCCGTCGTTGATGGCTTGAGACACGTATTCTTCAATCGTGTTAAGTTTGGAGTCTGCTAATATTTTAATCTGGTCGTGCTTTTTCAGCTCGGCGGATAATCGCCTAGACGCGATTCTAAGCAGAATATCTACACCAAAAGCGCCTATTAACGTTCCTTCTAACACCAATCCAACGGGGGCGCGCTGATATAACACCCAAGAGAGCGGGAATACTGACAGCCCCCGCTACAGCTCCCAATCCTTCTAATCCTATCGATCACTCTCTTTATTTTTTTATGAGTGCGCTCTCGGTGGTCTCTCTCTTTCAAGATTAAAGATCGAATCTCTTCAATCTTTTTAAGTCTGTACACTTTTGTTTCTTCGTGAACGTTACTATTTAATCGGAGTACATCTCCAGAAATATCAGGGTATAACGCCTTACTATCTATACTCATGTTTTAATATAAAAAAGATTTTAAAATTAAAAGATCTCCAACTCTATCATTATACTCACACCCCTGTTTTTGATGATCTGTCCTTTTTCACCTATGATTGAAAATGTCAGTTTGTCGATTATACCGTTTTTAAGTTTTTAAGCGAATAAACAAAAATTTAAACGGATTAACGTCGTAAGACCCCGTATACACCACTTTGGGTACCAGTCTTCCTTTGGGTAAATTGAGTAATCGAGATACTTCTCTGTTCAAGCGCAATTTGAGATTTACGTCGGTAACCACCAACGTCACCTTTTTAGATTCTCTAAATATTCGAAAACTTACCCCGGGTATATAATTTAAAATGAAATCGAACCAATCGACGTCGTACCACTCCGGTGGTATGGTGACCGAACCGGTGACTCCAGCTGGTAACGGCGCTAAAAGACTCGGAGAAATAAAATCTAAATTATCACCAGACACGATAAGACTTCCCCGTATTGTTATCCCAGCTTGTCTAATTAGTCTAACCCTAGGTTTGCTTATTATACCTTCGATATATTCTAGCGCTATCTTTTTACCTTCATTAATGAAACCTTTTCTTTCGAATAAAGTTGTTATTAAAAATATAATCGTATTGCGTTGTACGTCGGTTAGTGTTCTTTCTTGACTTTTATTGTGTAAATTTCTTTGTCTTCAATTATTTGTTCTTTTTCTTTTTCGATCGATTCTAAAGCAGAGTCTAGTCTTTCTTCTTCGTACGCTTCTATAAGATCGTTTATAATTTTCGTCTCTAATTAAAAAGTCGTAGGGTATCGCAGGTATCAACGATTCAATAAAATCTCTATCTGTTCTTACTGCTATATATGAGTCAACCCGTTCGTATCTTCTATCATCATCAGGTCTTTCAGCTGGTCTCCCGTCTATATTCGTATACCAATCAATCTCCGTGGCGCTGGAAATATTAAAATATCCGGCGTTAAACAACACCCTTTTTACGCGTACAGATTTTTGACCGTTTAAATTATCTACGACGTCTTCTAAGTTAAACGTCTGCTCATTTTGAAACAAGTGAAACGAATGCATTTATTTAAAAGTCTTTTTATATTAAAACTGAAACTAAAATAATGGCTACTTTTGTGTTGTTAAAAAAGCAGATACTAGGTATAGCTGATCAGGTAACGAAACAAGTAAATCAAAATGTAGCCAAGGCAACCGAGCTAAAGCATCAAGCTGAACCCCAAGCAAAGTTTGTAAACAGCACTAAACCCAGTGAACTGGAGGTCATAGTTAATAATACCAACGGGTTTTTAACCTTGTTTCCCGACTTAACCTCGGACTATAAATTGCCTCGCATCACAACGGATGAGGATGTAGATCGTTGGAAATCACACCCCATGTCGTTTTATCAAAATCAGTTAAATTTTGCGATCTACTGCGCTACTACGGGCTGCGGTGTTGGATTCGATCTTTTAAACGCGAGCAACCGTTACGTTTGGGCCATCTTTAACTTTCATTTATATTTTACGGTTAGAAAGATCCTGTACGACTTTGCCGCTCCTTTACCGGGAGATGACGCATTTAAAGCTCTAGACAACAGTTATAATCTCAGAGCTTTTACTGATACCTGTTTGTTGTTTGGCATAGATCAAAACAAGTCTTTTAAACAGACGAGAGACACAAACTCTAACGGTTTAGGTATAGCTTATTACTGGGACACGTCTTACGTACCCGTACCCGGAAACGATTATGATACAACCGACCTTAACCTCGAGTATAGTCAGTATCGTAAAAATATGATGGGTGGGACTAAAATGGGGTTTGGTTTGGAAGATCCACCCAAGGGTTCGGGGCGTTACAGCGATTACACCGTAGCCTTTATCGAACAAAATGAATCGGTACAAAAGGCTTGGTTAGATTTTATACCCGACACGAGTTCGTTTACCTCCGCGGGAATTATCAAGATCAACGAATCGATTAGATCTTACGTGTACACTTTACTCGGTGCGCAGGCTCAAACAAAAACGAGCGTATTATCACCACGCACCGGATAAGACGCTCAGAGACAATTTAACGTCCTCGTTGAAGATATCATCAATGCAGTAGACGACATGGAAACGAGTATTAATCAATTTCAAGACTCTTTGCAGTATGCCAGATCGCCTTTAAATTTTGTCGTGAAACCGGGGTTGTATTTAATTGCATCGGATATGAACTTGAGGGTTGGAACGCACGACGGCTATAACAACAATCTTCAAATCGCTACCCAGATTATGAAAACTGGTTTGGTGCCAGATTTAAACTTACAACCTCAACCGGACGACTCTTTTGATGACACCGATGACGTCGCGCCACCAACACCCCCAGAGCCTATGAGAACGATATTGTATCACCAACACCAACACCAGCACCAACACCAACACCAACACCTACACCCTCACCTACAGTTTTAACCCAGGAGCCCACGAAACTACAAACTCACCAAGACGAAAAATTATCGTTGACGGTAGGAATATTAGCTATCGTTGGTATGGGTATTTTGGCTTACGAGGCAACGCAATAAGTCACACTCTAATCACAAAACAACAAAAAAGCCTTACCAACTTTTTTTGTTGTTGTTTTGTTTTTAAACTTTAATTACAACTATAACTACCATCGTTTTTGTAGGTACGCAAACACCAAGGCTCCCACACCCAAAAACAAAGCCCACACGTGTTCGGCCAACCACGATACGGACTTACTCAGCGCGTTAAATATCCAACTGAGTACGCTGCCTATGATACCCGGCAGAGCACCCAACGCGCTCACTCCGAGTTTTTGAAGAGCAGATGCAAAATTAGCGAGTTGTTTTGAAATCCACTCTTTGATACCGCCTTTTGGTGGTGTTGGTGTTGGTGTAGGTGTTGGCGATGGCGCAGGTGTGACACCCGCACCTCTCACGCTAGCGACGATGCTACTCACTATCGTGCTGTTGGCTAAAGTAAAAGCTGCTAAAATACTTACTACAGAGTTGCGGCTTCTAATCTGGCGGATCTTTCAACGTTTAAGTCGCTCAATTTATTGCTTAACTCTCGTCGACCCTCTTCGCTGTGAGATTCGTCGAGTTCTTGTCTCGTGGCTGCAATCTCTCGGTCTAGTTCTGTGAGACGCGCTAAATTAAGTTCTAGGTTACCTCTCAACGTCTGAAGAGTTTTGTCTAAACCATGGAGTTCTCTGTAATTCAATCCTTCTGTTTGTGCGCCGGTGTCGCGTTGTAAATCGTCTATAATCTAGGTTACCTCATCGGTGACTCTGGGTAGTTCTGTCATGGGGATACTCTCGGGTTGTATCGATCGCAGTTGTTGACTTTGATCGTCACTGAGTGTCTTACGTTCGTAGTGCGTAAAGCCTAATTCCTTTCTAATAAAATCTCTACCGTTTAAACCCATCTTTCTTACATTTAACTCTATAGTCCTCAGAGTCAAATATTTGTTTGGGTTTCTTTGATCCGTTAACCTTAGTAAGCCTTTACCAGTGTCATAAAATAAACCGTCTGTTTTGAGAATAAATTTTTCGTATCTCGGAGATATTGGTTTATTGTATATGTCACAAGTATCGTAAAACTCATCAACGCGACCATTAGTGACCATGCTTCTTCCTTGATCTAAAACGTCATCTATGTCGGTAGTGAGGATTGGTGGTGCAGGAGTATCAAAGTTGTCATCCAGATTGGTCTCTGCTACATCATCATCATCGTCATCGTAATCGTAATCATCAACGGGGTCAAAGTCAAATCCTCCCTCAGCCATTTATTTAATAAACCTATTTAAATTATGCCGTTTTAATTATACTGCCCGGTAGTATACCCTGGGCCACCAACCAATTTTGCGTGGCCAGAGCTCCACTTATAATACCCGTCAATTTAACCGCATCTTCTACGCTTAGTTTGTCTAAATCCGGCGCTTTCATTTTGAGTAGTTTATTTCCTACCATGGCGTATCCCATCGAAAGACCCGATATGACGGCTCCGTGATAAATCGTATTAGCTATTCCGTTGGTGTCAAAGTTACTCATCGTTTTTAATATAACAATTTTTAAATTGCTGTTTATTCCATGTCTAGCGTTTTGGGGGCGCTGGGTGTAGTGGGTTGCGTTACTACCGGCACTGGCTGTACTACCGGCGCATTTGCCTTACTTTTTAGTACCAGCAACCCCACTCCTATTATCGACGCTATAGCTCCCCACATCGCCCAAGAGTTGTAGTCTGGTGTGCTCGTAGCATCGTCCGATGTTACGTCCATTTTTGCTAATTTTAATTTCATCTGTCTATTGTGCTCGGCTAAAGCTTTACCCTGCTGTATTCGTTTAGGATTTTTAGTCTTGGTCACTCTCGTTACCGTCGGTGATGACGTTGTTTTTATCGGTTGGGGTGTCTCTGTTTCTGCTGGTTGAGCCGCTGGCGTTGCTGTCGCTGCTTTCTGATCTTCCATTTATTATATTAGGTTTGTTAAATTTCAAATGTTTTGTTGTGATAATCGTAGCTACTAAGGGTGATAAAAGGGTTCCGTACTTGTAACAAACGTCGCTCAACATACCAGCCATACTCGCGCTTATAATAGGATCAGAACTCAAGTCGTTGGTGAGTTCTTCTTCAGAATCTATAGTGACGTTATATCCTAAAACTTGTACGGGTGTAACAACAGATAACACTCGCGAAAATAGACTTAAAGTGTATTTGCCAAAGGTTTGAACAATTTCATTTCCAAATTTAGTTTCGTACAGATGATACAGCTTTTCGAGTTCGTTACTGTCAAGAGCTTCGATATGTTTAACGGTGTATTCCTTTCCCAAGTACTTTCTAGAGTTTCCGGCTGCTACGACACCGCACAAACGATCTTTATGTTCTGCGTTGTGATCTTGTTCGTTCGTTAAAGCAAGTTTTAGGTCCTCCATTTAATTAGAAACGAATTTAATTTTGTTGTAGCTTTTGCAACTTTGTTACAAAAGCGAAGGTATTCGTACGTGTAAAAAGATAAATTAAGCGATATGATGATAATAGCCAGAAATTGTAAATACTCGAATATTGCTATCATTTACTAACAGCAAAATGTATTTTGTTGACGTTTGTTGAATAGGTTGCTGATTTTTGTTGATTACCAAATTGTAATACATGTGTAGCTTGTTGAGTAGGTTGCTACTCACCTAGCTTATTTAATTTGAGCACCTAGCTTATTTAACTTGAGCACCTAGCTTATTTAACTTGCGCACCTAGCTTATTTAACTTGAGCAGCTAGGTTATCTAGCTATTCCAATAGCTCGTAACTAACTGGAGTTCGGTGTATACGACCAATTTACTATATTTCACATCTCTCAAACATCGTTTTATATAATCTCGTTCTTCAATGGGTACGAAGTTTTATCTTTGCAGTAAAATAGCCCGAGCGGTTATTGGAGAGGTGAAAGCGCCGTCGACCATTTACACGAAAAAACCAAAATCGATAAAAAGGTAATCAGGGATTGGCTTAAAAAACAAGCGATCTGGCAAATTTATCTACCGGGTCCTGCGTATGTACCCAGGCCTACGAGTACTTCGCGAGAGTTTGAAACACCAAACGACTTTCACCAAATGGATGTGCTATACCTACCCTGGGATAAAGTAAAACGCAAGACTTATAAATACGCTTTGACGGTTGTCGACGTTGCGAGTCGATACCACGAAGCAGAACCTTTGGTTTCTAAAACGGCGGATTCCACCCAAAAAACGTCGAGATTATCGTAGGCGAACCCGGAAACCACCGATCGCATGGTATCGTAGAAAGATTTAATCGAACGCTAGCCGAGAGACTGTTTGGTCATCAGTACGCCCAAGAAATGTTAAATCCCGAGAGTATAAACACGCAATGGGTCGAGAGATTACCCGGCGTGATCAAGGCAATAAATGACGAAACGACAAGATTAATAGATAAAGCACCGTCACAGGCGGTTAAACTAGAACAGGTCCGGCAATCACCGGCTAACCCCGTTAAAACAATAGAGCAACAATTACCGCAAGACGCTATGGTAGGTTATTTATATTACCCGGGCGAGCAAGAGGGGGGTACTTCGAGAAGAGCCACGGATCCCATTTGGAGCATAAAGATTTATAACATTGAAAAAAGAACGAGTCAATTTAAAATGGTTAACAGAAAAAAAGTGACGACGGGCCCCACGCTGTATTACCTGCAAGACGGCCCAAAAAGGAGTTTTGTTAGACAAGAACTTCAAGTCGTACCCGAGGACACGCAATTACCGCCTAATTAATATCTAGATTACGGTGACCATAAGCGAGCGTGTGTACTCCATCCGGTAAAATGTACCTTCTGGTATCCAACGGACTCAACGACAATTTATCTAGCGATATGGTGTAAAGGATGTGTTTTTCCGATCGAATTTGAGTCATCGTTTCTGTTTAAGATTTATTTTTAAAGATGCAGTCGTAGTAGTGTCGGTGTTTTAATTTTTTGTCAGTGACTGATTTTGTGACCCCCTTGGCCTTTTTAAGAGTGATGTTGTTGTCATCTGCTAGAATCGAGTACATCTTAGGTCTTACGCAAACTGCTTCTTAAATGACCTTACCTCCAAACTCGTCTTTAAATTTACCGATCACTTTCTTATTGGTTGGATCGTGTAACTCGTGATCCAGATTGTACTTCGAAAAGTCGTAGTGTTGCCCGTGAGATCGCATGTCTTTGTATATGTCATCCGTGTAAACGACAATCAACAGACTGTCCGTATCCGTATACATCAACCTGATTTTATTTCCGTATTTGTCTTTCAATCGGTTGTAATAAAAATCGTACATCAACGTCTTTGAGAGATCTAAGATGCTCACTCCGCAGTAAATGGGCTTGTTTAACACGGTTGTCGTTTTATATGTTTCGACAAACGACAGGTTACATTCTGGAAACGGCGTTGTTGTTTTATAGCTCGGTTTTTGAATTATTTTTTTGTATTTTGCTAGATCGCTCTCGTTATTGTCTCTCAGTAGGTAACCGTCTATTCGATTTCTAACGTTTTCCATCGTCTTACCAAACACGCTGTTATTCATCAGTTTAAAAAAAGTCTTTCTCAAAATTAGAGGTTGTTTTGTTCGGAGTTGCGTGTTTTTATCGATGTAAGATTTCATCCAAGGCGCTTGTTTAAATTTTAACACGCGATGTACCTTTTTTAGTTTCAAACCGCGATCAAGGTATAACTGCAACGTAACGTAGTGCAACACGTATTTTTGTTTTGGATTAAGCGTACACGTTAATTTTTGTACGTCGCTACTAGGTTCGGTATCCAATAATTCATTTTGATAATCAGACATCCAAGCTTGGGGTACGACCATATTTTCGGGCGCTAGGAGATAATCGTTATGCTTGGTGTGTAGATCGTACGGGGTCTAATCGAGGTCTACTTCAAAAAAGTAACCGGTGTTGGACGTTTTCTTAAGCGTTAATATTCTTTCTTCGGTAAACGGTTTCGAGGGTGTCCATTTAAAATCGCTGTACGGTAGATATTGACTCATAGCCCAACCGTACAGATTGTTGGCATCCAGATAAGTGATATAACTCGAGGGCTTGTTTGAATCGTAGTCATCGAGATATTGATTATTGTTCGTCTTTTAGTCTGCTGTAAAACTTGTCGATGGGGGTAGGCTGGTCTCTTGAAACTTATCAAACGAGTTCATATATTCGTAGGGATAAATTCCTTTTTGTAATAACGAGTCAGGATGTTTAAAATGCTTTTTGAGTAGATGAAACGACTCTTTTGGACAAGCTTTCACGAATTTATCCAACGATGATGCCATAAAACTAAACGAGTCTAAAAATCGTAGATTTCCTATCGAAAACGAAATATACTTTTCTGAATTTTTAGCGATCACTTGTATTTCTGTTTGGCTATCGTATTCTGTCATTCCCTGCATGATTAAATGCGCGTCGTAATTTTGTAAATTGTGAAAAAGACTGGTATCGGTGTACAACCGGGTTTAATTTGTAGTTTGAGGTTACAATAAGCGTGTGCGGCACCCCTATATTTACCAGTGACGTGGCAGTGATCTCTCACCTTTCTAAATTTATTAATGCTCTTTTTGCAGTCGAGACATTTAGACTCGATGAATCCCTTACTATTTTTGTAATGATATTCTTTCATTTGTTTTATCGTCTTGGGTTCTCTGGGTTTCTGGCACTGACAGTTGCTCGAGTAATTGAGATAAATTGGTTTTTTCACAAATCCAACACGTGTTTGTTTTATCATGATGGTCTTTAGCTCGCTCGTTAAATTTCATGGGTTGGGGTTTTTCAAATAGACAATTAATATCGCTTTGTAATTGTAACAACGTTGTTATAAATCTAGTTGAAGCGTCTTTGCCTCTATAAGTCTCTTGATACACATTTTTACCGTCGCATCGGGCGACATCTAGCGAATAACCGCTAGCTTTGTGAACGTTAATCTTTTTAGTGTTTGTCTCTTTGTCTGAGTGAGTAGGTTTAGATGTTAGTGCTTGTGTGGGTGCTGTTGTTGTTTGTAGTATGGATTCAAAGTCAGCATAAATGACAAATGGTGCTTTTTGTTTGTGTCTATAGTTTTTAAATTCTAATATCGGTACGTCTCTTTCGCCTGGTTGCCCGTCTATATATTTTGGTTTACCTGTCGGAAATACAATCTTTGATGGATGTGCATCTATACCCTTACAATCGGCGATATGTCTGTCTAATTTGTTTTGATTGGTAAAATGACATAGACATCTTCGACAAAAATATTTCTTACATTTATGCTTCGTAACGTCGTACATCAACCTCGTAAAATATTTTATCCAACAATAGTGATGCTTGTTACCTTTAGAAATCAAAAGCAGATCAGTATACGTTTATCGATACATTATTTTGTCTTTCTATCTTAGGTATCTGATCGACTGGTGTCGGAAAGTCAACGCCTTTAAATTTGAGTCCGTCGTCTTTGATGTAAATCGACGGTCTGCTTTCGTTGATTTTATATTTAGGATTATTTCTTATTTGATTTTTTACTTTGTCGTGTATAACCCCAAGCAGATCTCAAACACCATCTCAAACACTCGTCGTCTTTGTTTTGTACGTTGATCATCGCCTGTTTAATTTTAAGATGTTCGGGTAGGTTTATGTAAGAACTACCTCTCGCTGGATTATATCTGTTGATGTTGATGTATAACGCGAGTATTGTATCGACTACCCAACCCGATCCTTGATTCGTATACCTTTCATCCTTTTTGAATAGCTCTTCGATCTCTTCTTTTAAAACCTGTTTTATTTGACTTTGATTTAAAACGGCTTTCGGCTTGCTATAATGAATAGCTTCGATCGTTTCGATGATATCGTTCGGTTTGATTTTTCGATACCTTATTTTTAGTACAAGCTCTACTTTTAAACCTCTGAGCTCTCTCAATTCAGACTTGATTTTATTGACTATTTGTTCCTTGTGCGAATCAAAAAACTTGATTAAATCATGGTTATAAAGTCTGGGGTTTAATTCCCAATTTCTGTAGTAATTTTTAAACCTTCTCGTTTCTCTAAAAGCTGACTCTGTAATGACTTCGGGTTGTCTGTTGTTTTAATCGCCGAGATTAAATCTTTTTTCAAAAAACCGTCCTTTATAACCCGTCGGTACGTATTTTAGATTTTGTTCGTCTACAATCTGTTTGAGCTCATGTAATGTCTTTTCCTCAAGTTTTTAAATTTACTTTCATAATTTGTTATCCCCTCGATGTAGACTTTACGAGTAAGAAAAACATTTTCATTGTGCGGTATATTATATCGCTGCACGTAATCACGCAGCGTGGCTTTGTTCCATTTAGAATATCCTTTGACGGTCGGTCTGAACATATTACTCTCCATTTTATTATAGAAAATATATTTTTTTTTCATTTTTTTTGGAGGGCGATCAATTATTTCATAATCCATGAGAGCTTGGCTGTAGTGGAAATTCCCTCTTTTTTTATCCTGAATTTCAAGGTTACATTGTTTATCCCGAGTTTCAAGGTCACGTTGTTTACGCCAAATTTTTTCAAGGTCACGTGGTGGTGACATCACCTCATTTTAGCGACGACAGATTATTTTTTTAACTCCAGAGCGACAGGCCCTGACTTGGCACACATATTTCTATTTTGCTCCCGAACCTGACGTCAGATTTCTAGAAATTTGCCGCGGGGGATTCCCCTATATTTTTCCCCCAACTATTTTTAAAACTGAGAGCGGCGTGTCCAGGCTTGCCACAGATTTGTTCCACTTTGGTCCCGTACCCCCACCTTCCCTACAACTCCTGCATAATGATCTATGTTTCCTACCTCCATGTTGCATGCATGTTTGCTATGAACTGACATGATCTATTTTGAATTGGATGATGTAGTCAGTGAAAATTTATTAAGTGAAATTTCATGGAAGTCAAGTGATTTTGTTGAACATCTTTTCTCCAGATGGTTTGATCGTATTGTGTTATCTTTGAGGAATGTGGTTACTTGGTAGGCCCTAGTCTTTTGTGGCATTTCAGTTGACTCAATATGGTTACAGCGGCATACAACTGTATTGAAATGCCCCAAAGAGTATTAGGTGACTACAAAGTAGGCATATTGTTAAAGCAGTCTATGTTAATTATTAATTTTGTGGGTTGCTGTGGTCAATTTATACATATATGATGTGTTGCATTAGATGATCAATTTACAAAGTGGTGTATTAAATTCTTTGGTACGTCATTTGTCAGACGTCAGACCCTTATGCTTATTGACGTTCAACATTTAGAAATAGGGTGACAACTTTAAAAGTGGTACTACTGGAATGGTATTTTTCACAAATTAAGGATTGACTATAAACAAAATAAAAGTGCCCTTTACAAATACAATAAAGTATTTACAATCTAAGCTCCTTTAGCATGATGCCAAAAGTCTGAAGATCTGTATGTTGTGTAAAGTGTGGCATGATCGAGCACGGATTCAGATGTGTATGCTGTATGCATTTTTCAAACTGCTTGACCTTTGTGTTCGACACATGTTTGCATGTGATATTTGCATGCGATTGCATGTGATCATGTGGAAGATTAACATCAATTACATAACTATGGTGGGGGGAGGGGTGTGTATTACCTCCACAGACAGATGTTCACGAGTCCTGAGTATGTTCTGGTACAAAATGGTTGAACAATACATATATGGTTTGTCTTCAGTACTTTCCCCTCCTTTTCAAAAATGTACATACTCCTGAAGCCCACATCGCCCCCCCCAAGAGTGTGACTGTACATAATGTAGTTAAGTCACTTGAAAAAGGCAAATGTCTTTTGATTCTAGTTGATCATGTGTCTTTTAAAATCTTGAGTATTACACAAATCTGCATGTTGTGCAAGACAAAAGGCAATTTTGTGAAGAATTGTGTAGCGGTTGTTACACACTAGTTGTCACCCTAACTGTATTCATACTTCATTTACAAATCTATTTTTCTTCTTATTTTGTTTTCAGAAATGAAGAGTGTCGTGACGCCATCCAAGACATCAAGTTCCTTCTGGTCTGTTTTTGTGCAGTTCGTCCAGTGTGTCTGTCCCATTAACCATGCCCTGTCATCTCATTTCATTCCTTAGTGTGTTCAGTTCATTCCACATTCACTCCAACATTTCATCTCCTAAATATCATATGAATAAAAGTTGTTACATGTGAGCTGAAGTTGTTATATGTGAGCTGAAGTTTTTATATGTGAGCTTGAAGTTGTTATATGTGAGCTGAAGTTGTTTTTTGTGAGCTAAACGTGTTCTGTGTTAAAGCTATTTTGTTATAAAGTTACAAAGCTGAAGTTGATTGCCAATTCAAAGGCAAAAATTACATGCTGAAGTTGATTGCCAATTCAAAGGCAAAGATTACTGGCTGAAGTTGATTGCTAATTCAAAGGCAAAGATTACTTGCTGAAGTTGATTGCCAATTCTAAGGCAAAGATTACTTGCTGAAGTTGATTGCCAGATCAAAGGCAAAGATTACTTGCTGAAGTTGATTGCGAATTCAAAGGCAAAGATTACTTGCTGAAGTTGATTGCCAATTCAAAGGCAAAGATTACTTGCTGAAGTTGATTGCCAATTCAAAGGCAACGATTACTTGCTGAAGCTGATTGTCAATTCTGAGCTAAAGATTACAAAACTGAAGGGATTGTCAATTTGTAGCCAAAGATGACAAAGTTGAAGTCAGTTAATGTTTTCAAGGTAAACTCAAGATTTATATCAGGGGATGTGTGGAAACCGAATTTCCAACAAGAATCAAAGTGTGGACAAAATGCAATCCCATTGTGTATCATTGAGTTCATACAAGAACGTACAAGCATGCTTGAGCCTAATGCTGAACATGTGTGTGAATCAGAACCTGTGTACATGTTTGTTCCTGTGGCAGATGTTGAAAGACATGTGAATCGATGGAAGAAGTGGAGAATCAACAAAATGACCACAAAGAGATTGAAACTGCAGAAAGCAGTGCGAAGGTTGAAGGCCAGTGGGCAAACATGCTGCAGTAGACATCAGGTATTGGATTGTGTTGTAGAGTATATCAAAGAGACAAAGAAGGTGTCAAAACCGAACAGAAAGAAAATCAGAAGATGTGAACGAAGACAAGCATTACATAGGTTGAGGAATGGCAAGGTCATTGAACAGCGTATGAGTAAGGAAGAGAGGAGGAGCCATGAGAAAAAACAAAAGAGTATGCAGAGTCACACAAAAAGAAGTCTGTCTTATGTTATCAAGAAAATGAAAAATAAAGAGCAAAGCCAAAAAGGGAAGTCGATCAAACATAAGAATGAACAGGTCTTGTTGAAGAGAAGTAAATGTTCAGATGGACTAAATGGGAATATAGGAAGGAAACTTCACAAGAGATGTAGTGTTGAGAAGTCAGCAGTTACGGATGTGAATCGTTCTATAAAAGAAGTACAAGTCAAACAATGTTGGTTGTGTGATCAAGTGGCTAGTGAACACGATCAAGTTGTGCCGTGTGATACTTGTAAAATCTTCTATCATGTCAATTGTATGGGATTTGCAAACATTCAGTCT
The DNA here is from genome assembly GCF_015706575.1 of Patiria miniata. Classification (NCBI taxonomy): domain Eukaryota; kingdom Metazoa; phylum Echinodermata; class Asteroidea; order Valvatida; family Asterinidae; genus Patiria; species Patiria miniata. Next base: position 660,365 of record NW_024037073.1, read on the forward strand.
GTGCTTGCAAGCAAATCCGTAGCATGGCTGTGTCTAAAATGTGGGAGGTGTACCTACAATGACTCTTTGTTGTATGATCTTGGCATTCCGACGGATGAGAACAAATTTGAGATGCCATCATCTGAAGTGTACACGGAGGAAGCAGCTGTTGAGTCATGCACTGAATGTGTTTCTAGCACACAAGAGCACATTGAAGTTTCAACTGTACACATGGGCGGAGATCCCGGGGGGATGGGGGGATATATTCCCCCCACCTTTTGACCAGGGGGGGGGGGATGACCAATGTAATCATCCCCCCAAATCTTTTTTCAAAAAAACCGTCCTTTATAACCCGTCGGTACGTATTTTAGATTTTGTTCGTCTACAATCTGTTTGAGCTCATGTAATGTCTTTTTCCTCAAGTTTTTTAATTTACTTTCATAATTTGTTATCCCCTCGATGTAGACTTACGAGTAAGAGAAACATTTTCATTGTGCGGTATATTATATCGCTGCACGTAATCACGCAGCGTGGCTTTGTTCCATTTAGAATATCCTTTGACGGTCGGTCTGAACATATTACTATCCATTTTATTATAGAAAATATAATTTTTTTTCTCATTTTTTTTGGAGGGCGATCAATTATTTCATAATCCATGAGAGCTTGACTGTAGTGGAAACACCCTCTTTTTTTCTCCTGAATTTCAAGGTTACATTGTTTATCCCGAGTTTCAAGGTCACGTTGTTTACGCCAAATTTCTATCGTGCCTCAACACGTTTCAAGGTCACGTTGTTTACGCCAAATTTTTTCAAGGTCACGTGGTGGTGACATCACCTCATTTTAGCGACGACAGATTATTTTTTTAACTCCAGAGCGACAGGCCCTGACTTGGCACACATTTTTCTACTTTGCTCCCGAACCTGACGTCAGATTTCTAAAAATTTGCCGGGCGGGATTCCCCTATATTTTCCCCCCAACTATTTTTAAAACTGAGAGCGGCCAGGCTTGCCACAGATATTTTTCCATTTTGGTCCCGTACCCCCACCTTCCCTACTACTCCTGCATAATGATCTATGTTTCCTACCTCCATGTTGCATGCATGTTTGCTGTGAACTGACATGATCTATTTTGAATTGGATGATGTAGTCAGTGAAAATTTATTAAGTGAAATTTCATGGAAGTCAAGTGATTTTGTTGAACATCTTTTCTCCAGATGGTTTGATCGTATGTGTTATCTTTGAGGAATGTGGTTACTTGGTAGGCCCTAGTCTTTTGTGGCATTTCAGTTGACTCAATATGGTTACAGCGGCATACAACTGTATTGAAATGCCCCAAAGAGTATTAGGTGACTACAAAGTAGGCAGTATTGTTAAAGCAGTCTATGTTAATTATTAATTTTGTGGGTTGCTGTGGTCAATTTATACATATAATTATGATGTGTTGCATTAGATGATCAATTTACAAAGTGGTGTATTAAATTCTTTGGTACGTCATTTGTCAGACCCTTATGCTTATTGACGTTCAACATTTAGAAATAGGGTGACAAATAAAGTGGTACTACTGGAATGGTATTTTTCACAAATTTAGGATTAACTATAAACAAAATAAAGTGCCCTTTACAAATACAATAAAGTATTTACAATCTAAGCTCCTTTAGCATGATGCCAAAAGTCTGAAGATCTGTATGTTGTGTAAAGTGTGGCATGATCGCGCACGGATTCAGATGTGTATGCTGTATGCATTTTTCAAACTGCTTGAACTTTGTGTTCGACACATGTTTGCATGTGATATTTGCATGCGAGTGCATGTGATCATGTGGAAGATTAACATCAATTACATAACTATGGTGGGAAGAGGGGTGTGTATTACCTCCACAGACAGATGTTCACGGGTCCTGAGTATGTTCTGGTACAAAATGGTTGAACAATACATATATGGTTTGTCTTCAGTTCTTTCCCCTCCTTTTCAAAAATGTACATACTCCTGAAGCCCACATCGCCCCCCCCCCAAGAGTGTGACTGTACATAATGTAGTTAAGTCACTTGAAAAAGGCAAATGTCTTTTGATTCTAGTTGATCATGTGTCTTTTAAAATCTTGAGTATTACACAAATCTGCATGTTGTGCAAGACAAAAGGCAATTTTGTGAAGAATTGTATTGCGGTTGTTACACACTAGTTGTTACCCTAACTGTATGCATACTTCATTTACAAATGTATTTTTTCTTCTTATTTTGTTTTCAGAAATGAAGAGTGTCGTGACGCCATCCAAGACATCAAGTTCCGTCTGGTCTGTTTTTGTGCAGTTCGTCCAGTGTGTCTGTCCCATTAACCATGCCCTGTCATCTCATTTCATTCCTTAGTGTGTTCAGTTCATTCCACATTCACTCCAACATTTCATCTCCTAAATATCATATGAATAAAAGTTGTTACATGTGAGCTGAAGTTGTTATATGTGAGCTGAAGTTGTTATATGTGAGCTGAAGTTGTTATATGTGAGCTGAAGTTGTTATATGTGAGCTGAAGTTGTTTTTTGTGAGCTAAACGTGTTCTGTGTTAAAGCTATTTTGTTATAAAGTTACAAAGCTGAAGTTGATTGCCAATTCAAAGGCAAAAATTACATGCTGAAGTTGATTGCCAATTCAAAGGCAAAGATTACTTGCTGAAGTTGATTGCCAATTCAAAGGCAAAGATTACTTGCTGAAGTTGATTGCCAATTCAAAGGCAAAGATTACTTGCTGAAGTTGATTGCCAATTCAAAGGCAAAGATTACTTGGGGGGGGGGGCGTCATGTAGGGGTGTCAATCGCTTCTCAAAAGGGGGGGGGGGGGACATACCTTGATCAGAACTGATGCGAGCGCGAAGCGCGAAGCCCTTACGTCGTGGTGGTTCGGGGCCCGCTTAAGGGGCCCGAAAAAATTGGATTCTAGATGTTCTGTGGTGTGATCTGAAGCAATTTCTTACCACTTTCCTCCATGCTTTAACTTATATTTTCTTAGCAAAAGATAATTATTTGAACATTGTTTTCGAGGTTGGAGTCATTGAATCAGCTATCGGTATTCTGAGCTATAGGCGGGGTTCGGGGCCCGCTTAAGGGCCCCGAAATAAATTGGATTCTCGATGCTCTGTGGTGTGATCTGAGGCAATTTCTTACCACTTTAACCAATAATTATCTTAGCACAAAAGATAATAATTTAAACATAATTTTCGAGGTTTTCTCAGCTAAAGGCATAAGAATTGTTTTTGAACATTGTTTTCGAGATTGGAGTCATTGAATCAGCTACCAGAATTCTGAGCTATAGACATGGGGTCCGGGGCCCGCTTAAGGGCCCCGAAAATTTTTAGATTCTAAATGCTCTGTTGTGCTATCTCAGGCAATTTCTGACCACTTTAACCAATATTTTCTAAGCAAAAGATACATTGTAGTACATAATAGGGCCCTGTAAATGAGACACGAGTTCAAAAATCTGGGGGGGGGGGACATTTGATATTGTGTCCCCCACCCTTCCAAAAAAGGGGGGGAACCAGTCCCCCTGTCCCCCTAGGATTGACGCCCATGGCGTCATGTAGATCGATGATAATTTTTTTAGAATCTCAAAATCTCAGTGGGGGAGGGGGGGGGGGGCGACTGGGGGGGGGGTCGACAAGGTTTCATGGAGGGGGGGGGGCTGTCGGCCCCCTCCCCACGCCCCCCGCCCCCGTGGCTACGCCACTGATTTCAAGGAATTTTAAAGGGAAAATACAACATTTGCAAACATCAACAAATAAAACTACCAAATCATTTTGAAATACCTTGCTGGACTGTTAGTGAATGACAGTGTGAAGCATCCAGTAAAATCATGGCACCTGGTATACTGTCATTTTCAAGAAAAGTGGTATTTTTGTATCAATTTCCAACGCTGATCGGCCGATCAGCGTTGGAAAAAAAACTGGGTTTTTTTCAAATACTGGCCCCAGTTGACCATCGCACTTGTTTGCAATCGATTACACACCTATGAACGGGTACAAGCCAGCTAGACTAGTTCCCTGACCTTACAATTCCCCAATAATTATGTAAACTGCTCTGTTTCTTCTTAAATGGAGTCAGGGAACCAGACTACAGGAAAATGATTGTTTTTCTTGGTTTTTATAGCATTTTCGTACCCAAAACCTGAAAAAAGTCAGTGTAACTATATTTGCTATATATTTCCAACCCCCTAATTCCATCCATTTCTGAAAATTACAGCAAAAGCAAATGATGTATATTCCCTTTAATTGGTCTATTATTATTATTTAGCTTATATGAATGGAGGAAAAAGTTTGTGCGTGGCCGATTCGCGTGATATCGCTGACTGAAACTGTGTGACCCACGGACCACCTGTCTATAATACGTGTTCCGTGGTGTGAGCGAGCAGTGCAGTGGGTGTTAATACGCATTTTAGATTATCATTATGCGCTATGTCACGCCGGTTGTCAGCTTACTGGTCCGCGGTCGCCGGTCGAAGGGTCGTTTCTCAGTGGTCATCATGTGGATCATTCGCGACTATTTAGATTTAGATCAATGATAATTTTTTTAGAAACTCAAAATCTCAGTGGGGGGGGGGGGGCGACTGGGGGCGACAAGGTTTCATGGGGGGCAGTCGCCCCCCACGCCCCCCCGGTGGCTACGCCACTGCATGCATGAGAGAGTTGTTGCGGCGGTCCTGTTGATAATCCTCTGCTAATGAATACATGCACATAAAACGGTGCGGCTCATACGATGGTGCGGCTTTCACGCTGTGGCCTGAATCTTATTCTGAAGTTTTTGGAGCGTGTCCTTCGTGTACACTTCAGATGATGGCATCTCAAATTTGTTCTCATCTGTCGGAATGCCAAGATCATACAACAAAGAGTCATTGTAGGTACACCTCCCACATTTTAGACACAGCCATGCTACGGATTTGCTTGCAAGCACAGACTGAATGTTTGCAAATCCCATACAATTGACATGATATAAGATTTTACAAGTATCACACGGCACAACTTGATCGTGTTCACTAGCCACTTGATCACACAACCAACATTGTTTGACTTGTACTTCTTTTATAGAACGATTCACATCCGTAACTGCTGACTTCTCAACACTACATCTCTTGTGAAGTTTCCTTCCTATATTCCCATTTAGTCCATCTGAACATTTACTTCTCTTCAACAAGACCTGTTCATTCTTATGTTTGATCGACTTCCCTTTTGGCTTTGCTCTTTATTTTTCATTTTCTTGATAACATAAGACAGACTTCTTTTTGTGTGACTCTGCATACTCTTTTGTTTTCTCATGGCTCCTCCTCTCTTCCTTACTCATACGCTGTTCAATGACCTTGCCATTCCTCAACCTATGTAATGCTTGTCTTCGTTCACATCTTCTGATTTTCTTTCTGTTCGGTTTTGACACCTTCTTTGTCTCTTTGATATACTCTACAACACAATCCAATACCTGATGTCTACTGCAGCATGTTTGCCCACTGGCCTTCAACCTTCGCACTGCTTTCTGCAGTTTCAATCTCTTTGTGGTCATTTTGTTGATTCTCCACTTCTTCCATCGATTCACATGTCTTTCAACATCTGCCACAGGAACAAACACGTACACAGGTTCTGATTCACACACATGTTCAGCATTAGACTCAAGCATGCCTGTACGTTCTTGTATGAACTCAATGACACACAATGGGATAGCATTTTGTCCACACTTTGATTCTTGTTGGAAATTTGGTTTCCACACACCCCCTGATATAAATCTTGAGTTTACCTTGAAAACATTAACTGACTTCAACTTTGTCATCTTTGGCTACAAATTGACAATCAACTTCAGTTTTGTAATCTTTAGCTCAGAATTGACAATCAGCTTCAGCAAGTAATCGTTGCCTTTGAATTGGCAATCAACTTCAGCAAGTAATCTTTGCCTTTGAATTCGCAATCAACTTCAGCAAGTAATCTTGCCTTTGATCTGGCAATCAACTTCAGCAAGTAATCTTTGCCTTAAAATTGCCAATCAACTTCAGCAAGTAATCTTTGCCTTTGAATTGGCAATCAACTTCAGCAAGTAATCTTTGCCTTAGAATTGGCAATCATTTTCAGCAAGTAATCTTTGCCTTTGAATTGGCAATCAACTTCAGCAAGTAATCTTTGCCTTTGAATTGGCAATCAACTTCAGCAGGTAATCTTTGCCTTTGAATTGGCAATCAACTTCAGCAACTAATCTTTGCCTTTGAATTGGCAATCAACTTCAGCCAGTAATCTTTGCCTTTGAATTGGCAATCAACTTCAGCATGTAATTTTTGCCTTTGAATTGGCAATCAACTTCAGCTTTGTAACTTTATAACAAAATAGCTTTAACACAGAACACATTTAGCTCACAAAAAACAACTTCAGCTCACATATAACAACTTCAGCTCACATATAACAACTTCAGCTCACATATAACAACTTCAGCTCACATGTAACAACTTTTATTCATATGATATTTAGGAGATGAAATGTTGGAGTGAATGTGGAATGAACTGAACACACTAAGGAATGAAATGAGATGACAGGGCATGGTTAATGGGACAGACACACTGGACGAACTGTACAAAAACAGACCAGAAGGAACTTGATGTCTTGGATGGCGTCACGACACTCTTCATTTCTGAAAACAAAATAAGAAGAAAAAATAGATTTGTAAATGAAGTATGAATACAGTTAGGGTGACAACTAGTGTGTAACAACCGCTACACAATTCTTCACAAAATTGCCTTTTGTCTTGCACAACATGCAGATTTGTGTAATACTCAAGATTTTAAAAGACACATGATCAACTAGAATCAAAAGACATTTGCCTTTTCAAGTGACTTAACTACATTATGTACAGTCACACTGTTGGGGGGGGGGGGGCGATGTGGGCTTCAGGAGTATGTTGTCATTGCCTGCCTGTTCCTCACCTTCATTTCCATGTACAGTCAGTGGCGGAGATTTCTTGTTGCAGGTGGGGGGGGGGATGATTTTTGAAAGGCCATCCTTGTGGGAACGCGACACGGCAGGGGTCCAAGAACCATGCCCTGTCATCTCATTTAATTCCTTAGTGTGTTCAGTTCATTCCACATTTACTCCAACATTTCATCTCCTAAATATCATATGAATAAAAGTTGTTATGTGAGCTGAAGTTGTTATATGTGAGCTGAAGTTGTTATATGTGAGCTGAAGTTGTTTTTTGTGAGCTAAATGTGTTCTGTGTTAAAGCTATTTTGTTATAAAGTTACAAAGCTGAAGTTGATTGCCAATTCAAAGGCAAAAATTACATGCTGAAGTTGATTGCCAATTCAAAGGCAAAGATTACTGGCTGAAGTTGATTGCCAATTCAAAGGCAAAGATTACTTGCTGAAGTTGATTGCCAATTCAAAGGCAAAGATTACTTGCTGAAGTTGATTGCCAATTCAAAGGCAAAGATTACTTGGGGGGGGGGGCGTCATGTAGGGGTGTCAATCGTTCTCAAAAAGGGGGGGGCGGGACATACCTTGATCAGAACTGATGCGAGCGCGAAGCGCAAAGCCCCTACGTCGTTGTGGTCGGGGCCCGCTTAAGGGCCCCCGAAAAAATTGGATTCTAGATGTTTGTGGTGTGATCTGAAGCAATTTCTTACCACTTTCCTCCATGCTTTAACTAATATTTTCTTAGCAAAAGATAATTATCTGAACATTGTTTTTCGAGGTTGGAGTCATTGAATCAGCTATCGGTATTCTGAGCTATAGGCGTGGGGGGGTTCGGGGCCCGCGTAGGGCCCCGAAATAAATTGGATTCTCGATGCTCTGTGGTGTGATCTGAGGCAATTTCTTACCACTTTAACCAATAATTATCTTAGCACAAAGATAATAATTTTAAACATAATTTTCGAGGTTTTCTCAGCTAAAGGCATAAGAATTGTTTTTGAACATTGTTTTCGAGATGGGAGTCATTGAATCAGCTACCAGAATTCTGAGCTATAGACATGGGGTCCGGGGCCCGCTTAAGGGCCCCGAAAAATTTTAGATTCTAAATGCTCTGTTGTGCTATCTCAGGCAATTT